>NW_027551568.1:17335518-17388046 GCF_008692635.1 Crocuta crocuta | reverse complement strand
CTCCTCCCCCCATCATCACCCCCCGCCCCGAGTTTGTTCTCCCTCGTTAAGAGTCTCTTGTGGTTTATTTCCCTCTCTTCTCTTCCCCCACCCTTTCCCATGTGTTCATCTGTTTTGTTTCTTATATTCCACATGAGTGAAATCATATATTTGTCTTTCTCTGATTGACTTATTTTGCTTAGCATAATATGTTCTAGCTCCACCCATGTCATTGCTAATAGCAAGATTTAATTATTTTTGATGGCTAAGTAATATTCCATTGTGTATATATACTACATCTTTATCCATTCATCAATTGGTGGACATTTGGACTCTCTCCATAGTTTGGCTATTGTTGATAATGCTGTTATAAACATCAGGGTGCATGTGCCCCTTTGAATCTGTGTTTTTGTGTCCTTTGGGTACATATCTAATAGTGCAATTGCTGAATCATAGGGTAGTTCTATTTTTATTTTTTTGAGAAATCTCCATACTGTTCTCCAGATTGGCTGCACCAGTTTACATTCCCACCAACAGTGCAAGAGCATTCCCCTCTCTGCATCCTTGCCAACACCTGTGGTTTCCTGTGTTGTTAATTTTAGCCATTTGACAGGTGTGAGGTGATATCTCACTGTGGTTATTCCTTTCCGTTAATATAGAAGCTTCATTACTTCTTTCCTAGTATAAGCATTTAGAGCTGTAAATTTGTCTTCAAATTTCTTCATTACATGGATCCCCCAAATTTTTGTTTTTGTTTTCAGTCCTTTTGAAATATTTTCTAATATTCTTCATTTCTTTTTTGACCCATGTGGTATTTGGAAGTACGTTGGAAGATTTTCCATATATGATTATTATTATTGATCCCTAATTCAATTCCTTTGTCATTAGAGAACATGCTTTGTAAGTCTTCAAGCCTTATCAGTTTTTTTTGTTTTGCTTAGCATGTGATCTCTCTTATTGAATGTTTGATGACCATGTGCAATGAATGTACATTTTAATGCTGTTGGATAGAATGTTCTAAAAATGTAAGTTAGAATAGTTAGATCAACAGTGTTTTTAGGATGTCTATATTCTTATTGATTTCTCTCTACTTGTTCTATTACTTGTTCAGAAAGGGATATTGAAATTTCCAGTGACAGTATTGAATTTGTCTACTTTCTGTTTTCTCATTTTATTCCTCATGTATTTGAAACTGTAATTAAGTATATAAACTTAGGACTGTTATGTCTGTTGATGACTTGATAATTTTATTATAAAAGATTTGTCTTTCTGTTTGACTCCTTTTAAGATTTCTATCATTAGTTTTCAACAATTTCATTACAATGTATTTGTTGTGGTTTTCCTTGTGTATATATTTCTTTGATTTATGTGTTTATTGTTTTCATCAAATTTGTAAAATCTGCAGGCTATTCCTTTGGTTTTTCTTTTTCTTACAAGTAAGTTAGAACAATGTTGTCCAAAAATCGCTGAAGTTCTGTTCATTTTTTGTCTGTTTTTCTCTCTGCTCTACAGTTTGGATAGTTTCTAATTCTATATCTTCAAGTTCACTAATGTTTTCTTCTAAAGAGTCTCATCTCAATTAGCCCCATCCAGTTTATTTCATCTACAGGACTTGGTTTGGTTTTTCTTTTTACTTTTCATTATGTGTATGTTTTCCTTTAAAATAAAATATTGAGCATATTTATAATAGCTGCTTTAACTCCTTGTCTGATAGTACCATCCTGTGTCATTTCTAGTGTTTTCTACTATTGACTGGCTTTTACCGCCTCATTCCTGGGTGGCATTTTCTGGCTTCTGAGTTTGTTGATTTTAATTGAAGGCTGTACATTGTGATTCCTTGTTGTTGAGTGTTAGATTTTGTTGTCTTAAGGAGCACTGGAATTTTTTCTAGGATACAGTTAGATACATTGGATTTGCTTGGTACTTAAGGGCTGGTATTTAAGGGCTTGCATAGTGTAGACTTCACTGTGAGCCTGGTTTACCCCTACCATTTAGTGATAACTCTCAGATCTCTAGTCTAGGTGGGTATTGAGGCCTCCCTATTGTGTCTGGTTAAAACTCAAATATCTCTCAGTTCTATGTAAGAGCTCTTACAGGGGCACCTGGGTGGCTCAGGTGGTTAAGCCTCTGACTCTTGATTTCGGTTCAGGTCATGATCTCATATACTCATGAGATTGAGCCCTGCATCTGGCTTGGTGCTGACAGTCCAGAGCCTGCTTGAGATTCTCTCTCTCTCTCTGCCCCTCCCCCCAACTTGTGTGCTCTTTCTCAAAATAAATTTAAAAAATTTCTAAAGGAGTCTTAAAGTTTCCCAATTGGTCTTTCCTTACTTTGTGAATTTCGCCTTATGCTACATAACTTAGTGTTCAGTTATAGTCTGGAGCAGATCTCTATTCCGATTCTTGGAGCTCTTTCTGTGTATGGTTCTCTCATCTCTGGTTCTTTTCTACAGATCCAACCACATGGCTTTGCTGACTTCCAGTCTTCATGGACTCATTGACACTCCTATGCACTGCTTGGGGTTCTCTTTTCCAGCATATTCTATAAAGTGCTTCCAGGCAGAGAGCTGGGGTGACTGTATCGCCCTCTTGGATGTTTCTTTTCCTTTAGGGATTGTAGTTGTTTGCTGCATGTTCTATAATGTCCACAAACAGTTTCACATGTTTTGTCCATTTCCCTACTTCTTTCTGGTGGGAGGACAAATCTGATCTGTTACTCTAGTGTTGCCAGAAGTGAAGCCCTCTACCCCGTTAGTTTTTAAGACAACTTGTAGTGTTTAAGTCCCTCTAGAGGTAGCCAAGGTATATTCAACTGTTTGCTCAAAATATATTCCCTATTCATGAAATGCAAATTTTATCAACTCTTTAGAAAATTAGAAGAGCTAATTGTGCTAAAGCTACAGCTCTAAAGGTAGAAACAGAGTTGTTAGTAGCTATTAAGCATGTTTTTCAGTTAAAGAGACAAAATCGTATAATTAAGACCATTAGATCCACTGAGGAAGCATTGTTGCGCATCTCTGCAATTTTGTTCTCTCTTGAATTTGGCAGAACGTTTTTTTCATTGTCCATATACCTTGTCATAATGTCATTGATTTTTATCATTTTTAAAAGGCTGAACTTGATTATATTTTGTAGGACCATTAATTCTTGGTTTATACAGCTTTTAGAAACTCAGTTTTCTGGATCAATTTTTTTAATTTGAAGTGATACAGATTTCTTCTCTCTCCTTTCTTTAGCTTTATTTAAAGGCCCTGAGGGGACATTGATTTGGAATGAATTCATTTAGTTAGAGAAATCAAAGAGCCTGCCAGAAATTCTGTTTCTTTTCATATTTAGTAGAGAAATCCTGTTTTCATGGAGTTGGACAATATTGGACCCCTCATAAGTAAAAATGCAAAAGGCTATAGTTTTTTGGACAAACAAGAAGAATTTTTAGAGTTTAAGGAGTCCATATTGTTTCAGATTAAAAAAGAAAACCCAACAAAACAAATACAAGCTGGAAAAAAAGGCTTAAGTGTGCCAGATTCTACATTTACTGTCATACCTGTTCCCAACATCTGATACCTAATAGAAATCTCTTAATGAACTGACCATTAACAGTAAACCTCTCCTTTTATACTGCTGCCTCTAGTGGGGACACAATCATCTAGGAACAGTCAGAATCAGGACCAGAACCAGAACAAAAAAATTCAGCCAAGAGTAGGATATAGCTCTGTCCAATTACTCAGTTACCTAGCATATGGCCCAGTATAGAGAAATCTCTCTGGAAAAATTGTGGATGTGGCTTTTGGGGTATGAAATGAACCTAACTAATTTTCACAGGACATGCACATAATTTTTAAGAAAATTATGCTAGAAAAAGTGCTTCTAGCTTGGAGTAAAAAGGGCAGAGACAAATGAAAAAGAGAAAAGACCCCTAGGATTCCAGCTTTCTGTGGCCAAGAAGATGCCTGAAAAATACTGTCTTCTGGAAACATGAGGCATTTCTTATTAAAAAGGAAGGGTGTTTTAGAGGGAGAAGATGAGCTCAGAGGAGGGCACAGAGTTATCACTCCCAGAGGGAAGATCTAGATTCCAGTCAAGGAGTATTTCCTGCTTCCTGCTTTTCCTCATTTTGAATGGAACTGTCCACTGTGGTTATTTTGTGCATTTTCACTGAAATGCATTTTCACTGAAATGAGATAGATAATTTGTCTTTTTAATTCACAAGTTCTCTGGACCCACGGGCTGCTCTTGATGATTTGAATTCAGGCAGCTTCATCTGCATCTGGACCTGATATAGATCATGAGATCATGGGCTTTGAGTCTGATGCCATAAATGAGACTTCGGGGGCTCATGGATGTGGGTTTGGATACTTTCAATTTGGGAAGGTTTGAAGTGGTTTTGGCTAGAGTATGGACAGTGGTAGATTGCCAGAAATAGTCATAATATTTAGATGCTCTTCCCAGCAAAAGATGGAGTCTATTTCTCTCCCTCTTATATTTAAGCTTAACCATATAAGTTGGTTTGGGTCAGAAGAAATTAGCAGAAGTGGCACAAGGAGAAGTTTAAAAGCTACTTTTGCTCTCTCTCTCAAAATAAACAAACTAAAAAAGCTACTTGTTCTTGCTTCTCTTTAGAACTCTGTCACAGAGAGAAGCATGGGCTAGCACGTGGAGGAGTTGAGATCATGTGAACTAGACACAAGCTGTCACGGCTGAGACCCCTGCTACACAAACCAGCCTGCCAACGGCAAATATATGAATGAGGCCATGCTAGGGCACCCAGCCCCAGCTGTCCCAGCAGAGAACAGAGGAACTCACCAGCAAACCCAGAGAATCATGAAAAATAATACTAGGCTATTAAGTTTTGGGTGATTTGTTTCACAGCAAAAGCTAACAAATACAAGTATCCATGAGGTACAGTGAGCATGGAGATATATGTGCTTCTCAAACAATAGAAAGATGTCAGTAGAGCCATTACTCTGAGACATCTTTTATTTCTGTTTCTTTTTCCCCCTCAATCAGCATGACGTTGTAGTCATACAAAGGTTGGATCAAGAAACAATCTCCATTATTTGTAAATATTTGAAAAAGAAATTGTTAGTGTAAGTTTTTCCACAATCATGATGTAAGCCCTGAAAATAAAACTTGTAGCATTAGTAACTATTTTCCTATTTTCTCAACTCTTCTCTACCTGGACAGAGATTATCGCTGAAAGAAGCTAACTAGAGATTAGCTAGAGATTAGTGATTGCTAATGGTTCTCCGATATCCATTCTCTCATTCTTTCTTTTGGTAGTTAGAACCTATATGTTCAGATGGGTCCATTTAGAAACTACAGAAACTACATTTTCTGGCCTTTTCTGAACAAGGTTTACAACAAAGCCACTGACACTTAAGCTTCAGGATCTTTCCTTGCAAGAGTCAATTCCCAGGCCCAGGAAGGACCTTCTCAATGTGTTCACCTGATCTTAAGTTTTCAGTGTTTGCTTGTTTTTGTCATACGTTTTAAAAAATTGCGAGAGGAAGATATTGTGATCACAGTAAGTTAAGGCTACTCTCCCTTTGCCTTCCAGATTTTTCTTTATTACACTTTGTGTTGGCTATGATGGAATGGCCACAGGAGTTTTGGGGGGACCTGGGAAATAGGAGCTGGTGTCCATTTCCACTGAGCACAAGATAATTTGTGTGGTTTGCAGTCACTCCCTTGGAGAACTGCATTATCATTAGTCATCCCAAGTGTGTGGGTCGTGAAGGAGAAAGAAGATTTGAAGTGTGCAGAACTAGAAGCTAGATTGTGGAGAGGTCTTATAGTGATCAGGTTGCAGTCCAAGGTTTCAGTTTTCATTGATGCCTAGTCAAAATGGTAGTTCTTTCTCATCTGGAATATACTTATTCAAAGCATATAATTATAAACATGCCACACATTTTTCCTACTTTGCTGAGAAGTGTATGAAATTGAGCTAATCAGAATGCCTGTGTTTGTGGGACGTAAATCTTTAGCAGTTCTGCAAATAGTGTATTTGTATCTTCAGTTACATGTTTTATACATTTCAGGGTATCAGATGTTGCCTGATGTTGATATTTACCAACAACAGATTGGGAAGCTGAAAGAAACTTTTCTAAACCATCAGTGGTAAAATAGAAATTTTATAATCCATATTAGAGAAGATTATTTTTCTAACTATACAAAATGATAATTCTAGAATATTGTGTGAAGAAGTAATCAAAATATAGGGTCAAAAATATAGGAAATATATATATATAATATAAAGGTTTGGGGGGAATTAATACCATTATTTTTCTGGATTTTGTGATATTTGTGGAAATTGACAGCTTATATAAAATATCTGTTTATTTTGTTCATTCTAAATAAATATTAAAATGTTATGTGTATTAAGTCTCAGACTATAAAAGTTGGGTGTTTCCCTGGTGTGTGACTAATTTCTGGTCAGTAGGCTAGGAACTGAGGGGACATATATGACATCAGGGACACGTTGTTTAAAACATGTTCTTTTCCCTCTTACCCTGAACTGGACATGTTGGTGCTGTGATGGTTAATTTTGTGTGTCAACTTGACAGGGCCATGGGGTGTCCAGATATTTGGTTAAACATTATTCTGAGTATGTCTGTGAGGGTGTTTTTGGATGAGATTAATATTTGAATCAGTAGACTGAGTAACGCAGATTGTTTTTCCCGGGATGGGGGTGGGTGGGGCTCATCCAATCCACTGAAGGCCTGAATAGAACAAAAAGGCAAGGTAAGAGAGACATCACTCCCTTCTGCCTTGAAACTGGGACACAGCCTTATCCTACCTTGGAACTCAGTCTTGGACTGAGACTCCAGCTCACTGAGACTCCAGACATCAGCTCACCTGGTTGCCAGACCTTTGGACTCTGACTGGAACTATACCATCAACTTGCTCATGTCTTCAGCTTGCTGACTGCAGAGATCCTGGGACTTTTCAGCCTCTATAACTATGTGAGCCTTTTCTTTATAAAACCTCACTATCTTTAAATGAGTTATAAAATAATGCTTTTATCCTTGAGTTAATATTTTAAGGAGAGAGAAAAGATATTCATCATTTACTAGAGTTGCCCAAGGGACAGTTTTAATAAGAGTAGTGTTAATAATGGTTAGTTCAATTTTAGAGGGAAATGGACAGTGCTTCATGAAGCAAATAAAAAAATAATACAAAAGTTACTTCTATGAGATGGTTTTGGAATGCGTCAAATTGTATCTGCCAGGATCCCATTGGAATCATTTTTCACATTGGGCTCATTCAGGTGGAACAGGGAGGGAGATGGGAACATGACCTTGGGGGCAGAGGGCTGCTCTGTGAGGTATACAAAAGTGCCATTAAGTGATAAATAGTAACTCTGTCAGAGTTTAGAGGGCTATACACCTGAAAATCAAAGTGTCATCATAGCAGTGCTCCCTCTGAAGCCTCCAGAAGGCTCTCTTTGGCTTTTTTGACCTTGTGGGCCATAGGCTTTCCTTGCCTCGTGGTCCTGGAACTCTGGTGGTCTCTGCCTCCATTCATGTGGCATTCTTTTCCCTGTGTGTCTCTGTCTTCACATGGAGCTCTCCTTCTTCTGTGATTTCTCTTCTTCTTTTTTTAAAGTTTATTTATTTTGAGAGAGAGAGTGGGCATGAGCCAGGGAGGGGCAGGGAGAGAAGAAAGAGAATCCCAAGCAGGCTCCATGCTGAAATCAAGAGTTGGAGGCTTAATGGACTGAGCTACCCAGGTGCCCCTGTGCTTTCTCTTCTTAAGAGGACACCAGGCATATCAGATTAGGACCTACTGTAATCGAGTTGCCCTTTGTTCAGTGGTACATTTCTTATTTACTTCCTCTGTCTTTAATTATCTTCTTTATTTTCTACCTATTTGCACCATGTGGTCTACTTATGATTAACTCCAGATTCATGAAGCTCTTCATTAGTGTATCAGTTGAGGTTTCAGGACCAATGACTTAGACTTCACAGACTCAGAGGTACTGGACTGTGAGCCACTGAACCCCTGGGATCATGCCTTGTTCATCTTATGGCAACCACAACTTAAGTCTTGTAGTACTGTTTTAATCATCTATAAAATGACACCATAATAATGGAACATACTAAATAAGGCTATTGTGAGGATCAGAAATGTTTGTTTATGTAAAGAACATATACACCTACTAAGAACCGTTAATAAGTGTTAACCCCCTAGTATTTTAGAGTGCCTTGCTCACGTCTTGGTGAGTAAAAGAATACTCACCAAGTGCTTCGATATAAAATAGCCATCCAGGTGTCAGAGATAGCAATTTCTAGAGCTAAGACATTGGTGTGGTGGTATAATAGTGGGTGAAGTTTGCATGTGCAACAAACGCTATAAAGTATGAGATGAACTTGGATAAGAGTGAAATGGAAGTTCAAAAGGATGGAAAGATAGTAAGACAACAAGCAACAACCTTAGCTGCTATAAGTTATAGCCTCCTGGCTGAAATGACTTCTGTCCTCAATTCTGAGGAATAGAAAACACTGGGAGAATCAGGGTTGGGTAAATTTTCAGGAAACAACAGAGGTTGGTGGAAATGAGGAGAAAAGGACGCCCTCCAGAAAGGGAGGCAAACCATAAAAGACTATTAAATACAGAAAACAAACGGAGGGTTGATGGGGTGGGAGGTGGGGGAAATGGGTGATGGGCATTGAGGAGGGCACTTGTTGGGATGAGTGCTGGGTGTTGTGTGAAAGTGATGAATCATGGGAATCTCCTACTGAAGCCAAGACTATACTGTATACACTATACGTTAGCTAACTTGACAATAAATTATTTAAAATAATAATAATACATTTTTTAAAAATAAGCTTCCATACACTGTGAGGCACACCCACCCTTAGAAGACAAAGCAAAGCCAAAGCTTCACTGGTCAACCAGTTGAGATACAATGAGCCACTTTTAGACAGTTCATTACAAACCACAAGAAGAAGAAGTCAGAGGAGCTAGCTCCTTGTCCTACACACCAAAAAGGACAACACTCAAACAAGAGACAGTGATTGCAGCATTAGTGGGGGTGCCTTGTCCAGAGCTGCCTGTCCATCAGAACCCAGGCGCTGATGAGACAGTGTCTTGTAACATCCGTGCAGGGAGATAGGGAGGTGGGTGGAAGATGGCTGCCTCACAGCTCCTTAGAGGCCACCCAGCCTCTCCGTGCTTCAGTATGGTGTTCTGCCGACTCAAGTAAGCTGCAGCTCCAACTTTATCTGGATGCCTGCATGGTCCCCAGGGAGGAGCTGTTCCCCTATGCGAATCAGCAAACTTGGGTGGATCTAAACAAAACTCTTAAACAGATGATTGGTGAGAAAACGAAGATAATTTGTAAACATCTAAAGAGAGAATGAGCTGAAGATGTGATGGTGACAAGGTAAAATTTGATATAAATGAACATGCAATCGTGACTTCTGTTCTAGGAAACTGACCTTCCAATTAGGCAAGAATGGGACCTGGCTTAGCAGAACTCTCTAAAGAAAGGCACTGGTGAGTCCAAAAGGCCGGAGGGCTTTCCTGGATAGCTTAATGTGAATGTATTGTGACCTTAGTGTATGTATGCCATTCGCTTCTAGCATGCATTAGGGTGTATGTTTCCAACCCCATGGAAAGTGTTATGCTTAGTGTAACCCATGTTCAGGGACACACCTAAACAGTCAGTCTGAAGAGTTTGGCTTCAAGAGACTGGCACCACCTAAAGAGTAAGGGTTCTTAGGCTAGAGGAGAATCAAGTTGGATTATTATCATTAAGTACAGACCTATACCAAATGCTATATATCACGTTAAGTGTTTCTCATGAATTATGAATTAAAGACTCAACATATCGAGTAATTACCCTTCTTCTCCTCATTTTTCCATATGAGACAATGAAGACTCCATAAGGTTGAATAGCTACCCTTAGACATGTTGCTAACTTATGCCTGAGCTGGGATTTGAACCCAGGAATAACCCCAGGTCCACACTCCTAACCTGTACTGTAAAGTCTCGCTACAGTTTTCCAATATGTGAAGGGCTTTAATATTTAAAGAGGGTATTATGGACTGATTTGTGCTCTGCCCTTCCCACCCCTCATTCACATGTCAAAGCCCCAACCCCCACAATGTGACTGTATTTGGAAATAAGGCCTTTAACCAGGTAATTAAAGTGAAATGAGATTAAGATTTCAACGCTCAGCAGTTGGTAGACTAGATAATCTTTATAGTCTCATACAGTTCTTACCTCAATTATCTCTGTTTTCTGTACCCACTGAGCTTTAAAAAAAAAAAGATTGTTTTTCTGGAACAAGTTTAGATTTATAGAAAATTGCAAAGACAGTACAGAGAGGTTTTGTCAAACCCACAGCCAGCTTTCCTTCATGTTGATATCTTACATTATTATGGTATATTTGTCATAACTAACGAACCAATATTTCAATAAGCTTTTGAACCCTCTTTTTGTTTTTTTAGGAAAAAAATTGCAATTTTATTTTGTCTTTAATCAAACTGAAGTTTTTCTTTGCTCTGAAAATAACTCTCAAAAATACAAATGTTGGTTCTGAGACTTTTAACTGAGCAAAGAAGTTTCAAGGATAAAGCAAAAATCTACCCCCCCAAATTTCACACAAGTGGGCAGAACAAAAGCTATAGAATCCTGAGAATGTGTAGATACCTCAAAATAGTAAGCAGTATAGAACTTAAGGAACACAGTATGTGTCTGAGGGGGTAAAAACAAGACAGATGCTTCTGAAACTCTGTTATCAATCAGAATGTAACTAGAGTGAACCTCAGGTTAGAGCAGAATGTTTGCTTTGTTTTGTTTTTGGTTAAAAAACATAATGGGGATGACAGATTTTACCTTGCTTTCTTTGTACTAAGGATAATACGATCTCTTCCCCCACTTTTTTTTAAGTTTATTTTTATTTTTGAGAGAGCGCTAAAGAGCAAACAAGGGAGAGGCAGAGACAGAGAGAGAGAGACAATCCCAAGCAGTCTCTGGGATGTCAGCTCAGAGCCCAGCACGGGGCTGAAACTCACAGACCATGAGATTATGACCTGAGGTGAAATCAAGAGTCCGACTGATGCTTAACCAGCTGAGCCACCCAGGTGTTCCTTCCCCCACTTTTTAAAAAAAGGTGCCTGTGCTTCGATTCTGTGTCTCCCTTTCTCTCTGATCCTTCCCTGCTCACGCTGCCCCCACCTCTCTCAGAAATAAATAAAACATTTTAAAAAAGGTGACTGGTGCAGAAGCACAGGAGTAACTTCTGACTCTTTCTTTTGCACTCTTTATAAATAAAGAATTTTTAGAATTAAAAGCTATACAACAAAGGATATAAAGAAAGAGTTTATTTTGCGGTTCATTGGATAGGTTTTCCTAGGAAATGATCACTGGAAAAATGGATTGAAAAATATTAACAACTGTCTCTCTTAGGTCTTGGCATATTGAAGATCTATCCTCTTCCCTAAACCCACTTAAAAAAACAACCAAACTACTCTGTAAAATTCCAAGCTTTCCAAAGATATGTATTTTTCACTACAGAATGTAACCCCAACAAGTAGATTTTGATGCAACTCTGTGTCACAAAAGAACCAACATGGTAACATAAACTGAGCTCGTAAAACCCACACAGAGGAGGAAATGGTATGTTTAAATAGCAGCCTTCATTTGAGCCTTGGATTATGTAACACATACTGAAAAAGTAAAACCTTCTGCCCATTGTCGGAAACTGTTTTGGATATTTCTCAGTTTGGCAGCCCGTCTTATCTTGTGAAAAGGCAAGGCTGTCTCTGTCGCCTTCACTTTGTCACAACAAAGATGGTATCTGTCCCCATACTGTCATAACTGGACATGGGAACATGTTTACCAAGTCAGAGGAGAAACAGATTTTAATTCTACACAGATCTGTGCAGTAGCCAGGAAGGAATAATCACCGCTGTTGATGCATATTTGGTGAAGGCCTTAATAAGTGATTACAGATAGTATAAAAATATTTTTAAATTAGTAGGTGGCAGAATCAACATTAACAACTAAGAGATAAGAAGGAAATCAGAAGATTCCATTAAACCAAGACAATGAAAAGGGATGACTCATGCATTCACAGGACAAAACATTACCTCTAACCTCATCTAGATATAATTTTTATTAGTCCTTAGATGAGGGATTGGATATTAATAACCGTTACTAACAATTTACTGTATTTATGTTTACATAATGCAAATAGTAAATTGACATTAACTGTTGAGTAAGTAGCAAATAGTTCATTCGATATTCCAGGTTCAGTTTTAACGAATCCTTCTAGTGGTTTTTGAAATCCCAGGTCATTGACTTCCTCAGCAGTGGTCAAAGGCGGTACCTAAACTGCATAGACACAGACTGCCCATTGCATTGCCCTGACTTCGTTGGTATCCCGTCTGTGTTTTTCAAAGTGTGGTAGGCTGATCATCTGTATCAGAACTCCCAAAGGCACCTGTTTAAAATGCAGATGCTGGGGCCATGCCCAGATTTAATGAATCAGGACTTCTGGGAATGTCCAGGAATCTAAATTTTAAAGACACAATTAGCCACTTTGAATGAGTGAAAACTACTGTCATAACGTTAACATTAATGAGCATGAATTCTATATAGAAATTTTATGGGAAACCAAAGGATAATTACTAGTTTTTAATGTTTCCTTAGTAATGCTTCTATTTGTATCTATAGATGATTCTCTAGGAAGCCTTATTTGGTTGTTGAGATTAGTTATAGTATGTTTATGGAGATCACTGTAATTACCTACCTGAGAACACATATGACATAACCATGCTGTATATCTGCAGATGATTTTTGAATTACTCAAGCAATGCACAAAGTAGTTATATGAAAACTTAATTGGAATCGTACAACTGAGACAAATCTATTTTGTCAATTCCCACATTTCTCTGTATATCTAACAACCACCTACCTACTCTCATAGCAAGTTATACGCTGTTTTATAAACCATCAGTGTAAATTAGAGTAATAAATGTAACCAGTTACTGTCACTCTACTTAGAATCTAACAGATAATATTCTCAGTACTGCATTCACTAGGCACCTACAGTTATACTTTGTACCTTTATAGCTGGACCAACATAGGAACCAAAGAATGTTGATTTTTTAATTCCCCTGACTTTCATGAAATAATCTTTCTCTACTGGGTTATAATATAAAAATAATATCTATTTTTGAAATATTACCTAAAGTGGTGGTGTTTTATTTTAGAGGAACTAAGTTAAGCTTTTTTCAGCAAAGCTAACAACATTACATCCCAGAAATGTGGTGTGATAATTACAAGTATAGACCCTGGAACTAGATAGTCCAGATGCCATTCCAGTTCTACCATTTCTTAGCTGAGTAACCTTTGGCAAAATTATTTAACTGCTCTGTGCTTCAGTTTTCTTATCTGTAGAATGGCAAAAATAATTGCACCTCTCTCATTGCTTTGTGGGATGATTACATAATTTATATATGTAAAGGCCTAGACCAATATCTGATACCTAATAACACACTCAAAGTTAGCCATTATTATTATTATTTTACTTTGTATTTTTATTTCTTAATACAGAGAGCACAACCTGGGGAGGGCCAGAGGGAGAGAGAGAGAGGAGAGAGGGAGAGAGAGAATCTTAAGCAGGTGCCACACTCAACCCAGAGCCTGATACAGGGCTTAATCCCTTGACCCTTGGATCATGACCTGAACTGAAATCAACAGTCTGATGCTCAGGTGACTGACAAGCACCCCAGCTATTATTATTATTAATCTATTTGATAACATGTCAGAATTAAGCCTCAGGTCATTCATCTGGTTTTAGTACTCCTTTTTGTTCTCACCAGTATTTTGAGGGTTCTTTTTTTTAAATTGAGATATAATTGGCATAACATTTTATTAGTTTCAGGTGTAACATAATTCAATATTTGTATATATTGCAAAAGGATCACAACAGTAAGTCCCATTAACTTCTATCACCATACATGGTTACAATGTTTTTTCTAGTCATGAATCTATGAGCACTTGTTTCAAGATCTAGTTTCTTGAGATCTTGTTTCTAGTCATGAGAATATGAGAGCTTGTTTCAAGATCCACTTTCCCAGCTACTTTCAACTATGTAATATCACATTATTAACTATAGTCACCATGCTGTCCATTACCTCCCAATGACTTATTCATTTTATAACTGGAAACATATACCTATTGACCCCTTGACCCATTTATCCCACCTTATATCCCCCACCTCTAGTAACCATCAATCTTTGTATCTCTTTTAAATCATTTATTTGTTGTTTGTTTGTTTGTTTGTTTGTTTATTATTTTTAAGTAGGCTCCATGCCCAGAGTCCAATGCAGGGCTTGAACTCTCAACCTTGAAATCAAGACCTGAGCTGAGATCAAGATTCAGATTCTTAACTGACTAAGCCATTCAGGCACCTGAGTCCTCAGTATCTCTTGAGGGTTCCTTCCCCTCTCATCCCATACAGTGCCGAAATAAAGATTCAACTAACTATTGACTTAAATACTAAACAAAGATTCTTGGCTCTGTGTTTTGTTTTTGTCTTTGTTGTTGTTTTGCTTTACCTCATAGATCATAATGCTGAGAGCTTGGGGCTGGGAATGAGAAAAGGAAAGGCAGGATGGTAACTCTGAAGGGAAAGAGCTGGAAGAAGGGAGGTAAAAAAAAAAAAAAAGGCCTTTCATCTGAAAATGACATGTATGTGATAAGCACACCATCCAGTGTGGACACCCATCAGCTGACCTCTCACGACAGAGAAGCTACTTTCCGGCAGTTCTGAGCAACTAGAAGCTTCTGCTAATAGGCTGGGGAATCTGTCATCCTGAGTGAGTTTGGGAGCTTGAAGGGAGAATGTCAAACTTGCAGACCCCATAGAACTGTGTAGAATCAGAGGGGAATTTCCCTAAGAATGGAGCAGTAGGCAAACAATTGCTGTTGCGATTCAAATATGTGAATCTTTCTACATAATAGGGACATGCTAAATTGCAAAAAGGTCAAGCTAGAGTTTGGGTGGTTTTAATGTCCACATTCTGGAATTATAGGAATTACACAACCACATTATTTAATTATAGAGCAAAGTTTTGAGTATAGTTTAAAAAATCAGTTCCTTCTCAAGTAATTCTTCTCTCTAGCATTTTTAATGTCCTCTTAAATGAATCATTTTCCTTTATTCTTTAACAAAAACAGTTTTTTAAAAATCCTGCAAATTACTTTCTCATGACAAATCTCTTCAACCTCCCACCACCAGCTAACATGTCTCATAGCTTTTATTTGCATTTTCCAAAATTACTGATGACCTTATCTGCACAAGTCTCATTCATTGTTTTCCTTGACTTCTCAGAAGTATTTGACAACAAATCCCTTGTCTACTTTCTTGAAATTATCTTCCCTTAATTTCCACAATATTGCAGGGCATCTGAATCAGCTAAGGATCCAGCTCTTGATTTCAGCTCAGGTCATGATCTCACAGTTTGTGAGTTTGAGCCTGACGTCAGGCTTGGGGCTTGGGATTCTCAATCTCTCCCTCTCCCTCTCTGCCCTTTCCCCACTGTCTTTCTCTCTCTCAAAATAAACTTAAAAAAATTTTCCATAATATTTCAGTATGCTAATTTCCCTTTATAATTCACTTGTGATATCTTAGGGGTCATCCTTGGCCTCAAGGAACTTACAGTCTAGTGCCAAGCCCAACATTTTGGCAGACATTGCTAAGTGGCTGGCCCAGTCTCAGTGCATAGACCCCTTCTCCCCAACCATTTCCTTCTACACATCCATTAGTAAACAAGTGTAAAGCCCAGCAGTACCCAGTGAGCAGTAAAGCAATATACTATAAGAGCATGGACAGAGAAGTAATTTGAATGAAAGAGATGGGGAAGGTTTATATACAGGAGATGACACTTTGGATGGAGATGTAAGGATGGAGAAATGTCACCAGAAAGAAGTGGAGAAAAGATTCCACATGGATCGAACTACTTGAGCAGTGACCCAGAAGTAGAAGATGCTATATATTCTTAACTGTTCTGGGTTGAACTATCACCGGGATGAAATAGACAATATGAACTACAGTAGATTGGTGCAGACAGGGAGCACATAGATCATGAGTAAATGCTATGAAACCTGGACTGGCTTATGTAGGTGATGTAAGGGAGCCATCACAACTGAGGGACACAAGAGTGTCACTATTAGAGTTACGCTTTAGAAAAAGAACTCCAGTGTCAGTGTGGAGAACATGTTCATGGGTAGGAGAGGTTGGTGGTAGGAAATCTGTTTATTTTCTTTTGTATCTCATTCAGCGTCAATCATACATTACCCTGTTGGATTACTTATCTCTTCTGTGTTAAATATTCATGTCTTGGATTCCAAGATAAGCTATTTAAGGCAGGGATGTTTTTCTTTCAAGCATACTATCACATACACAGAAGTTACCACCCTGCCTTGAACATTATAATAATTTTTATTGTTATTAACTAACATTTATTGAGCAGTTATGTGCTAGACACTAATGCAAAGTTAGTTATATGTACTATCTCGTTGAATCCTTATAATATGCTTGTCCCCATTTTATAAATATGTAAACAGGGATTTCGAGAACTTAGTCATTTTCTCCAAATCAAATGGTTAGTAACCAGTGGAGCCAGGATTGAAAACAAGTTCTTTATGACTCCAAAGTTATTAACAACATTGTTGAATGAACTCTCCATAGTGACCAGTCAATGAATACTTTTGATTTGAGTTGTTCTGTATAGGCAGTTATACATATCCATTCATACTGGGAAGACATATCCTGTGTCTGAATTGTATAAGTGTGTCTATCCAATATCTTCAAATAATAAAGTTAATAATGATGGTATGAAGCATGAGTTATATGAATAAACATCATTAAAGAATCAGATAGTAAATAATGTCAGTGCTCTATCCAGATCTCCTAATATCCCTTTTCATTGTCCCTGTGTGTCTCCAGACTTCAGTGCGCTTTTATTCCCATCAGTCCCAAACAATAGGGATTTGGGGAGGATTTTCTTCAATCTACTGGAGACTTCTTTGAACACGTGGGAATTTATGTCTTCCCTGAGTTGACTCTTTGGCGATGCCTCTTTGCCAATGGAGTTTAAACGTCCTGCCTTCTTGACTCACATTAGGAAAACTCTTAGGTATAGGTTTTTTTTCCTTCAGAGCTCCCTGTGGGGTTAGAGTGTGTGGGATTTTGCTTGAGATCAGACCCTCATTTGGCTTCCTCCCCTTCTCTGTCCTTCTTCCTTCAGACTTTTATTGTTTTTTTTCTTGATAAATCCCTTGCAGGTGAACCTTCATCTCAGGATCTGCTTCTGGGGAAGGGGAAGTTGACTTGGGAAAATTATACATTAAAATCTAATGAATCTGCTTATGTTTTCTTCTTTCTTTTCATTGTTTAACATGGTGTGCATGCCTTTGTAAGAATCAGTGACCAACGTTACATGCAGTGATTTATTAGGATGCCTTGTGTTATTATATGACTTTTCGTGAGATTTTATTTGACCTTTGATACTTTTTGTAGCAAACCATGCAGAAGAGTTTTCTGCTGAGTGTGTTCATGTATAAAAGTGCACCTTATGTGTGTTTGCTGAATAGAAATTAGAAATTGCCTTAAAAATTCCACTATTGAATTTTTAGGAGTTTGAAAATTTTAAGTTCTTAAGTTGTATTCCAAATATAGCGAATGTGCTTTTTAAAAATGGGTACATTTTGAATTCACATGGTTCAGACAATTCTGTTTCTTCCAGCATTATGAGAAAAACATTGATATGTTTTCTTCCTTCATTTCCCGAGCTGCGCATTTTATTTCTTCCAGCAGGACCATGGATAAGCAAATCATTCCAAATTTAGCACATTGGAAATGTCTCATGTTTAAATCATAGATGTTTTTATGGGTTGTGTGCCTTTTGCTAACTTTATCTCCTGCTTTGCTTCAGGTAATATTCTGACTGCCAGCAATTTCTTGTGCCTCCAGACTGGTGATGATGTTCAACTCTCAAAATGGCCAGGTCATAATAAATACATTTTAAATAGAGCTCAGTAGTGCTTGTGATTTGCCAACTAACTGGCTTCTCTTCCTTCCAGCCTTAGATTGTAAATTATTAGATTGTAAGTGATTAATGTGATCCCATTAGCATCCTAGTCCTGCTTTGGTGGCTAACATGGAATAGAGCTACCTAATCTAGGAATTCTCCTTGAACTTGGAGGGAAAACAGACATGGCAGGAGGATGGGGGATTTTAGTTGAAGAAAAGATGTGTTTCCATTCTTAGCACTTTCAAAATATGTAGTATTAGTTACTTCCTGCATCTTGGAGGTTACATTTTAAATCCCAAGTAGAGTACCTTCTAAAGCCTTACAGTAGAATGGATGCTCTCAGATAAAGTGTTAGCTGACCCCTCCAGTATTGAAGGCCCAGTGTGTGTTAACCAGAGGAACCACCGTAGGATGGAGAGGCAGATGAAGGGAATGGAGTTGATACCCAAAAATGAACGAAGAGAAATCTGTCAAGTTGTAGAGCCTGTTGGATGCCAGGCATGAGAGATGAAGCCGATAGGGCAGGAAGTGAGATCAGGCAGGGGTGAAGGGGAAGGTGAGACGGGACAGAAATGAGGCAGGAAGATTTGGGACTTTGCAGTATTCTGAACTGAGATGGCAAGGGCTTCCTTTTGATGCTTTGGTGTTTTGATCCATGTTAAAACTGTGGGACCAGGCAAACAAATACTATATTAAAATCCTCTTACATAATAGTTAAGAGTGATTCACTCTTTATAATTGAGGGGCACTGCAGTAGGCAGTGAGGTTACAAATAATAATGATAATCAGCATTATTGTGATAATAATAGTAATAAAAAATAGCTTACACTTACATTGAGCTTACTTGTATGGTATATATTATGTGTCAGATACTTTTCTAAGGGCTTTACGTATATTAGCTCCTTGCAACTCTTTGAGGCATTACCATTGTTTTTGTTTATTTTTGTTTTTCAGTCGTTACCATTTTAATTCCCATCTATGGATGGTGCATCTGAAGCACAAGAAGGTGAAATGCTTTGCTCAGCGTCCCTCAGCAGGTAAGTGGTGGGTCCAGCATTCAAGGCCCAGGAAGTCTGGCTTCAGGGTCTGCAGAAAACTGCCCTTAAATAATCTGCTGTTATGCGGAGAGGCAGGAAATGAATTAACCATGTAAATAACCATAGAACTCACTTTGTCCTAAATATTGAATTGGTGTTCTGCATAGTAGATGCCTCAGGGGCTTGCAGCTGGGAGAGAAGGTTGTGTGTGGCAATTTGTAGAGGCAATAGAACATGAAAGGTTCAAAAATCAAACTCAAATTTCTGTGAACAAAAGGCATTCGTTGGTGACCTAACTGAAGAATCTAGGAGTGCATCTGGCATGGGTGCCTCCCAGGCTGCAAACGATGACATCAACAATATTTGTCCTTCCTTCCTCCGACTTTCCTTTCTTCTGTCGTCATAATTCTCAGCAAAGTTCTCTTCACGCAGGCCAGATTGCCCCTAATGGCCTCAGGAGTACATTCTGTCAGCTTTACACCAACAGTCATGAGCTCCTCCACCTCCATGTTTCTAGAAGCAGCTCTGGGATCTGATGGTCACAGAGTTGAATTTCCATGGATTCAGTGACATTTCTGCTTCTTGAGCCAGTTACTGCATGTGGGCCTGGGTTATTTATGCATCCCTCACCCCAAGGTGTGCCTCCCAAAGTTACATGGATGAAGTGTGTAGGAGATGTGGTTTCCCAAAAGAACATCTAAGCGCAGTTGCGCTTAGAGGGAGGGGAGATGATGGACTCTGGGAGAAAAGTGGGCAAAACCTCAGATCTCTTGCCTCTATATAACCAGGTGATGTATTAACTAACCAAGTCAAGTACCCGGACAACTAGGAAAAAAGGAAGCATATGAACGTGCCAAAATCACTTGGACACTCAGAGAAGGAGGGCTTGATGGAGAAATTGGGATTAGAGTTGGATTATAAAGATACTTTTGAGAAGTAAGGCTAGGGAACATAGAAGACAAGTCTTCTACGGTGTGTGGAAAGGCAGTATTAAAGCCATATAAAGCAAAACAGAATGTGTTCTGAGAAGGGCAAAAGTTCAATATGAGAGGAAGAAAATGGAATAGAGAAGGTAAATTTCAAACGTTTGATTTTAGCCAGATTATAGAGAGACCCTGAATGTCAGCCTAAGAAATATTTAAAATTCCTAAAATGTTTGTTTGTTTGTTTGTTTGTTTAGAGAGCTTGTGTATGAGCCAGGGAGGGACAGAGAAAGAGGGAGAGAGAGAATCCCAGTGCAGTCCCTGCACTGTCAGCACAGAACCCAATGCAGGACTTGAACTTATGAACGATGAGATCATGACCTGTGCTGAAGTCAGACACTTAACTGACTGAGCCCCCTGGTACTCCTTTAAATTTTATTATGTAGGCAATGGATAACCACTGTTTCCTCAGACAAGTAAAGTAAACCCAACACTGATTTAAGAAGATTAATCTAGAGAAGATGGTAGCACATCAGGAATCCACAAATCATTTGCTAGTTTCATAATGGGCAGTGTCCATGCATCTGAGATTTGTTAGAGGAAATCACCCAGTGGGGCAGATCGATATATTGATTGATCCTGTTCATCAAACTCAAATGAATACACAGCACTGCTTTCTTTAACAACTAACTCTCTAGAATAAGTATTTTATACATTTTCTGCTTTGCATAGCCTCTCTTTCTTCTGCCTTTAGTCTTTCTCCACGCCCACTGCCCCACGCCTGAGCCCACGTGCTTCCATTTCCACCTGGACCATTAAAATACCATATTGCAAGTTGATTCCACCTTGGTTTTGTCTTTGCCCCATCTGTGGCTCTAGTCCAAACACAGGGTGCTGGGAGTGATATGGTAGAGCCAATCTTTCAAAATTAACTTTGTGAAGTCCCAGACGAAAGGAAAGGAAAGAAACAAAGAGGTGGATAGAAGGATACTGAACTTGCTTTTAGGCCGAAGAGAGGAAGCCAGTAGAGAAAATTATGATACAAAGAAAACCAAAGGGGTTACATGTTGGAGCAAATGCCCAGAGTGGAGAAGCATCATGGTATCTTAACATAGACACCTGTTATGGTAAAATGGGGAGAAAGGAGCAAAGACTTAAGAAATGTCATAGCTGGCAAAATGGTAAACCTACCTGCGCCTCTCACTTCCTAACCTGATCTCAAATCTGGGGATGCTACAGAGGCGAGTACATACTGGAGAAATGTATTCAGTTCTTTGTTTAATCACCTTTTAGGCCTTTCTGTGCATATTGGGACTTAACTGTGACCCACTGGTCATTAGCCCTTATGGAACATAGGTTGAACTGGGAACTAGAAAGCTCATGTTAAATTGTGAGAATCTCCTGGGAGACCTAAGGAAGAGTGCAGAGTAATACGCGTGGCAAAGAGGCCGGGGCATCTTTTTAATTTGTACTCATTTTTCCTTTGTGGTTTGTTTATGCCTGACTCACAAGGCAGCTCCCAAACCCACAGATTCAGCTAAGCCTTGGCCAGCCTTCCTGGAGTGGTAATGTTAAGTGATGCTAACAGATTGGGTTGTTTCGGGAGCACTGAATGTTAGAAGCGGGCAAAGGGGCTGAGTCCAATTACACCGCCTATAAGAAGACAGTGGGGTAGTGTTTTCGCACACGTTTCTTGGAAACTTATCAAACAGACAAAACTTAAGTGTAATCAAAGACTTGAGTAACATAATTAATATGTCCCTGATAATAGACTTATACAGAAATATAAATATAAAATATACATAGAAAAATTTTAGAATTGCTGAATGCTCCTAAAACACTCATAAACCATAAAAATACTATGTGACAAAGAAGTTTGAACCAATGAAAGAATCAACATGAAAACTCAAATCAGAAATCAGTAAAAGGGGTGCCTGGGTGGTTCAGTTGGTTGAGCGTCCAACTTTGGCTCAGGTCATGATCTCACAGTCCGTCGGTTTGTGCCCTGCATCGGGCTCTGTGCTGACAGCTCAGAGCCCAGAGCCTGCTTCAGATTCTGTGTCTCCCTCTCTCTCTGCCCCTCCCTGCTCGCTCTCTGTCTCTGTCTCTCAAAATAAAATAAAGACATAAAAAAAAAAGTTTTTTAAAAAAAATCAGTAACAAAAGGAAAGCTGGAAAACTGCCACAAGTTTGGAAACTAAAATCATAATTTTAAATAACTCTTGGGAAAAGGACAAATAATGATAAATTAATAAAATAATTAGAATTGATTTACCAAATGATTATATGACAGAATTTATGGAATATAGCTAAGGCAGTGTTCAGTGGAAAATGCATAGCTTTAAAAAAATATTTACCATAGTAAAAACTGAAGCCAAATGAACTGGTTGTTCAACTAAAAAAGAATTAGCAGTGTGAATGTGAGTAAAACAAAAATTAGGACAATAAGTTAACATTTATATTATAGCATTCATTAACCCAGACATTGTTATTGATGCTTAACTCACTTGACCCACAATAATACAGATACATGCAGAGATCACTGAAGTTGAGAAGTAATGAAGAATATGAATCAAACAAAAATTAAAATAGTTAAATAAGATCTTTTTATTTTTGCATTGCGTTTCAGCAAATTACCGAGGAACAGATAATTCCTACCCTACTGATTTATTTCCAGAAAATGGAAAGACATGTCCAATTCATTTATTTCCGGTTTTATTGGGAAACAGTTGACGAACATCACTGTATAGGTTTAAGATATACAGAATGATGGCTTTGTTTAGACCCAATTCATTTCATGAGACTAGAAAAACCATTCTTCCAAACATGAAGCAATGAGAAAGAAAATTATAGACCTTTTTCACTTGCAAATATGAGTGACTAAATGCAAATGAGATATTAATCCTACAATGTAACAACATATCATGATTAAGTAGGGTTTATCTCAAGAATCTAAGTATGGTTTATAACTGAGATTCACTACACCAAATGGATTAAAGAAGGAAAATCACATGTTAACTGAATAGATGCCGCAAGTGCATTTGATGGCAATCCTATTTACAGTTGAAAAAAAAATCTGGACAACTAGAAATAACTGGAAATTACTTCCCTTGATTAAAGCCTACTACAAACACTATGTAATGCCATTTGATAATACTAGGATCCCCACTCCCACCATTACTGTTCATCATGGTCCCGACTCATGCATTAAAAAAAAGAAAAGATTAAAAAAGATTTAAAAAAAAAGTAGAAGACATATCAAATCAGGATAATACACCCCATGAAACCTAAACATTTTTAGTTACTTAAAAACCCTGAGTTTCTTTCTTTGGGTTTTTTTTTTTGTCATTTTAATATTAAATATACTGTTAGCAAAAATTTTTTAAATATGTAGACAAAGTGTCTTCATGGCTTCAAAATATAATTCCAGATCAGGATGGACACTCGAGGGAGGTGTGACCTATGCAGAGGGCACCGGCCCCACTGTGTGCAGAGCTGAGGATGGGGGTGCTCTGGAGGCCCACTTGGCTGGGAGCCCACTTGGGGAGGAACACCCCCACCAGCAGGACCTGGGAACCCTCCCCTCAGCAGCTCAGACCATTCATTTGGTCTCACCTGCCTGGAATGGACCCCTGCTCCCTGCTGCTTTCTCTCACCCAAGGGTCCCCACCTCATCTCCCTGTAAGGGGTCTCTGCTTCTGCCCAGCCCTGGGCAGTGGGCAAGGCCGGGAGAGGAGCGGGGAAGCCCACCCAACAGGACAGTCATCACAGGCTTCCCGGGACCCTGGGGAGGAGACTCAGGCTACCTGACGGGGTCTTCACCCCCAGAAGTCAACGGCAAGAACAGAAAGGGGACAGAACAAAGAGGAGACGTGAAAGGCACCACTGGACATGTGCATGAGGCAAACACGCCCTCTCAGACCCTTTCACACCTGTGTGTGGAGCCATCTATGAAAATGGACCCTCTGGTCACCCTCTGCCTGGAACCAGATCACACAAGTCAGGTGTGAGGTCAGCCAGACTGAAAAACAAAATCGAAGGAAATCAAGGAACTCCAAACGTCTCATTCGGAAATGAGTGCTTCTGTGTCTCTGTGACACCTAGCAGGCCCCAGGGGACTTCTCCATGAGACCAGTTCCCTGAGGCACCTCAACTCCTCGAGCTGCCCACCCCCAGGCCACACACTGTCCCAGGGGCTCCCACTTTGGGAAGATCAAGGCTGCTGCTGCCTCCCTGTACTCTGTTGACAGAAAGCAGAAAACCCCGTGGGCCTTAAATTGCCCTGTGCCAAGTGCCTGCTCAAGGGGGAGCCAGGGCCGTGCCAGATGCCACAGGTCCCCGCAGGAGCCGCCGTGCCTACGGACAGAGGGTTAGGGCCTGAGGCCTGGCCTCACTGGTGTGGCCTGTGGGATAGGGGTGGGAACTTTCCCAACCAGAGGAGGTGACCTGGGCGCCCAGTTTTCAGCAGACGCCTCCAGGTTAGGACTCAGACTCGAATCTATGGTGATTCTTCAAATCCGCTGCCAGGAGGAGGTGTGACCCTCCTGGGACCATTACAATCAGGGTGAGTGGGCAGCAGAGAGGAAACTCACTCCTGGGGCCCTACTTTGGCTGTCGAGTCCAGGGTCCTTCTCTTGAGAGAAGCCTATTCTCTCCACTGGTGACAGAGGGGTCCTGTCGTCTGGGAAGTAATGGAAAAGGCAGGACAGGCGGGGTCGGGCGGGGCTGGCCCAGGCTGCACCTACAGCTCGGCTGAACAGGGTCCTGCCCCACCTCTCTGGGGCCTGGAGGCCAGGCCTCTCCTTGCACTCAGGTTTGCTCCCCCTGTGCAGGTGGAGTCTGGCTCTGAGTCCCCTGGGCAGGGTGTCAGTAGAACTAGGAGCGTGTCCAAGGTCACAGAGTGCCAGGAGGTGGCGCTGGTCACTCCCAGGTCTGGGCATTTAAGGCAACGCCTCCAGGAGCCAGGGCCAGGCCTGGGGAGGAGGGTTGGGGAAACTCTGGGAGCATTTCAAGGGCCGCTGGCTCTACTCTTGGACCTCTGGGACCGAGTACAGCCCCTTCCCCCCTCCCCAGCCTGTTCTACAGGGTGCCCCGACGTGGTTCCCTGGGTGCAACCAAGCGCACCCTGGCCCCACGGGCTCGGAAACAAAAGGGTCAGTGGTCCGCCGCACGCCGAAGCTCAGCTCCCTGTGTCAGCAGCCGCTGGCCTGCTGGGCCCCTAGCTCCGCAGGCGCCCCNCGGCCGGAGGGGGCCCCGGGCTGCGCGGTGGGGGGCGGGGCCGCACGAGCCCCCCGCGCCCCGGGCGGAGGAAGCCGTCGACGCAGGTGCAGTAGAGGAGCCGCAAGGCCTCCTCGGCACAAAATCTTTTTGAAGACACTTGGAAGATGATTTTGGTTCCGCCCGGGGTCGGAGCCCCAAGACGGGAGGGAGGTGAGAACTTGCCTGTGACCGCTCTCCCACCAGAGAGCTGAGGGCAGGACACCGGGCACCACGGCTCCGCCTTCGCAAGTTTGTTTCTTGCTCACACTAAACGTTCCTGATAGGCTGGCAGAGGGGTTGGGCTCACTGTCGCTCGGAGAGGGAGGCTGATGGAAGCGCCATCATCTTCAACATTGCCAGTCATCACGTCTAAGGGAAAATGACAACCTGAGAAGGTCAGGCATCCACAATTTAATGCTGCGTTTCCAAAGCGAGAATGTCATTTGGTTCAAAACTCAGTTGGCCAGAAACAGTCACACGGCCCCACCCATGGGGGGGGGGGTAGGCAGGAGGTGGAATCCTAATAATGAACCTGGGAGGGGAAGGTATGGAAATAGTGGTGGACGTTTCTAACGACTCCCACAGAAGCATTTTCATAGGAAATGAAGAAAGGACACAAAACTACCTCTTTGTAGATTTATGAGTTTCTACATAAACCAACAAGAAAAGAAAACCACCAAATGATTATGACTAATAAGACCTTGTAGCCGTGTTGCTGAAACATCAGTCTAGAAAAAACAAATAGTGATACAAACGTCACCTATCATTGGTATTTCTCCCAGTTTCACACCAACTTCACTGGCTGCTCATTATAATCTTTTTGTTTCAATTCCTCTGCATCTCTGTGCCATTCTTAATGTTGGAATACACCAAGATCAGCTCTTGGAACTTTTTGACCTATTTTCTCTTCCTTGGTGATCTCTTCTAGTTTTCTAGTTGAAATGGTAATGTTATAAATGTATATCTCTTGAACAGATCTGGACTCTGAGCTCCAGAATCACATATACAACAGTCTACTCAAATGTCACTTGGGTGTCCGATGACCTCTGAAAGGGACCTTAGTGATCCCTTTATATAATGGCATCTAAAAGATTAAGGGAGTTTTCTTCCCTTCATTTGTTCTTAGAAACTCTTCCCCATTTAGAAAATGACAACTGCGTCTTTGAAAACCTTGAAATCATCAGTGATTCTTCTCTCTTCAATCCTCCACTGCCCAGTTGTCAACAAATCAAGAATGTGACTCCTCATACTGCCTCCATTGCTACTAATTAATGTAAATCACCATCACCTCTTGTGGTGCCTATTGAAATAGTCCCTAATTGGTCTCCTTTTTCTACTCTTGCCCCACCTATAGCCTAATGTCAACACAGTAGCCTAAGTAAACCTAACATTTGGATCAACCATGGTGTTTGTACAGTGGCTTCCCATCCCAGTCAGAGACTGTGCAAGGCAGTGTGTAAGAACCCAGTCTCCAGAATCAGACTGATTGGGTTAGACCCAATCAGTCATGTGACCCAGCTACCGGGCCTTGGGCAAGTTACTTAAGCTTTTTTGTGCTGTGGTTTCCTCATCATCAACAGGATTGTTGAGAGGATAAGGTAAATTAATATGGGTAATGTCCTTGGAATGGTGCCTGGCCAACAGTAATGCAATATACATGTCAGCTGTTACTGTTATTTCAGTAAGCACCACAATTCTTAAACTTTTTAAAATGTTTTATTTATTTTTGAGATAGAGAGAGACAGAGCATGAGTTGGGAAGGAGCAGAGAGAGGAAGACACAGAATCTGAAGCAGACTCCAGGCTCTGAGCTGTCAGCACAGAGTCTGATGCAGGGCTCGAACCCATGAATTATGAGATTCTGACTTGAGCCAAAGTTAGATGCTTAACCAACTGAGCCACCCAGGTGCCCCAAACACCAAAATCCTGAAAATAACTTTTAAGGCTCTACACTGCCTATCTACCCTATGATAAGCTCTGTGGTAATCAGGAAATTTTGTCTGTTTTCCCAGCACATAAAATAATGTCTCAGTCACAGCAGGTGCTCAATAAATATTTGTTAAGTGAATTATTGGATAATAGAATAAATGAATTGAAGAGGGCTGTTAAATATAAAGAAGAACTCAGAATCTAGTCCTTATTAAATGATACAAGTTGCACCACAAATCATGGGGAAAGGAAGGACTTTTTAGTTGATACAATTGAAGAAGTTTGCTTTTTATGTGAGAAAAGTTAAAATTGATGTTCTTAAAGTCTATATATACCAATTAGAAAGCTACACTTAAAAATGCGACTTTCTAAATAAAACACTAAAGCACACATCCTAAAAGTTAAAAGTGGGTTGAGCAAAGTTAGCAGAAGGAAGAAAGTAATAAAGATTAAAGCACATGTAAATGAAATAAAGAATACAAAACCAGTAGGAAAAAATCAACAAAACCAAGAGTTGGTTCTAACTTTGAGGGACGTTTGGCAAGGGCAGCCAAGACGGAAAAGTGGTGTTTTCTGTTGAACTGAGTAGAATGAGATTGGTGATATTATAATTTGAAAAGTAAAAGAAATATGACTTTATTTTATATCCAAACCAGTGAAGGAAGGCATACCTGTTACTGATCTTGTGAATCATTCTACATAAGCAGGGTCATAACGTACCTGCTGGTTTAGAACTCATTGTTTTTCCTTTAACAGTGTGTCGTGGGCATGTTTCTATGAAGTAAATGTTTACATGTAAAAAAATTTTTTTAAGATCTCAAAAAAAGAGTGGGTTAGATTAAGACTATAAGAAAAGTAAGGATTTTTGGCAGTGAGAGTAACAAAACAATTTACCAAATGGGAACCAGGAACTATATTTACAACACTAAAAACCACAGGATTATTATCTAGAACATAATAGATCTGCAGTTAAAGTAAAACAAAGTAGAAAATAATGAACAGATGTGAATTGGTAATTCACAAACAGGGGAACCTAAGTACTTTTAAGTTATCAGAGATTCTTATGCTCACTAATAATCAGAGAAGTGTAAATTAAAACGGTAATGATACAATCCTTTATACTCTTCAGATGGGTAATACAATGCTGATACAATCCTTTCTACCTCTGAGATTGGTAATTAGGAAAATAGCGAGCACTGATGATGGGAATGAAATGGGAATTCTCATATTCTGCTGGAGAAAGTATAGACTGGTAGAAATCTGGGGAAGAGAAATCTGGTAGTACTAATGAAATTATGTATGTGCATCCCCTAACACTCCCACCACCCTGTTCTTGGTTATAGACTCCTCTTCAACACGTCTAAGGATCCCTGTTTGCATCACAGTTTGTGGTAGCAAGAAGCTGGAGGAAACCTTGGCTGGAGAAAGGGTAAGTACAGTGAGACAGGTGCACACAAAAACCAATCATCTAGTATGAAGAAGCAATAATCATACAGCACGTCTTGAAAGTGTACATCTTGAAAGTGATATTATTGAGGTGAAACTAATAAAGAGGAAGAACCTGATTTATAGGTCAATACAATTTATATAATTTACATAAAGTAAGACTACATTTGTTAGAGTAGGAAAGGAGGTCAGCTCATAGTCACACTTCTGATTCTTTTTTTTTTTAATGTTTTTATTTAATTTTAAGAGAGCACATGTGGAGGAGGGGCAGAGAGAGAGGGGGACAGAGGGTCCGAAGCAGGCTCTGTGCTGACGGTGGTGAACCAATGAGGGGCTTGAACTCAGAAACCGTGAGATCATGACCTGGGCCTAAGTTGGATGCTAAACCGACTAAGCCACCCAGGTGCCCCTCATACCACTGATTCTTGTTCGGTGATTCTGTGCCTGCTCATTTCCCAGTGTGGGTGCCTCTGCCTCCAGGATTGGGCTGCAAAGGCAATACCTGACATGTTTATTGTGACGGAAGGCGTGAAGACAGCTGCCCTTTACTGCAACTAATACACCTGGAAAAGGGGCTAGGCATCCCCAGAGTCCCTGAGCACGGAGCTTCTTCAGAAATGCACAGAGATTCACAGGTGATCAAATTTAGGGCCAAAAAAAGACGTTGGAAGCCTAGAAGAAAAATGCCTTCTTACACCTAAGTAACTAAAGGGAGTAATCCAAAATCTTTATAAAGGGCATTTTCTAAAACTATCACTGCGGTGTCTCAGATTTTCCATATCAGACATTAACCATAGTCTTTGGCCTTTGTCATTCTTAAAATACAGCTACTATTGCTTGAGCTCTTACTATGCATTGGGTAATGCAAGCTGTTAACCACAGCTTCTGCCCAGATTTCAATAAAACTAGTGTAAACAGTTCGTAAATTGCCCAGTAAACTTGTCAGAACATGTCTTTGCCAGTGTGATCTGTGATTTATTTGCCTTGTGTTACGGATTTTAAATCTCCCGTATTCTAGGCAAGTCCCAAATTATGAACCAATTTCACTTCAGAATTTATTTGGTGACCTTATGGTTGGGAAATGAGCATGTCTTTTCACATGAAAAGAATGGTAAATGCAGTCTAACCCACTTTCCTGGGCACTGGGTTCGCAGCCAGATTTTGGAGAGTCTGACGTTTATACTTAGCCGCTTCCCGGCAACACTTACAGGTGTGCGTTATACGCTGCAACACACCTACACATGAGCGACACTGCCCCTAGGGAAATAGGCTGTTTCTTAAGCTACAGAGATACTGGGGAGGGATTGCAGGCAAGGTAAAGTGGTTTCCCTAGACCACTGGATCTGAGTCCTGTCTGGGTATTGAAATCTCCCCTAAGCATATTCCAGAAAGGACCATGGGGATCCCGGCAGGTAGGTAGGGGTCAGGTGCGGAAGCCTCACAGCTGATGCTGTTACACGGCTGGGTTGCCGAGCGGCTCCGCGGTCATCCAGTCTCTGTTCCCGTCCTGCTCGCCTCACCTCACCTGTGCTGCGGGAACAGGCAGCCTGTGGCCACTGAAGTCCAGATGCAGGTGGTTGAAGACCTCAACCCTGCTAGTTTGTGGAATCTAACACATGCCCAGACTGACAAACTCCCATCTACAGCCTCACTTTCTCATGGTGTGGCTTATAGAACTTAGAGATTCTCGTGAAAGTGACCCCTCCTTTTGTTTTAGTAATGGATGATCAGGATGTTGACTTTTGCTCTGAAGAATATAAACAAGAGAAGTCAAACCCCAGTGTCTGAAGGGGGACAGAATAGGTCAGATCTTGAAACGGGTTCCGTGGGCGGCCATGCTGTCCTTTGCTCATTCATTCATGCAGAGTGTCAGCATATGCTTAGCGGGGGTCTGCTCCGGCCAGGCCCTTCTCTAGGTGTAGTGGCACTGCGGTGGGGGAACAACACAGATGGGAGTCTGTTTAGACATCAGTGAAGTGTGTAAAACATGCTGGATGGTAGGAAGTGATAGAAAAGTAAGTTGGGAAAGGGGCTTAGGGAATTTTCAGAGCTGAGGGATAAAGAAGGCCTGCTGTGTTGCATAGGCAGGTGACATGTCTGGGACGGTGGAAGAATGTCAGGAGGGGCCGGAGGGGCCTGAGTGGGGTGTGAAGGAGAACGTAAATAGAAATAACGAGAAATGAGGTTTACTCGATTTTGAACCATCCTTCCCACCACTCTACAGGTAGTGAAAGGACACCACCTCCCCCTCTCCTGTCACCCTCTCCAAGGCGTAGCACCTTTGCACCAAGACTGACATGGTCTAGGGTCCTATTTCCTGCACCCCCTGATTGGGCACTGTGTTAGTCTTACCCAGGACTTCTCTAGCTTTCTTCCTCACATGACTTCTTTCTCCCTCTCCCTCTTAAATATTTCTTGCTTCTGTGAAGGTGAGAATGGCTATGCGTTAGAAAAAAACAGTCTAATTTAGGTCTCACTAAGGTGCTTGTCATTGGAATAAATCTTTAACTGATGTAGTATCACACACTGGGAGGAACAGAGTTCTGGAACTGCTTCCTTTACCTGGGAACTGGCTCTGGGGTCAGGGCCTATAGCTGGTTGTTCACCATCTTTTCCCTTTGCTGACTCTGGAACCCATAGGCTCAAGAACATCAGGACCTCTATCTGGTGTTTCTTTGCAGTGATGGACACATTTGATGGTGGGAAGGGCTGAATAGGGCGGGCTTTGCCCAGAAACCCCATGAGTCAGCTGGTGGTGGTGGTTTGTGATCTGGAGCGCTCACCAAGCTGAGGACACCCCCTTTGTGAACTTAGGAGCCTGGAATGGCCTTCTGAGAGGATGAGAGAAAACTTCACAGAACGCCCTGGGCCTTTGCTGTCATGGCCATTGAGTCAGAGTGCACGAGGTGGGGCAAGCAGCTGGGGTCCAAAGCAGAAGACAGGATAAATGAGTCCATGAACAGCAGGCCAGGATTTCCAGAGGAGCTGCTGCTGCTGCCTCCTGCTTTGAAATAGAAGAAAGAAAGCAGATGGTAGTACATGGCTCAAAGAGAGTGAGAGGTGACAGAAGGGACATTCTCAGGAGCCTTATGAGCACCAAAACAGGTTTTCATTCAGGATGACCCAAACCTAGATTTAGAGTCTGTCAGGGGCGCCTGGGTGGCTCAGTCCATTAAGCGTCCGACTTCAGCTCAGGTCATGATTTCATGGTTCATGGGTTTGAGCCCCACATTGGGCTCTGTGCTGACAGCTCAGAGCCTGGAGCCTGATTCAGATTCTGTGTCTCCCTCTCTCTCTACCCTCCCCTACTCTCTCTCAAAAATAAAGAAACATTAATAAAAAAAATTAGAATCTATCAACCCCCTCCCCCCAGCCTCTCTTACTCATCCATCCACCTGTGTATCAATTCCATCCATCACTTATCTGTCTATCTACTTACATGCCCATGAAAAGGAAAACCCACATTATCTAGAAGGAGAGAAAATAGGTCAAATCCTAAAGTCTATTCCTTCAGCATCCAGGCTAGGTGGCTAATTAAGAGATTAGAGATTCAGGGGCCCCTGGGTGGCTCAGCTGGTTTAGTGTCTGAGTTTGGCTTAGGTCATGGTCTCACAGCTCATGAGTTCAAGCCCCTCATTGGATTCTCTGCTGTCAGCACAGAGCCTGCTTTGGATCCTTTGTTTCCCTCTCTATCTGCTTCTCTCTCTCTCAATAATAAATAAACATTAAAAAAGAGAGAGAGATCAGAGGTTTATTCACTTTGCAAACAAATACACAGACACACGCATACAAGGATGTTATCACTTTCCATTAGAATCAGAGGAACACACACATAATCATAAAGACCCAAAGTCACTCTCAAGGCCCAAGTGAAAAGTTAAGAGTTTCAGCTAATTTGGCTATAAACCCAAGGCTTTCATACAGGTTAACCAGAGGGCGTGAGGGGCATTGCAGGAGGGCCCCAACTGGAGTAGTGAACACCAGGGGTGAGGACAGCACCCTGGAGTGAACACCTCTCACAGCCTCATCCTCCAGGCGCTTTGTCACATGTGAGCAGGAAAAGAACTTGTGTTCCTGGACTTCACCTAAAACCATGATATTGGCTTCGCCGTTAGGTGGTAAGCGGCACAGACACAGACATGCGGCTGGAGGGCTGGTGACTCTTCTGTGTTGTGGCAAAAGAGGTACTAGCAGTTTCACTTGTGACACCTCTGAACACTGACCTCGTGCTCACTAAGCCTGCGGCATTAGGGAAAGGCGACACATTTAGAATGTTGGTGTGGGTTCTTTTGCTTTATTTCAGCAAAGTCCTGTGAGAGAGCTGGACCGAGGCTGCCACGTGTAAGCGGAGAAGGAGGAATGGAGCTCTGTTCCCGGAAGCGCTCTTCCTGCGGACGAGACTCCTGAATGCCAGACAGGGAATTGGAGGTACAGTGGAGTTCTGCACCCCAGATGGAAAAAGAAAGTTCACAGGTGGTTCTGAGGAAGCCACTTAGAAGACCGCAGTGCCCAACCTTTCCCCCAAACGTCTTGTTGAAGTTCCTGGCAGACAAGGTGAGACCAGCCTGTAGCGAAAATCAGACCTGGGCTGCTGCCTTCTCTGCCACGCCCACTTTTTCACAGGGCCTTTGCCTCCTTGCATGGAAAGCTGAGGGGTCAGAGAAGGGGCAGATCTCCAAGACCAGAAATCAATGTTGATCTTAGTACAGTCGTGAAGGTACAGGTGGCTATGAGACAGGGGCAAGGGAGGGGGGTTCATCCACTTTGGAGGTTCAGGGGCCCTTCTGACTTTCTCTTGCTTTTTCCATGCTTCAGGTTCTTGAGGAACTAATTTTTAACTGACACTTGGCAGACAGGTAGGAATTCACCAAGGGAAATGTGGGATGAAGACCTTCCTGGCAAAGGGCACACTCCAAAGACTGGCAGACCTGAGGGCAGAGTAAACCTCTGGGTTTACTCAGGGTATAACCTCGGCCATTAAATAATGGTCCCTCTTCTGGCGTACTGGAAATGGCACAGACTTTTGACAGATTCAGATTTAAGTTTGAATATTCGAGTGACTTCTGTTTGTTATATGACCATTGGCCACGGTAGTATATTCTCTCACAGCCTCCATGTCATCATCTGTAAAATGGGTGGAATTTGACTATGAAAATTGTATAAAGTGGGCAGGACTCTGCTGGGTACATAGTAGCTGCTCAGGAAGTATTGATATTCTTCTGACAACACCAATCCCTACACATCTTCACAGCTGAGTGCATCTTTACTGCTTTTACAAATCGTTTCTTCCTTGATCATTTCAACTCCCTCCTTCCCTTCTTTAAACTCCTATGTTTCATTCTCTTATTATCAAAGAATTTAGTTTTTCTTCATACTTTCTTTTGTCTTTTTTAAAGTTTATTTATTTATTTTGAGAGAGAGTGAGAGAACAGCCACAGAGGGCTAGAGAGAGAGAGAGAGAGAGAGAATCTCAAGCAGGCTCTACACTGACAGAACAGAGCCTGTCACAGGGCTCCAGCTCAGGAACCATAAGATAATGACCTAAGCCATGAGCCAAAGCCAGGAGTCCAATGCTTAACTGACTGAGTCACCCAGGCGCCCCCTTTCTTTTGTCTTTAAAACTGACTAACAGGAGGAGCCACCTAGGTGGCTCCATTGACCAAGCATCAGATTCTTGGTTTCGGCTCAGGTCATGGTCTCAGAGCTCATGAGTTTGACCCCTACATGGGACTCTGTGCTGATAGTGTGGAGCCTTCTTGGCATTATCTCTCTCTCCTTCTCTCTGCCCCTCCCCTGCTCATGCTGTGTCTGTCTCTCTAAAATAAAATAAAATAAAATAAAATAATAAAATAAAATAAAATAAAATTGACTAACAGGATTGTAACTTTAAGAAAAACTTACCATAAACCACAGGGCACCTGGAAAGCTACTGGATGCAGAATTGGTCATTGATGATCACACACTGTAAGAGCCAGAAGGCTTAGGAAAGTTTGGCAGTTGGGCTACAATAAATGCTGAACTTCACAATGCTCATGTATCACAGCTCACAATCGCAGAGCACCTGAAAATGGGCCAATAATATTTACACACTGCAACCCCACAGAAACTATTTTGGTGTAAACGTGCATACATACATGCTAAATGCTGCAGACAGTTAAGAGTTTTTGGGGGTGGGGAGGAGTGAAGGATATTTCTACCTGTTCTTTGATGCGGCACATGCAGGCGGCGATGGTTCCTATTCAGGTAACACCTTCTTGGTGCATTCTGCTTACCTGGTTTGCTTCTGGGAAAGAAAACCCTGACTGTGTGGCAGGCTAGTTCACTTTAGATGCATTCCTCAGGAATACCCCAAATGGTGGGATACTTGGTACATTTTGACAGTGTACTAAGAACTGAAACTATACTTAGGAGCTCTATGTACTGAACAAACTATGAAAGACAATGAGTACTCTATTGATGTTGAAGGGCTTATTCTCAGGATAGTGTACTTTTTGGGTTAAATCAAGTCTTTCTTCCTAGGAACTGGAAATACCTTTGACAGATGTGGCTAAGGAAGTTGTTTCTATTCTGATTTGTGCCTTGGAGCCGGAAGTCACCTGTTTCTGCACCACTCACTAGTTCAAGGAAATGTTTTATTTTATTATTTTTTAAAAAAATGTTTAATGTTAATTTTTGGAAGAGAGAGAGACAGAGAGCATGAGCAGAGGAGGGGCAGAGAGAGAGGGAGACAGAATCTAAAGCAGGCTCCAGGCTCTGAGCTGTCAGCACCTCAGAGCCCCTCAATGCAATGTTTTAGATCCAGTGTACTTGGGTTTGGATTCTGACCTGCCCCTTACTAGAAATATAGTTTTGTGGGTTTTTTTTTTTAATTTTATTTCTTTATTTTGAAAGAGAAAGAGTGTGAGTGGAAAAGTGGTGGGGCAAGGTGGGGGGAGAGAGAGAGAGAGAGAGAAAGAGAGAGAGAGAATCTCAAGCAGGCTCCATATTGTCAGCACAGAGCCTGACATCAGGCTCTATTCCACAACCTTGATCATGACCTGAAGTGAAATCAGGAATCAGATGTTTAATTGACTGAGCCACCTAGGTACCCTAAGAAATATAGTTTTGAATAAGTTTATGAATCTTTTTGAATTTCTGTTTCTTTTGCTAAAAGTGGGGCTAATAAATCTACCTTATGCCATGATCGTGCACTTGGTGACAACAGACACAAAGCTTGTGGCCATGTGTGTGGCACCGGGCTTGTTTGCCAAGAGGTCCAATGAGTAATACTTCTGTTTATTGTGGTTGCTCCTCATTCCTTAGCAAGCTCTTCTGTGTCCCACCTACCCCCTCACAGACTGGTCGGGTCCTGATCAACAGGAAACACACAATTCCTGGCTTGCTTTCAGCTATAAACCAGAGTCCTCCTCCACCCAACTTGTCCATCTGAGCTCTTGTGCTTCTATAATTTCTTGTATATTAGCTACACCAAAGGAAGACCAACATTTCTTCCAATGTGTTCCATACCTCATCCAGGGGATGATTTTTCTCTGTGCTTTTTGTTAGTGGTTGCGTAGGTGGGGATTTTATAGAACACTCTGCTTAGGAAAAGAAAAAAAAAAAACCCTCAAGCCTGCATGCTGCATCAAAACTTCTCCTCCCATTAATCAAAAACTGACAATGTTTTATTTCTGTATCACATTGCTTTTTACACCTGTCGGCTGAACCACCTGGGATTTTGTGGTTNCCTGGAGCCTGCTTCGGATTCTGTGTCTCCCTCTCTCTCTGCCCCTCCCCTGCTCATGCTCTGTCTCTTTCTGTCTCTCAAAAATAAAAATTAAAAATAATATAAAAATAAAAAATACAAACCAAATCATGTTCTACGGTCTCAAGCCCTTCAGTGGCTTCTTGTTATGCTTAAAATAAAAACCAGCCCCAACCAAGACCTACATGAGTCCACATGATCTGTCCCATGCCTTCCTCATCTCCCTCCACTCTCCTCTTAGCTCCAAATCATAAAAGCTGTGAAATGTACAATTGGTGTGTCATCTTAGTGCTGCAAGTATCTTAACCTCTTTCCCTTTCTACATATGTCTAGCTTGCTCTCACCTCGGACCTGCTGCATGGAACTCGGTCTCCCCAGATATGCTCATGGATGGCTCCTTGTTTTCTTGCAGACCTGAGCTCAGAAGTACCTTCCACACCCTGGATCAATTCACTCTTTATTACCTTCTTCATAGCACTTACCTCTGAAATTGTGCTGACCTCTCATTTGTTGATCTTTCCTTCCCAGCCCCTTCCCACTCTGGCCCTCCACACACACATACATACTCACAGATGTAAACTTTGTAAGTTCAAGGGCCTCTTCTATCTTCTTTGTACCTATCCACCCATCACTTAACAGTGTGTTGAATGGATGAACGAATGATTTCAGAGGGAAAATGGCACTGGAACTATGTAAGATCTTATCAGACCACGATGATGGAGTGAGACTTTAAAACTATAAGCCACTGCCTAGTGAGAGAGACACTTAAAGGTAAGGAAGTAGCAATACCATGGTTAATATTCCAATTGGGAACAACTTCCTGAATGCAGGTGTAGTATATGGATTGAAATATGCTTCACTCAAGGTAGAGCCAGACTAAGACTGAAAACTAACACTTGGAACGTGTTTTGATTTTCTAAAAGTTTTGGGTATCAGAACTGGTGTCTGCATTCAGAAATAAATCTCATAGATTATATCTTTCCAATTATACCTTCACTGTCTGGTATTTTTAAAAGTGAAATTGCAATTTAAAATTTAAATACTTTTGTGGGGGGTTTTTATGAGTTTGGGAAGACGGGTCATGAGAGTTCACTGGCGAATACATTCATATACGTGCAACATACTCCATGACAAGATCACACATGGTTTGCAAGAGTCTTGGAAATAAAAGCTTGTTATCTGTCATGGAAGCTTTTACCATAGGCCTTAAACCAACAGTGACAAGAACCTGGGGGAAAAAATCCCTACCTTTACTAAATTGTCTGGAGGCCATTTTTGTTCTTAATTGAATCTTTCAAGTTTTCTTATGATTTATGGAGCTAGTGGAAACAAATCAGCTTCCATCTTCTCATTGTCTTTATGGGGAGTTCAGCATTTTCCCACGAATCATGAGGATTTGTCAGGTAATTATGGAAGCTGACCTCTTACAAGCCAACGGTGTTGACCTCCCTAGAAACGACAAAATTAGAATGTGGAGAACTTAATGAAGAGGTTTTATCATTTTTTTGCAAATTAACACTTACATTTTCCAAGGAAATGTATAAGCATAATAAATGTCTGATGTCAATGGCATAGACATTCTTATCATCTGATGTGTAATTATTCTGTTTTTCTTTTTTTATTGCTAATTTTCTTTTTAATTGTGAACTTTTTTTGGCTTCTGAAAGTTTGAATTTATCTCTGCATCCCCTCCATGCATAGAGCTCATCTGTTTTCAGAGTTGGACATTCCTTCTGCCCCAACGATATCCTGATTTCCAAGCTAGACTTCTTACCCAGGCACTGGGCCCATGGTTTTAAGTGACCACAGGACATTTTCATGCAAACGACCCACTTCCAAATAAAACTCAATAGACTCCAACTTAACCAAGATTTTTCTGCATCCATTTGTGTCTGTCTTTCACCTCCTCATCTCCCACATTGCTTCTCTTGTATACCTGTCCTCTATAGCATTTGTTACAGTTATAATAAAATGATTTTCTGTTTGATACATTTCTTTAATATCTGTTATTGGTGCAAGCTTCATGGAAGCTGCTTGTATCCCTCATGTGTAGAATGGAGCCTGGAGAGGAGCAGGTGTTCAATATATATTTGTCAAACGAATGAGGAAATTTAGGTCCATAGTCAAACAAGTGCATGTGTGCGTGTGTGTGTGTGCACTCATGCATGTGAGAGACAAAGAAATAGACCCATGGGATAGACCTGAAGACTCTAGAAAGCTCTCAGAACATTCAGACCCATTAAGAGGATGGAAAGTAAGTGTCAAGAAAAAAAAAGTAAGAGTTGACATTGCAAAATTTAGAGTTAAGAATGTTACAGGATGAGGCAGTTCTGTGAAGTGAAAGGTGCCCATGCCTAGCTGTCTCTTTTCATTTGCGTCTGTGAAATGGGGACAACAGCAGAATTCCCTTACATGAGTATCAATTGGGGTTGCATCTGTGAAGCATTGGACCCAGTCCCTGCTTCCTATACAAGAAATTGTTCATCCTTTTGACAATTTTCTTTTAATTCAACAAACTTATAGGCTACTCTTTCTTAATGGAATATGATGAAACAAAGTTGAGAAAAACAAAAAGCAGGACAAAGCACAATTTAACAGAATGGATTGCACATGCTTGAAAACCATTCAAATTTTTGCAAAAAGAAGCTTGAAAATGTTTCCTCTGATTTCATCCCGTCCTAAATACTGTGTGTGTGTACGGTATATATCTATATCTGTCTCTTCATCCACAGCTCAAACTGCATCTGTCCATAGTTGTCCATATATTTTAATTAGTGATAGATTTCTTACATTGATATATAAATAAGTAAAAAGTGAGATTTCCTAAAACAGAAAGTTGAAATAATCTCCCTTCTCCACCTTCCTTCCATCCTTCCTCCTTCCCCCCTTCCTTCCTCCCTCCCTTCCTTCCTTCTTCCTTCCTTCCTTCTCTCTCTCTCCTTCCTCCCTTCCTCCCTCCCTCCCTTCCTTCCCCCTTCCTTCCTTCATTCCCCCTTCCTTCCTCCCTCCCTTCCTTCCGTCCTTCTTCCTTCCTTCTCTCTCTTTCCTTCCTTCCTTCCTTCCTTCCTTCCTTCCTTCCTTCCTTCCAAGTGACCATATCAAAATAACTACCAGAGTAGATTTTTCCTGTTACTTTGGAATATCTCCTGCAGTTTTGATGACCTTAAAATTTGCTTTATGTACTAAGGGCTGATCAAGTTTTTAAAGAAAGCACCAAAGTAAGTTCTGCTGACCTCTACATCTGGCAAGTGTTGGGCATTGTTCTTTATTCACAGGCTGGGCAGCATTAATCTTTGTGGAGGGAGCCCTCTGTGCCCCGCATACCCAGTGTGATGGCATGAAACATCTGTGCACTCTTGACCAGCAGCCTTCTAATAGGAAGGGAGCAAACTGAATCTTGGGCAGAGATCTTTTCCTGAAATATAGAGTCAGGGACTCAAATTTTCCCTCTTGGAATTAAAATTATTGAAAAAATGTTGGAATTAAAGAAGACCTTTGCGGTAAAATTGTGTGCATCAGACCAAACCTCTTTTCAACCACAGTCCCAGATGAGGCTGCACTGTGCTATCAAAAGAACAATGGTTAGAGGTAATACTTAGGAGAGGGAGTGAAATGTGAGCAAAATTTGTGTAAGAAGAGCATTTCCCTCTTAATGGATTCTGTTAGACTTTGCCATTTAACACTGAGACAAGGATAGATGCCACTTATTGCACATTTAACATGTGTTGGGGATTTTGCGTATGTTATTTAATCTTTGCAGCAATCCTGTGAGGCAAATTTTATTATCTGTATTAATCCTCTCTTGTAGAGGAGCAGACTGGAGCATTGAGAGGTCAAGGTCACATGCAGGCCATGCAGCCAGTAGGTGGCCCAGCCAGGGTTTAAACCCAGGCAGAAGGATTCCCAAGGACACAAGCTATGCAGTGCACCGTTGTTGACTCATCTCTGTGACAATCAGAACCTGTCCTGAGGACAGGGGCTTCCAGTGGGGTGATTATATATAACTGGGTGATCCTTTTATGATCCAGATGGAGGAGCAATGTCTTTATTCACTTCTGTTGGAAAACAAGTACATGTTTTCTCCTGAAAAATGAAGAACCTCAATGAAGGCTTCGATACCTGAAATGGCCCATGTGATCATTTACTTTACTTGCAATTTACCTGTCACTGACCTACAACGGTAACACCTGGCTTTGCTTACTGAAAAGCAGGAGCTCATGATTAACTGCCCCTGACTGTTCTTCTCCCAAAGCCGTCTGCAGCTGCTGTGCTTTGCAACTGGAATTTCTGAAGCAATTCCCCCTGACATGAAAATTAGGTTTTATACAAACAGGAGTTTCATAGCAAAAAGAGAAATGAGTAAGGTCACAATAATTTAGCACAAGATTTTCAAATAAGCAGAGCCCCAAATAAGACATGGACGGTTTAGATAAAGTCCCCCAAACAAACAATACTTTAATGGGTGAAATTACTTTCCTTTTCTGGTGTCTCTAAACATTTGATGTTATGGACCACATTGTTGGTGCATGTGAGCACAGGGGAGGGACCTAACAGAAGTCAAGGAAATCTTTCTGGATTCTTGAAGGAAAAGGACTTGTCAAGGCTAGAATATGGAAGGGGCAATGTGTCTTAGGTAGAGGGGGAGCATGAACAAAGGGATAAAGATGTGGGGGGGAACCAGTTTAAGAAGTTTGGAATGCCAGTGGGAGAGGCAGAATTGCTGCCCAGGTAGGTAGGAGGCAGATCTGAGAAAGTTTTGTGCATTATGTAAGTGAGTCTAATTTTATTCCACAGGCAAGAGGGAGCCACGAAGAGATGTTAAGTGGACTAGTAGCATGGTTACTTGCAGATTTTAGTGGTGTCCACTAGATCGGAGAGAACAAAATGGAGCAAGTTAGGCTGCTGGAATGACCATTGTAAGAAAGGATTCCGGCTCAAACTGAGGCAGTGGCAGTGAGCACAGATGGGTGGATGTAAGAGGTCTTTAGGAGTTTGAATTGGTATATGTGGAGACTGACTAGGTGCAGAGGAAGGGAGAAGAGTCAAGGACGACTGTTAGGTTTCTGACTTAGACACTAGGAACATGAGAGAGACTTGTATATCTGTCTGCTAAGAGCAAAGGACCACAGATGGTGGGAAATACTGGCTAGAAAGACACGAGAGGCTATTTGGTGCTGTGAGGTCTTGGAAAAGCAAGAGGATGTAGGCTACCAATGGGAATAGAAGCATCACTTGTAGGAGATGGAGGAGCAAGGGACAAAAAGGAAAGAGGGTGCAATAAGTCTGTGCTGACACAGTGGATGGGGCAGCAGTGCTCAGAAGATTAATGGACTTATTAAATTTTCTCTAAGAGGTAACAGACAAAGCTTGGCTAACCATAAGGATCGAGTGTTAGGTGGGAGAGAGGTGAGGGGTGGTGACGGTATGAACTTTTACAGACAATAGAAAGGAATGTTGTCTAGGAAGAGGCAGAGTGTTGGCTGGACAGGTTAGTGGCTTTGAAAAAGCTGAAGGATGGCATAAATGGGTAGTTGGTACCATTCTGCTCAGTTCATGATGCATAACTCCACCCTATTGTGCTATACCCCATTATTGTATTATAACTCACTATTGTTAAGACCACAGTGATGGCAGGGACAATATTTCATTTAACTTGGAGAATCTTCAGTGTTCAGAACAGGGCATGACCCGTATTAGATGCTCAATATACTTTTGTTGACTTGAAATTTGTGCAGCTATAGAGCAGTAGACATGAAATACTATTAGCAAACAGCACTTTTTTTTTTCCAAGTGCATTAAATGGCAGTACCTTGGAGAACTCTGAAAGTAGAACAGTCAATATTTTAGGATGGTTCTCCCAGGGGTGACAGTTCTCTGTATGAACAGGTGTATCTGAAAAGACCAATTTGCTGCCAATAGTCACTTTCCTGCTGCAGACTTGGGGTTTAATGATTTAAGGCAAGACAGAGCACCTGGCATTGTTTACAGGGCTCTTTCTTCACAGCGACAATATACAAGAGTCTGTGCAAGGATTTCAGGGAGAAAGGTGAAGGGACTTGGAAAAAGTGATAAAAAAGGATAATGAAGGAGAAGAGTGAGCTGAGGATAACTGCCAGTTGAAAGTTGTTGATTGGTACCGTATATGCTGCAAGGCAAAGAGCGCAAAGTGGAATAAAACAAAACTAAACAAAACAACTCCCCTCCTCCCAGCCTCCCCTACATCCTAGTTTTACCTCAGTCTCCAATCAATTGCATGATCTGCAAGGCGACCTTTAAGCAATTTTCTGAAACTCAGTTATTCGTTATCAAAGGGGGGTCATACTTCTTGCATCAGATGTTTCTTGTAATAGACATTTTTGTGAGCTGCCCAACATTTCCCAAGTGTGTAGTGAAGGCTGCAGATAAGAACTGTGATTCCAAGCAAACATGCTTCCATAGCGCTTCTGTATTTGCCTCACTGCCTCCTCCATGCTCGTGCCCCCACCCAACCCAATCTTCTGTTTCTCTTTCTTCAATCCCTTCAGAATGAATTTTATTTCCAGAATATCCTTACATAGAAGTTGAACATTAAACATATTGCAGTATTTACTTCCCAAGGTAGCCTTTTGAATGTATCCAGAAGGATCCTTGACACATCATCTTTCCAACTTCTAAAAATCTGCAAGTAGGGGGTAATTTGTCAATGCAAGCCAGTGAAAGTGTTTTGAGTTGCTGTTATGTTCCAAGCCCTGTATTAGGTGCAGGGAAGGAGGGACAGTAGGGGAGATGAACACAGCTTTTTCTATGCTGAATGTTTATAGTAAAGTATAAAATATTAATAGAAACACAGAGAAGAGATTAATTTTATCTAGGTGTTTGGAGAAAGCTTTCTAGAAGCTGTGCTATTTGACCTGGGCCAAGAAGAATGAACATAACCATTACAATTGCACTAGATACAGAAAGGAAAGACATTTCAGGTAGAGAAAAAGAACATGGACAAAGACCTAGAGATAGCAAGGGAAGTGTGTGGAGTGGACAGCTGGTGTGGTTGCCAGATTCTTTGTTCTCCAATGGTAAATTCTCACTAGAAGTGAAAAAAAAATCAGATATGGACACAAGGGCCTCAAACATGGTTATTTCCATTGCTTTGGGAGAATTATGGCTACCAGAGACTCTAGAATTGTGATCGAAAAGGATAGTGAAAATCCCTGTTTCACACACATGAGCTGTTACCAGGAGTGATGCACTGAAGCTGGTGCACTAAAGTCGCATTGTTTTGTGGAAAATTCCAAAGATGGCTACAGATTTGCTGTGATTTAGGAAATGACTAACAAAGGAGAAAAAAGGAGCATGTGAGTTGGTGTTTTACAAACTGACAGATGGACGCATACTCCTAATCAGTGGGGATGTTGAGATATCTGTAAATCAAATGGAAGCCCACCTCTTCCTCCTAAATTCTTCTAAATCTCATGACAATTACATAAATACAGCTTGTTTATAAGGCATCAGAGGTGAAGCTGGATTTAACTGCAGGCTCTCCTACTTATATGTGGGCACATGGCCAAACTATTTGAGATTGGTAAATCTCAGTTGGTTCATTTGTTTGAAAAGATGGGAATAAGAATATGTATGTACTTTACAAGATGGCAGTGAGGACTCACAAGGAGGTTCATAGGGAAGCCTGCAGAATGGCTGGCATCTGCTATGTGCTCAAGAAACTGTGCTCGTTACTATTCTTAATTCTATTGCCTTATCTCTACACTTAATAATCATGATGGTTTAATTCGGCCAATTTCACCAACTGATCTCCAACTGTGTTTTAAAGATCGCTATTCCCATCTAACCGGCCTTGTCAGAGCCAGAGTTCCTGAATAGGATTTGTTGTGGGTGATCATTTTCTTGGGAGAAGGCAGATGATGAACCGCACTTTACCTATTTTATAGATGCCCACACTAAGGTAGAAACCTTGGATGTGCCCCAAGCCATTCAGACTCTGAACTAAAACTATAATTAAGTGCCTTCACCTCCAAGCCTGCAGACTCTGTCATTTGCCTCTGCGATGTTGTTCCATGCAACCATATGTCATCCGAGTGCTGAAAGGCACAACTTGCATAAGGCTCTCTGTGCACCAAGCTACATCACGATGGTTAGCATCCCACAACAAATGAGTCCTTTAGAAAAATCCAATCGGAGAGGAGTGAGGGTAATAACAAAACAAGGGATTGTAATTTAATCACATCAAACCAGAGATACAGTGTTTACCGTGATCAAATGGTAATGGTAAAAGGAAAGAGTAATTCATTTTTGTGGTATTAGAATTGGATTTTCCCAAAGATCAAAACAGAGCTCAATTCTTTGGACTTACGATGATACTGTCACTAACAGAGAATGCTAGGAGCAAGAATAGAAACCACTGCCTGTTGAAAAGCTTCCCCCAAAATTTATTGTCCCATTTATGGATTTGAAAATCTGAATTGTAAAAGGAATGATGTATGTCTCGGTTAGGTATGGTCTTATGTAAGATTTTTCATTTTGGAAATTTATTAATATTCCTTAGGCAATTTATCCTTCATGAGAGAGGCAGTGGTGGCATGGCATTTAATAAGTTTGCAGCAACATTAAGCTCTATTGATCTGAATTGGTCTATCTGCCTTTTGCCTTGATAGTTTATTACTGTGATTCACAGGTAGCAAGATGTATAGTCACCCAGTTTCTATTGACTATTCTAGAAAATGTATGACATGTCATTGAATATATTGCAAGTCTTGGGGATAATTTACACAGTATATTTTGTTTTTGTATATTAAATTATTTTATCCTGGCATTAATGTCAGTATATAAACACATAGACCAATGCTCAGTGAACACTGAATGTATGAATGAATGAGTAAATATGTTGTATAACATTAAAGAAAAAAGTGGCGGGTTCAAGTTTTCTGCTTCAGAATGCTTAGGTCCTTTGGTCAAGGAGAATCAGTTGGGTTGGTTTGACCAGGGGTAAGCACAGCAGCTCACAACTTCAGATCCTTGTGTATGTACTATTTTAGCTGCATAGCCTACTTACTTGATCTAAGCTGGAAGAGCTAATGGAGTTCATCTGAGTTAGATTTCTTGAGGCAGCATTAAGAGCTAGGGAAACCAAAGTGATAGAATGAGATTGGCAATATAAGATTTATGAACTGGGGTGGGTGGGGAGGGGCACCTGGGTGGCTCAGTCAGTTAAGCATCAGACTTCTGCTAAGGTCATGACTTCACAGCTCGTGGGTTTGAGCCCCACGTTGGGCTCTGCACTAATAACTCAGAACCTGGAGCCTACTTCAGATTCTGGGACCTTGGTGGGACAGATTTGCTGAAACTGATTGGCTATAATTTGGGAAGATTTTAGGAAATCACTCTGAGCATGGGCGGGTGTTTGTGGTTGGTTTTATTTATTGATGTATACATGGTTATGTTCTACCAGCTGGAAGTTTATCAAGTCAAGATGAACTAAAAGTTCTTTTAGGATTTAATTTAAATATATAATAATAGTGGAAATTATTAGACAAAGTTATAGGTTTTTACATGGATTATCTTACTTAAACCTGGTATTATTACTACCTTCAGTTTCTAGTTTACTGAAACCTAGAGAGTTTAGTTATCATGCACGAGGTAAAGAAAGTGGTAGATTCAGAGCTTGAGCCTTTAGACACTGACTCCAAGTTTTGGACCCTAAATAACGAGTCTCTAGAAGTGGGATGTACCTTGGCATGGCCAGGGAGCATTTCCTGATATTTTCTACCACAAATATGTGGTTCCCCAGAGTTACTGGCAGTCATTTCTATGACAGTAAATAAACAAGTAAAAGATATTTTACCCTCATCAAACATAAAAGATCATCCTTTGAACATAATTCTATTATTCACCATCTCTCTATGTTAAGATGTTCTATACTTGCCATTTTGTGCTGATGTTTGCATTCATTGATTCATTAAATATTTTGTTGAGAGCTCATAAGATGCCAGACACTGGTGTAAGTGCTTGGATTCCATCCTGAACGAAATTGACAAAGGTTCCTGTTGTCATGGATCTTACAGGTCTTATATTCTACCAGGGGAGATAGAACATAGAAAAGAGATAGAACATAATAAAGGGTTTATTAAAAACTGGCCATTACTATAGATTAAAGAAACATCATGTGTGCCTCGGTGAGGAGGGTAGTCATTTAAAATAAGTAATTGTCATGTGTTTTGTTGAGAAGATGTTAGTTAAACAAAGATTTGAAGGAGGAAGGGAGTGTGCCATGTGTGTCTAGTTGCAATGATGGTCATTGTGTCCAGGAAGCTGGGTGGCCCTAGGTGCCTAGTCAGGAGACTAAGGGTGAACCTGTGCTCATGGGTGAAGTCAGAGCTAAATGTTGTATGTGCAGGTTGGTCTCATAACTTTGGCCTCATAAGACTTGAGAGAACTGAAGGTGTAACCTGTAACTTCTCAGTGAAAAACTGGCTTTTCCTTTGGGTGGTCACAAACTCATAAACCCTGCAGTCAGCATCAGCCATCAATAAGGGCCCTGCTCCAAGATGACACCCACTCTGCCTGATACAGTGGATTTCCATCTATGAGCCCCAAATGAGAGGTCAGTACTCCAACCTCTAGAGGCAACCCAAGGTACTGTATTCCTACCTCTTCTCCACCTCACCAACCCCTTCCCACTCCCCAGTGTTCTGACTTTCTCATCCATAACATCTCACATGAGATGTTAAGACCTGGGACAGTATTAGATCTTGGTGCTTTGAGTTGGAGCTCTTTCATAGAAGTACATTCACTCAGAATACAAGTGCTAATGAACTTCTCATCAGAATCTCTGATTGGCATTTACCTGGGTCTACAAGTCGTAAAAATATAAGATAGATTATTACCTTGTAAATGAAATCTGGAAGACCAAATATTTCAAAATACAGGTTCCTTGGAGGAAATACCTGTTCACCAGAGGAGGGAGGCTTCCTTTTCAGTTGACAGTTTTTATTGCTCTTCTCTGTCTTCTCTTACTGCAAATTTGGCCTTCAGCTAGGGTTGGCTATTTGTCTTCTGGACCACAGAATCAGGATGAAAGCCAGCACTGACAAGAAATCATCCTAACAGGATCACTACCTTTTTGAGGTTGAGTTGACAATCCAGGAGAAGAGATTTTTAGCTTTGCAGAAATTTTTATATCAAACCTAGTCTACTTGGCAATGAGTTTATTTCACTGCAAGGAGTTATCAAATACCAGCAAAGCCTCTAAAGAATGCTGACACAGGCCTCTTCTCAGGGCCTTGTCAGCACTTAGTGTCAGGCAGATGAAAACTGATTTTCAATTATTTATAAAATCTTTTGTGAATAGAGAGCGTGTCTGTGTGTGTGTGTGTGCATGTGTGTGTGTGTGTGTGTAGTATTTTGAATATGGATCTTTGATCAAATCTTGTCTTTTATTAATTTAGGGTGAAATGGAGAGCTTCCTGTCTCAGATATGGTTGAAGAGATGGTAGCATGGTTTAATGGAAAGGGGAGATTTTGGAGTCTAGCAAACACTGGGTTTATATATCAGACCATGTCTTAGACTGACCTGAGTTGTGATAATGGGCAAACTGCTTAATCATATTAAACCAGGTTCCTGGTTTCTTAACCATATTAAATCAGTTTCCTGATTTCTAAGAATCAGTATTGTAATAGTTCCCACCTTGAAGGCTTTATATGAAGAGTAAATGAAAGAAGATATGGGTAATGAGGAAAAGAAACCCATGAACTTATCCAAGGCCCTTGATTTACAAATAAGGAAATTTGTTTTCAAGGTGCAAACCTGGGACTCCATCTTCAGATGCTTAACTATGAACACAGAGGTCTTTCTACTACAACATGCTGGAGGAAAGAAAAATGTTTCTAAGCAGCACATGTTCCATAATAAAGCTATGTGGAGCTCAAAAGAACCCACATCCTCTATTTAATTCTAACTATATAAAGCTGCACTCCAAAAGGCTAAAATCTTAGAGGAAGTAATCATACGCAACTGAGTTTCTAAACAATGCATTTTGGTTGAAGGATGATATAGTGACTTGACTGGTGACCTCCAAAAAGAAATGTCCTTGACTAATCCCTAGAACACACAAATATGACTTTTTTTGGAAATGAGGCCTTTGCAGATATAATTAAGTTAAGGGTCTTGAGATCAAGGGATCATCCTAGAATATCCGGGTCCTAAGTCTAATGAGAAGTGTCCTTATAATAGGCACATGAAGGAGAAACACAGAAGAAGCAGAAGCAGTGTGGTCATGGAGGTGGAGATAGAGGTCACAAAATGCGCAGAAATTCCCACAGCCATCAGAATCTAGAAGAAGCAAGGATCTGAATTTCCTCTAGAGCTTCCGGAATGGATCATGGCCCTGCGAGCAGTTTGATTTTGGCCCTGTGATACTGACTTCAGACTTCTTGCATCTGGAGTTGTGAGAGAATAACTCTGTTGATTTAAGTCATCAGAGTTGTTTTAATTTTATGGCATGTTAACGGCAGCCCTAGGAAACTAACATAGGACCTCAAAATCTCTGAGACAAAGAACAAAACATGCTGTGTGCCAGCTACCATGTGATGTACAGGCAAGGATTGCCATGTGGAGAGGGCGAGGACGCCCTAGTTTTAAAATCTTTGCTTGCTTACATTCAATGGGCCATTTGAAATGCTGCACTGGGGCTGTGTGTCTAAGGCACATCAATTCAATCAGTATCTGAGAAATACAGGATGCTTGCCTTCGAGTTACTTAAGTCATCGGTTAGTGAACAAACCAAACAACAAAACAGTTATAATGCAGCATGCTGATGGCTAGGATGGAGGAGTGGGGGGGGGGGTGTATAGTGCTGTGAGTCACTTGGAGAAGTGAAGCTCGACCCCTAATGGGGACAAGGAGGCCACCAGCACTAGCTTCTGAGAGGCACTGATGCCTGACTGGGACCTGACCTTGTTGGCTTAGACACAGGGTAGTTTTTCTGACAGGAAGAGTAGGGCTGCTGTTTTCCCCACCATGACATGGGGGTCCTGAAGGGTTTTCTATTTATTATTATGTCTATTCCCTCTTTTCCATGGCTCTGGCATGTCTATATAAGGAACAGTGTGGCTGTTTGCTGGGTCAAGATTAATGTTACACAGAGAAGTGTGTCTGACTAACCCATGTGAGTCAGGTGTTCTGGAAACAGAAGCTAAGAAGTGGGTAAAGTCAAAGTCATGGGGATGGAGGACTTCAAGCTTCCATTCGCCCGTGGGGGCAGGTCCAGCTCCACATTTGACAACTCTGCCTGCGGCTTTGTTTTTCCTGCCTCATAAAAAATATTTTTTAACGTTTTACTTATTTTTGAGAGACAGAGAGACAGAGCGTGAGTAGGGGAGGGGCAGAGAGAGAGAGGAAGACACAGAATCTGAAGCAGGCTCCAGGCTCTGAGCTGTCAGCACAAAGCCAGAGGCAGGGCTTGAACTCACGAACCGCGAGATCATGACCTGCACCAAAGTCGGCCGCTTAACCAACTGAGCCACCCAGGCGCCCCTCACTTTTCCTGCCTCTGAGCCCCTGCCCACGGCTCACTCCACCCTTGTGCAGCCCCCTAACTCCAGTGCTGGATGGTGTGACTGAGCAGGATTCCCATTTTTCAAAAGAGGAAACACTCTTTCCTAAAGTTGAAAAGCCTTTGGAGATCCGGCTTGTGCTTATTTCTTCACTTCCAGCACGAGTTGTTCGTGGTCTCATGATTTATACTCTAGCTATGCCAAGCTGCTTCTAGCTCTTCCACGCTTAGTGTGGTGGTTCTCAAAGAGGGGTAATTTTGTCCCTACAGACAAAATTTGACAATGTCCAGAGACATTTAGGATTAACACAACTGGGGAAGAGGATGCTACTGTCATCTAATGAATAGAAGCCAGGGATGCTGTTGGGGCACCTGTGTGGCTTGGTTGGTTAAATGTCCAACTGTTGATTTTGGTTCAGGTCACGATCTCACAGTTTGTGGGACTGAGCCCTGAAGACAGCTTGGAGCCTGCTTGGGATTCTCTGCCCCCCCCGCCCCTCCCCCACTCACGTGTGATCTCTCCGTCTTTCAAAATAAGTAAATAAACATTTTTAAAAAGCCAAGGATGCTGCTAAATATCATGTGATACACAGGACAGCCCTCCTCTCTTGCAGGACTTGTCTAACCCCAAATGCTGGTAGTTCCAAGACAGAGAAGCCCTGTAGTAGTGCTTATCATTCCCTCTGCCTGGTCTGTTCCTTAGCTGGATGTGTCCTTCTCATGTGACACCTAGCAGAGGTGTCGCTTCCTCTAGGAAGCTATTTCCGATCCCTCCAGGCTGGGCTGGGGGCCCCGCCTCTGTGCTTCCAAACACAGCCTACATAGGATTGTATCATTAGAGTTTCTACACCATCCTGTCATGAACTGGAGGCTCCCAGTAGGCAAGAAACCATACTTCATCCACCTTTATATCTCTAGGAGAGAGTGCAAAGCCCTGGCAGGTTGCTCAAGACGTATTTGTTGGATGAATGAGGTGATGATATGGGATTTATACACTATAAGAAAGGGAATTACTGGTCTCAGCACATAGTTTCATTGGCATAAACAGATAATGGCGGGAGCTGCTGCTGCTGCTGAGATGCAGACCCACTTCCTGCTGCTTTTAGCATTGGTTTCCTAAATCAAGAGGGCGAAGTGAGAAAGTTTTGGGGAAAAGAAAAAGTAGCAGAATATACTAGATGTATGTCCTTTCCTTCTTAACTCCTACCTCCTCCCCATGTTGTGGTAACGACAGGAATGACAGCAACAACCTAACAAAAATTGGGGCTGGCTATTGTAGCTTTAACAGCCATCAGATCCAATGGCGGAAGCACAGAGAAGTGGCAGGTGTTTGTGCAAGGGCACTGACTCAAGAAAACCTAGTTGGCCCCTTCCTTGCTTCTGTCAGAGAAATTCAGGTAGCACTTGTGCCAGCTGCTGAAGGAATTGGCTGAAAGTAGGAGATATTTGAGGCACCTGACATGCTATTTCTTTGTAAGAGAGCGTCTGTGACAGCCTTTGAGGTCCCTGGCTCCCTTTGGCACTTGGAAGCAAGGTCAGTCAACGGAACATAGGGGACCAGTCTTCATTGCTTTTCCTCTGTGCCATCTCAGGATTTAGAGAAGCACAGGCATGAATGAAAAGGTGGCTGGTGGTTTAGGTAAGCTCTTCTACATGTGGCCGAAGAGGATCCAAAGACGAGGAAGCAAAGCTTGGTTAAACTTGAGCACTCAGGAGCCTCCCCAGGCTTGAAATCTGGCTCCAGCATTTCTTACAATATTTTAAATGTATGAATCTTTAGATGCAGGTTTTTTATATTTCAAATTCATTTCTGTATATAAACAGGAGCTTACATTTGAACATAAAGTGATTATTGGAAACTCTTAATTGAGTGTAGAGCAGCCTGATGAGAAAGACTGGCATTGATGGGCATCTTTTTTCCCATGCTGATTTTCCCTCTAATTCCAGATATCCCTGCTTTCCAGTACTCATCCAAACTCCTTTCTTCCTGAAGGAAAGATACCATAATTAGGAAGATGATTATAAGACTAGCCAAGGCAATTCTTTCATGGATAATATGCTACATGGAGCAGACATTTTCTAGCAGTCTTGAGCACTCAATGATTATGCAGTTAGATTTTGAGTTCCTTCCATCAGAGAGGATGTAGGACAGTGTGACACCAGAGCTGCATGGTGTCCATCTCCTATGCAAGGGACCATCTGTCTTTGTTGTATAGCCAACCCTGAAATTATTACTTCTAGGAGGACAGCATGCCACATAATCTTTTCCCTCCTGCAGCAACAGGAAGCCAGACTAGGAGGAGCAAGGACTGAATGCAGACACTGCAGAGTGGGAGTCAAAAGGAAACTGGAGAGTTTAAAGTTTTAATAAAAGATCTAAATTTTCATGTAGTTAAAATCTTCATTTTGTCTTTAGGATACTTTTAAAAATCCATCTTTGCACCCTTTTACACTGTTGGTGGGAATGTAAACTGGTGCAGCCCCTCTGGAAAACAGTGTGGAAGTTCCTCAAAAAGTTAACAATAGAACTCCCCTATGACCCAGCAACAGCACTGCTAGGAATTTTCCTAAGTGATACAGGAGTGCTGATGCACTGGGGCACGTGTACCCCAATGTTCA
>NW_027551568.1:17324486-17331374 GCF_008692635.1 Crocuta crocuta | reverse complement strand
TACTACATGGCAATGAGAAACAATGAAATCTGGCCACATGTAGCAACATGGATGGACCTTGAGGGTGTTATGCTGAGTGAAATAAGTCAGACAGAGAAGGACAAATACCATATGTTTGCATGTATAGGAGGATTAGGAGGAACTTAACGGAGGACCACGGGGGAGAAGAAGGGGGGAAACAGTGGGGGAGGGGGAGAGAGACAAACCATGAAAGACTCTTGAATGCTGAGAACAAACTGAGGACTGATGGGTGTGGGGGGGAGGGGGGNTGTGGGGGGGAAGGGGGGGATGGGCATGGAGGAGGGCCCTTGTGGGGATGAGCACTGGGTGTTATATGGAAACCAACTTGACAATAAACTATTTGTAAAAAAAAAAAAATGATGTGGTCTATATATACAATGGAATACTACATGGCAATGAGAAAGAATGAAATCTGACCATTTGTAGCTACATGGAGGGAACTTGAGGCTGTTATGCTGAGCGAAATAAGTCAGGCAGAGAAGGACAGATACCATAAGTTTTCACTCATATGTGGAACAGGAAAAACTTAACAGGGGACCATAGGGGAAGGGAAGAGGGAAAAATAGTTAAGGAGAGGGAGGGAGGGAAACCACAAGAGACTCTTAAATACTGAGAACAAACTGAGGGTTGATGCAGGATGGGGGAGAGGGGAAAATGGGTGATGGGCATGGAGGAGGGCATTTGTTGGGCTGAGCACTGGGTGTTATATGGAAACCAACCTGACAATAAACTATATTTTAAAAATCTCTCTTTATCTGAAGGTTATAAAAATATTTTTCTACATTTTAATCTAAACGTTTTGAAGCTTTGCTTTTGTATTTATGTTTGTAATCTACTGAGATTATTATTATTATTTTTTTTTGTAGAGGGGATAAAGGTATTTATTTTTATCTTTGTCCTTATAGCTAACAAATGATTCCAACTTACTTATATTAAATAGTCTACCTTTTGCTCAGGGGTAGAATTGCTACAAGTTTCAAGTATCCTCACTTTCAGAAAGCCCTTCTAAGACCCCAGAAAGTTTTAGCACTGTGATCACATAGTCATATATTTCTATAAATCTTCCCAAAATATTTTTGTATTCTTTTTCTTAAAGAGAGCTGATGTTCTAAATTATATAGTCTTCAGGCTTTGCTAAGCCTGGATGCATCTAGTGCCCAATGATTTTTTTTTTTTTTAATGCTGTCTGTGGTAGGCAGAGTAACAGCCCTTCAAAGAGGTTCACATCATAATCATCAGGACATGTAAATAAATATGTGAGGTTACATGGCAAAAGGGAATTGGTGTTGCAGATGGAATGAGGGTTGCTAATCAGCTGACTTTAATATATGGAGACTATCCGGGGCGCCTGGGTGGCTTAGTCGGTTAAGCGTCCGACTTTCGCTTAGGTCATGATCTCGCGGTTCGTGGGTTCGAGCCCCGCGTCGGGCTCTGTGCTGACTGCCAGCTCAGAGCCTGGAGCCTGTATCAGTCTGTGACTCCCTCTCTCTCTGACCCTCCCCTGCTCACGCTGTCTCTCTCTCTCTCCTAGAAATAAATAAAAATATTAAAAAAAAAAAGATATGGAGAGAATCCTCGATTACCCAGGTAGACCTAGTGTTATCACCAGGATCCATAAAGTGGACGAGGAAAACAGAAGAGCAGAAGGCAGAAGGAGAGATGACTCCATAAAATGGAGAGAGATGCTACATTGTTAGCTTTAAAGATGAAGAAGGGGTGACAAGGAATGTAAGCGGCTTCTAGAAGTGGGAGAAAAATTGATTCACCCTTAGAGATGCTAGAAACAAGCATAGTCCTGCTTATTCATTTATATTGGTCCAATGAGACCCATGTTTGATTTCTAACTATTGAGATGTAACATAAATACATTTGTGTCATTTAAACCGTCAGGTTTGTGGTAATTTGTTATAGCAGTGATAGAAAACTAATACCTGTCTGGGCCATATAGACAAGGGTTTGTTTCCGTTGTTTTTATTTCTTTCTGGTCATCTCTCCTTCCATTCCTGTGCTGATACTAAGTTTTATCAGTTACTGTAACTTAGTAATGATTCCTGATTTCAGATAGAGCAACCCTCTTGCTTTTTTCTAAAATCTTTTATCTTCCATATGAAGTTTACACTTGGCTTGTCATATTCCACAAAAGTATAACACTACAGAGCAACAAATCAAAGCCCTGTGAAACTTTGATTGAAACTACATTGTATTCAACAAATGATTTGAGGGTAAATTGATATTTTAAGACATTGATTCTTCCTACTCAAGAACATGGTATATTTCATTTATTTAGGGCAACTTCTTCTTTTAATTTTTCCCCTTTTAGTAATGGCTTATAATTTTCTCCATCAAGGTCTTGAAAATCTTTTCATAAATTTATTCCTCATACCTTAAATTTTTTGTTAATATTATAAATAAAATATTTTTCTATTTTATTTTCTAATTGATTATTAGCCATGTAAGGAAGGCTGCTCATTTTTCTTGCTGAATTTCATCCAGAAACCCAGCTGAATTATCTTAGTTCTGTTAGTTTGTTAACAGACCATATAGGAATTCTTGTAATGATATTGTTTGCAAATCTGGACATAATTTCTATTACTTCTCAATTCTTAAATTTTTTAAAGTTTATTTTGAGAGGAGAGAGAAAGAGAGAGCAAGTTGGGGAGGAGCAGACAGAGAGAGAGACTGAGAATCCCAAGCAGGTTCCATATCCTTACTCAGGACTCCACCTCATGACCCTAAGATCATGACCTGAGCTGATATCAAGAGTCAGACGCTCAACTGACTGACCCAGGCGCCCCTCAGTTCTTCCATCTTATTTCTTTATCTTGGCTACTGCTTTTGTACATTACTGAATGTAAATAATCTTAGTTGTATACTTGTTTTGTACTTTTGTCCTAAGAAATCACTTTAATGTTTGGTTGTAAGGAAAGAAATCTAGTGTGGTTCTTTTAACATATAACTTTTATTAAGACAAATACTTTCCTTATTTTATAGTTTGTATAGAAGTTTTATTCATGATATTATTTTTGTCAGGTCATTTTTTTTCAAGTTTTTATTTAAATTCTAGTTAGTTAACATATAGGGTAATACTGGTTTCAGGAGTAGAATTTAGTGATTCTTCATTGGCTGAGATAATTACGTTTTTCCTTTAGTATGTTCTTCTGGTGATATAGTAATAGATTTTCTTTGATTTCCTGGGATTAACCCATTTTAGTTATATTTTTAACAGACCACTAAATTTGTTAGACTTGTATGTGTTTAAATTTTTGCCTCTATGTATTTTCTAAATGTTTATTTATTTATTTATTTTTTTAGTTTTTGAGAGAATGCACATGCAAGAGAGAGAGAGCAGTAGCAGAGAGGGAACCCCAAGCAGGCACTGTGCTAGTAGCACAGGTGGAACATGAATCAACGAATCCTGAGATTGTGACCTGAGCCGAAGTCAAGAGTCAGATGCTCAACTGAACCATCCAGGTATCCCTTGCTTCTATATTTTTAAGTAAGATTGGCTTAAACACTTTTTTCTTGTGCTGTTTCTCTAGTTTGGATATCAATGTTACAGTAACCTCATAAAATCAGTTAGTAGATTTCTTTTTTCAATATTCTGTGATGCAATTTACATAAAAGAAGGATTATTTATTCCTTGAGTGGTTAAAAGAAAGCATCTCTAAAATCACTGAAAACTAGTATGTTTTGGATTTCATGGTGTTTCTCATATGTTCAGCTTTGCCCTATAGCCCTTATCTTGGGACTTAGACTGAAGAGTCAGATTTACTTGAGATATACTGTTCTCATGGGAGGGGAGGAGCAAAAGACCAAACCAAATTGTGCAAGAATGTGTATAGCATCTTCTTAGAGGTGGCAGGGAAAACTTCTGTGCCTGCCTAGGGTACCATGATATTTGCTTAGCAGTTGAGTGGCAAGTGTTGAGAAAACAAGAATAGAAATGTAGATAATGGAAGGTCCACATATGTGGTGGCAAAACTCATAAAACTGACACCTGTGGTCACTTGGAAAGCTACCTATGTACTGAGTTTACAGTTCTTTTTTTTAAATTAATTTTTTTTAATAAGAAGAGAGCGAACAAGTCTGAGCAGGGAAGTGGGGAGGGGCAAGGAGAGAGAGAGAGAGAGAGAGAGAGAGAGAGAATCTCAAGCAGGTTCCACTCTCAGCATGGAGCCCAATGTGAGATTTGGTCCCATGATCCTGGGATCATGACCTAAGCTGAAATCAAAAGTCAGAAGCTCAACTGACTGAGCCACCCAGGTGCCCCTGGGCTTTTAGTTTTTAGGGAAGGGATTGAACAATAATATTAATAGGTTTATATTGGTTTTTATTAACTACATTTTGCAAGTTATTTCTACAGTTCATAGACTATGTTATGTTATAGATTGTAAGACACACCTTTATTTTATGTACTACTCAGAAAGGAAGAAACTCAATGAAGCTCTACCATAATGACTTTTTATTGCATTAGTTATGAAATGCAGCCCAGTCTAAAAGAGATTAAAATAAGAAATGAATGGGAATCTTTTAGTCCATAAAATATGGTGCAAAAAAGAGATGAGCTCAGGCAAGAATTGGGCAGTTATATGCAAAATGAAAGGGAGTAAGATCTACAAAGTCAGGGTCCTACAGAACTGGAAAAGTCAGTTACCACTGGACTCAAAGGAAGAGATGTTATTTCAAAAGGCTTTGAGAGACAAAGACCCAGTAAGACTTCTTAGTTGAATGAATTGACTCAGCTTTAAGGCAGAGATCAGCTTTGAGTTGAAGAAATGGCCTGTCTACTATGCCTTACAGTCTCAAGTAGAGAGAGAGAGGCAGGTCTGAGGTGAGTAAGTAAAGAAACCAGAAATCTGTGATCCAAATCTACAAAATAACCTTGACTATATTTAAGAGCTCATGGATCTTACTAGAAGCAAGTAAATCAGAAGAACAGTAATTATTTGAGAGACTTCACTTCCACAGGATTCTTGAGCTTTGCCTAAAAGAAAACCTAACTATTTAGGAAGTCTTAAAACATCCCTCATGCAGGAAGTGGGCCATGTGAACTATGCAGTTCTCAATGAGAGCATGGTCTCCAACACCCACATTAGATGTGGCCAACATGGATTAAAAAACCAGAATGTCCTAGACTGAAATCCAGAATTATCAAGAACAAAGGGCAAGTGAGTTTCTCCTTTAGAGAACAGAATTGAGGTCTTTCAAGGAGCTTCCACCCCTTCTATGGTAGAAGACCTTCACAAAGTTGACCCAGTGGTATTTCAGAATCAGTACAGACTGGTGGCTCCTAAGCATCTTCCAATTTTCCTTTTTATGGCTGGAAGTGTCTACATGGTTATTCTGTCCCTGTCCCAATTTTGCGCATTGTATGTGGAAGTAGAGGAAGGTAACTGTCTTTTTAATTCACAAACTGTGAATTAAACCTTTTTTTTTAATTTTTTTTTAATGTTTTATTTATTTCTAGGAGAGAGAGAGAGAGACAGCATGAGCAGGGGAGGGTCAGAGAGAGAGGGAGTCACAGATTGAAACAGGCTCCAGGCTCTGAGCCGGCAGTCAGCACAGAGCCCGACGCGGGGCTCGAACCCATGAACCGCGAGATCATGACCTAAGCGAAAGTTGGACGCTTAACCGACTAAGCCACCCAGGCGCCTCTAAGCTTTTTAATTCACAAGCTNAGAAGCTCAACTGACTGAGCCACCCAGGTGCCCCTGGGCTTTTAGTTTTTAGGGAAGGGATTGAACAATAATATTAATAGGTTTATATTGGTTTTTATTAACTACATTTTGCAAGTTATTTCTACAGTTCATAGACTATGTTATGTTATAGATTGTAAGACACACCTTTATTTTATGTACTACTCAGAAAGGAAGAAACTCAATGAAGCTCTACCATAATGACTTTTTATTGCATTAGTTATGAAATGCAGCCCAGTCTAAAAGAGATTAAAATAAGAAATGAATGGGAATCTTTTAGTCCATAAAATATGGTGCAAAAAAGAGATGAGCTCAGGCAAGAATTGGGCAGTTATATGCAAAATGAAAGGGAGTAAGGTCTACAAAGTCAGGGTCCTACAGAACTGGAAAAGTCAGTTACCACTGGACTCAAAGGAAGAGATGTTATTTCAAAAGGCTTTGAGAGACAAAGACCCAGTAAGACTTCTTAGTTGAATGAATTGACTCAGCTTTAAGGCAGAGATCAGCTTTGAGTTGAAGAAATGGCCTGTCTACTATGCCTTACAGTCTCAAGTAGAGAGAGAGAGGCAGGTCTGAGGTGAGTAAGTAAAGAAACCAGAAATCTGTGATCCAAATCTACAAAATAACCTTGACTATATTTAAGAGCTCATGGATCTTACTAGAAGCAAGTAAATCAGAAGAACAGTAATTATTTGAGAGACTTCACTTCCACAGGATTCTTGAGCTTTGCCTAAAAGAAAACCTAACTATTTAGGAAGTCTTAAAACATCCCTCATGCAGGAAGTGGGCCATGTGAACTATGCAGTTCTCAATGAGAGCATGGTCTCCAACACCCACATTAGATGTGGCCAACATGGATTAAAAAACCAGAATGTCCTAGACTGAAATCCAGAATTATCAAGAACAAAGGGCAAGTGAGTTTCTCCTTTAGAGAACAGAATTGAGGTCTTTCAAGGAGCTTCCACCCCTTCTATGGTAGAAGACCTTCACAAAGTTGACCCAGTGGTATTTCAGAATCAGTACAGACTGGTGGCTCCTAAGCATCTTCCAATTTTCCTTTTTATGGCTGGAAGTGTCTACATGGTTATTCTGTCCCTGTCCCAATTTTGCGCATTGTATGTGGAAGTAGAGGAAGGTAACTGTCTTTTTAATTCACAAACTGTGAATTAAA
>NW_027551568.1:17272058-17324375 GCF_008692635.1 Crocuta crocuta | reverse complement strand
CAGACTCTGAAACAGGCTCCAGGCTCTGAGCTGGCAGTCAGCACAGAGCCCGACGCGGGGCTCGAACCCATGAACCGCGAGATCATGACCTAAGCGAAAGTTGGACGCTTAACCGACTAAGCCACCCAGGCGCCTCTAAGCTTTTTAATTCACAAGCTGTACAATGAAAGCTATGGCCAGAAATGGAGAGCTCACCCGGAAATCCTGAACTTGAAGCTAGTTAACACAGATTGGATCTCTGGGTTGCTTCCTTGGGGAAGGGCTGAGCATGTTGTGTGTGAGGGAAAAAGAATGAACTGCATGTTTGGAAACTATAGTAGAGACANCTGGGCTTTTAGTTTTTAGGGAAGGGATTGAACAATAATATTAATAGGTTTATATTGGTTTTTATTAACTACATTTTGCAAGTTATTTCTACAGTTCATAGACTATGTTATGTTATAGATTGTAAGACACACCTTTATTTTATGTACTACTCAGAAAGGAAGAAACTCAATGAAGCTCTACCATAATGACTTTTTATTGCATTAGTTATGAAATGCAGCCCAGTCTAAAAGAGATTAAAATAAGAAATGAATGGGAATCTTTTAGTCCATAAAATATGGTGCAAAAAAGAGATGAGCTCAGGCAAGAATTGGGCAGTTATATGCAAAATGAAAGGGAGTAAGATCTACAAAGTCAGGGTCCTACAGAACTGGAAAAGTCAGTTACCACTGGACTCAAAGGAAGAGATGTTATTTCAAAAGGCTTTGAGAGACAAAGACCCAGTAAGACTTCTTAGTTGAATGAATTGACTCAGCTTTAAGGCAGAGATCAGCTTTGAGTTGAAGAAATGGCCTGTCTACTATGCCTTACAGTCTCAAGTAGAGAGAGAGAGGCAGGTCTGAGGTGAGTAAGTAAAGAAACCAGAAATCTGTGATCCAAATCTACAAAATAACCTTGACTATATTTAAGAGCTCATGGATCTTACTAGAAGCAAGTAAATCAGAAGAACAGTAATTATTTGAGAGACTTCACTTCCACAGGATTCTTGAGCTTTGCCTAAAAGAAAACCTAACTATTTAGGAAGTCTTAAAACATCCCTCATGCAGGAAGTGGGCCATGTGAACTATGCAGTTCTCAATGAGAGCATGGTCTCCAACACCCACATTAGATGTGGCCAACATGGATTAAAAAACCAGAATGTCCTAGACTGAAATCCAGAATTATCAAGAACAAAGGGCAAGTGAGTTTCTCCTTTAGAGAACAGAATTGAGGTCTTTCAAGGAGCTTCCACCCCTTCTATGGTAGAAGACCTTCACAAAGTTGACCCAGTGGTATTTCAGAATCAGTACAGACTGGTGGCTCCTAAGCATCTTCCAATTTTCCTTTTTATGGCTGGAAGTGTCTACATGGTTATTCTGTCCCTGTCCCAATTTTGCGCATTGTATGTGGAAGTAGAGGAAGGTAACTGTCTTTTTAATTCACAAACTGTGAATTAAACCTTTTTTTTTAATTTTTTTTTAATGTTTTATTTATTTCTAGGAGAGAGAGTGAGAGACAGCATGAGCAGGGGAGGGTCAGAGAGAGAGGGAGTCACAGATTGAAACAGGCTCCAGGCTCTGAGCCGGCAGTCAGCACAGAGCCCGACGCGGGGCTCGAACCCATGAACTGCGAGATCATGACCTAAGCGAAAGTCAGACGCTTAACCGACTAAGCCACCCAGGCGCCCCTAAGCTTTTTAATTCACAAGCTGTACAATGAAAGCTATGGCCAGAAATGGAGAGCTCACCCGGAAATCCTGAACTTGAAGCTAGTTAACGCAGATTGGATCTCTGGGTTGCTTCCTTGGGGAAGGGCTGAGCATATTGTGTGTGAGGGAAAAAGAATGAACTGCATATTTGGAAACTATAGTAGAGACATTTGCCATGATAATGATAGGTGTCTATCAAACCCAATTTTCCTGCTGACTACATTGGAAGAGCATATTGGTAATTCTCCCATTGTATTAGTGGATCCATATGACTGATCCAATAGGCCCACTGACTGGCCAATAGGATGTCGGTGAAAAGTACATATACTAAACCACTTCTAGACCTTGCCATCAACCCCCACCCCCTACCCTCACCCTGCCGTATAAACCTCTCTCTCCCTTAAAGGAGTTTAGAGGGTTTGTGTTGAGGTGGGAGAGGCCCCTTTGAATGACTGTGGAAACCAAAACAGAGAAATGCACCCTCACCCCAGCTCTCCCTTCCACCAGTAACTAGGGTTGAAAATGAACAATACAATTCTATTGTGTTCAAATGAGATTTTGTTTTTCATTTCTTATTGCAGAATAACTTAGCCTAGCCTAATTATTACAATCAATCAATTTCTCTCCATTGGATTATTCTCACTGGGCTTACCATATATTCATAAACACCATCCTACTAGAAAATATCTTTCTCTCGGCCTCAGAGCCTCCTCTAACTCATCTTATTGTTCTCTATTCAAAGAACAACTTCAAGAATCTTCTTCATTCGAAGTGTCCACCTCCTTCCACTCCCATTAATTCTAAACCCGATGGTCAATTCTTTGTTCTTTTTAAATGTGAATTCCCAGCAACATTTGTGATGGTTGACCATGTCCTTTCATTTTGGTTTTCTTCCTACTATATTGGTCATTTTTCCTCCATCTTCATTGCTGGCTTCATCCCTTCACCAGATCTCAAAATGTAGGAGTGACCCAGAGCTTCTTCTCTCAGCTTCCTAATCACACCTACATAATCTCATCTACCTTATGCCACTAAAGTGTACTATATTTCTAAGAGTGGAACCCAAATCTATAAGTTTTTTCCAACACTCTAACCTGAGCCCAAGGTTCATATTTTTAACTGCTACTTAGTGTCTCTGTGTGGAGGCCTACTTGGTATCCCAAACTTAACATGAACAAAGCAGAACTATTGATAGTCCCCTCAGATCATTTTTATTCTTCCCCAAGGTTTTCCATCTCTGTAAATGGCAATACTCTCCTCAGAACCTAAACCTAGGATTCCTCTTTGACTCCTCTGTATTCATCTTTTCCTCATACCCTTAGTCAATTGATGATTTACCTCACTGTCACTAACCAAACTGTACTTCAAGATACCTTCATCATTTGGTCTGAAATTGCCTCCTAGATTGTCTTGTTTTCTTTTCAGTCTCCTCAGAATAGCCACTGGGATCTTTAGAAAAGATAAATCAGATAATATCACTTTTCTGCTAAAAGTCTTTAGGAGTCTCTAATTTCACCTGGAATAAAATCCAGATTCCTTACTTTACCTCACAGTGTCTTACATAATCTGTCCCCTGCCTGAATCTCCAAACTCATCTCCCCCATTTGCCCCTCACACACTACATTTTAGTCTTACTGCTCTTGTTATTGTCACTCAATCATGTCAGGTTCATTCCTACCTTAGGGCCTTTGCACTTCCAATTCCTTTAATTGGAATGATTTCCTTTCAGATCTTATCATGCCTGCTTTCTTTTCATCATTCTGGTCTCTGCTCAAATATCCTCATCTCAGAGAAGCAAATAGATAATTCCTGAGTTATTTTCCATCCCTTTAACCAATTATAGTGTCTTCACAGCATATATTTGGTTCTGAAATTATAATTTTTTCTTTACATGTGTCCAATTCACTCTAAAGAGGTTTGACTATATTTTAATAAGTGATGCACTTCCAATATTTTAGCTTAAATCATTGTATTATTATTTATAAACAAGGAAGCTGGATATTTAGTCTTTCTACCAAGAAATTTTGAGCAGGAGCTAAATAACATGAATGTGACAGGAATTGAAGAGAAGTGCTGACATTTGTGGAGAGAAACATAATAAAAAACATTGGTTCAAAAAATTACTTAATTATAATATGCCCGCATTTGAATGCAGCCTGATTATGGCTCCATTTCAATTTATAGCCAAGATTCTGGTGCAACTAGCACTTTGAAATGCCATGGCAACATTGCCTGCTGGAGCATCTCATTCTTGGTGAAAATGGTGTTTTTATTTCTTCCTAGTTGCTTAGGTACCACTTACATTCATTTGCAGTCAAGTCTTCGCCCACCAACTTATCTATTTTCATGGGTAGTTCACCCTTTTTAAGCACTCATCCTCCATGCAATAGAGTGTGCTTTCCCATCCTTTAAAGAGATACCCATGCTGACCTTCTTTCAATGGAGGACTGACTTCAGTCCTCACTTTCCTCTGCTGATCCTTATTGCCCAACTATTGTCATCTCTTACTCACGTTCCTATTCCTACTTTTGTTCCTCTAGTCCTGAGGAACACATGGCTTGGTTTTCCCAGACCCAGCTCTCTCTGTCTGGCCAGGAACTTTGAAGGGTAAAAGAAAAGTCTAGTCACCAAGCTCCTCTAGTTATAACCCTGTCACCTGTTATTCTTGGATATGATTCCTGGGCAGCTCCTACTGAGCACACAGTTTGGAGGCTAAACTCACATGTGATCTGACTTTTAACATGTTGCCCCTGTAAGATTTTTTGAGTAAAAAAGACTCCAAGGCAAAATGTTCCGCAGGAGGAGTTTTATTGCATGCACCCTCGGGCGAGGTTCCGCGACTCAAGAGAGGAGAGTCGGGGAAGTCGTGCCCGGGTTGGGTGGTGAGGGGTTTTATAACCTGTTGGTGAGGGTGGGGAAGTCCAGATAACAGGGGCTGTCTCTTGAGTAGAAAGTCCCCGGCGGGAGGTTTTGGTTTCTTGCCTAACTTTCTGTTTCCTGCTGAAGTCAAAACGGTCACCGATGTATTGGCGGGAAGGTCGGCCATCTTAAGAAGTGGCGGGAAGGTCAGCCATCTCAAGAAGTCAGCCATTCTGGGGCGTCTCTGCCCTACGTCTTAGCCGGCCTAACAGCCCCCAACCAGGATTCTTGGGACCCCATGATGGTAAGGGGAATTAAAGTGTACTTGGTAGTTTACCAGAGGACTATTCTATACTCTTTCCCCAGAATCTTAATTCCTGCCATTAAATCCATTCATGAGAAAATTTGGCAATCCTGTGTTGGTGAGGATGCTTTTGAAGGTGTCAACTGAGCTTCAATTGGTCCATATACCTCCTGGAGAACTAATTTGCCTTTGGGCTTCTTCCCATTTGACCAACTTGCTTGGCAAAAGTCCTGGGAGACCTAATCTGAATTAGTACTTATCATCCTTTTGAATAGATCAAAATCTTGTAAGAATGAGCTTTTAAATTTGAATAATAAATACATCCATCTGAAGAGGAAAATTCTTCCTTATTCTTGAGAATGAGATCTATATTAGTTTGTGAGGCCATCATAACAAAGTACCACAGACTGGGTGGCTGAAACAACAGTAATTTTCTTACAGTTCTAGAGGCTGAAAGTCTTAAATCAGAGACTGAGGTCGTTTCTTCTCAAGTCCATGGGGGAAGGTCTGCTCTAGGATGCTCTCTTTGACTTATAGATGGCCATCTTTTCCCTGTGTCTTCACGTTGTCCTCCCTCAGTACATGTCTGTGTCCAAATCTCCAATCATGTTGCATTAGGGCCTATCCTAATGACTTCATTTTAACTTAATTACCTCTGTAAAGACCCTGTCTTCAAACACAGTCATCTTTTGAAGTCCTGAGGGCTAGGACTTCAATGTGAATAGGTGATGGGGCATAATTCATCCTATAACAATATCATTAGCCTTTTTTAAAAAAATGCTTATTTATTTAGAGAGAGAACAAAAGAGGGTGTGAGCAGGGGAGGGGCAGAGAGAGAGGGAGAGTATCCCAAGCAGGCTCTGTGCTGTCAGTATAGAGCCTGATGTGGGGCTCGATTTCATAAACTGTGAGATCAGGATCTGAGCCAAAATCAAGCGTCAGATGCTTAACCAACTGAGCCACCCAGGCACCCCATCTTTATCCTTTTGAGAAACAGTCCATTTACAGTCACCTTCTGTCTTTTACATGACTACCTGTAGCTGAATGAGTGCATGAATATGAACACCTTAGTAAATTTCTATTAAGAGTGTCTGTCTAAGAGCGTGGCCTATGGAAGACATTCAGACTAGGGTTCAAATCCTAGTTCTGTCCTTGCTTTTGGTGTAAATAACTTAGTTAAATGCCCTGACCCAAAGATTCCTCAAATGCAGAATGAATGTAACATTTCCTATTTTATAACATTGTCCTGAAGATTACATAAAATTACATATGAAACGCCCAGAGTTCGAGAGACCCCAAAAACAGACCACCAGAGACTAGAGTCAAAGCCAATCGGCAAGGGTCGTTTATTTGCAGGTTCGAACCCGGACCTCGGANGGGGCTACGTGCAGCCCGAGGTTTCTCTTAATGGAGGACTTAATTTTTGGCTCTTCACATACTGTTTACAAGTAAAGTGTCTGGTCCAGAAGTTAAGTTCTCAATACTTAAAAACTACTCAAAATAGCAAGCCCCTGGGAAACTGAAGGAATGGGAGAAATATCTTCTTTTTTGTAAATATATTAAAACCAGTCTTTGAGGTATCTGAAAGATACCTCTGTGCTAAAATTTGCTACTCTAAAAACACCTGAACCTTGCAGATGTCCCAAATACCATGTGATCCCTGGCCAAAGCTTTCAGCTGCAGAATCTTCTTATAGGTCATCCTCGATGGAATCTCAAATCTCACAAGAAGTTAGAATTGATTTCTCTCTACTCAGAGTTCCCTGGGGCTGCTGCCAAGTAGTGGCAGCCATTATCTCCCCCTCAGTTGCCAAAGACCAAGGTCAGTTTTAGACACAGTCAGAAAACAATTACAACCACTTTTTAATTTGGTCCAAGTCGAATAGTTTGAGGAAGATCATCAGGTATTGTTTTATTACCACAAATTATTCTATGTTAGCAGAGGGAAATGTCATCCATGAAGTAGGTACAAGTAGAGAAAACTCCTACCAGCAGATTGGTTCTTCATTATAAGGAAGATCTGACAAACCTTCCACCCTCAGGATACTGTCATTCTAGAATCTTAACTGTAAATTTGGCCTTGTTGTCTTTGGTTTTCCTAGAGCTCGGTAGAAGTGAAGGTGATTAGCATACAGTTTGAATCACTTACCTTTTCTGTTATTCACTGGGCACAGTTTGAATGGAAATCATTTGCATAACTGAATTTTCCCTTCTTCAGTGTTGTGGAAAGAGCTCCTTGTTGTAAGATATTCCATAAGGTGAATTATCTTAATGTATTTAGTGTGTATGAGAAATTAACAGATGTTTGTGGAAGTCTAAATCTATTTTGCTTTGTTTGGAGATGTGATTTAAACTCATCTGTCTCCAAATAGCTCCTAAATGATTCTAATAAATAACTAGTCAGCCACTGAGCATTACTAAGGGTAGGTCGTGCCCTGAGAAAGTATGTATGCCAAATTGTATCTTATTTTTTCAAGCACATGGATGATTTCCATTGTTTGAGGTGTTTACCATTTCTAAGGGAAGATTTGAGCCTGTGCCTATGCTGAGCTTTTCTGTGGCTTCTAGAAAATTGAGGAAATGAATTTGCCCGCGGGAACAGTGTTCTATATTAGGAAACGTGCATATTGGCAGATGGTCAAGGGAGTGCTACCTGAGTGTAGAGAGCCATTTAGGACTATTCAAATTTAAATCTCCCGATTTGAGCTGAACACAGTGGAGCAATAGACCCATTTGTTGCATTTATGCTTGGCTGAAGTCAGAGGAAATGTAATATTGGTTTTATCTACTCTCGTTGCTATGGACATACATATTTGCATATAGGTCATTGTTTAAACATATTTGCATAGCAATGAAAGTATAACCTCTAACTGAATAACTTAATGGAGATAATAATAACATTTGTCACACATCTATTACAGAATATTTACTGTGTGGTAGGTGTGTCCAAAAACAGTGCTATATAATCTAGGAGACTCTTTTACCATAATGGCATACATTTCCATGGGCTATAAAGGACTAAGAAATATATGCAGAGCAGTTTTACATTTATAGAAATAAATGTACTTTTCTTTGAAAACACATTTCTATTAGTTATTCTATAAAAATTTCTGAAGCAAGCAGTTTAAAAATGGAATAGTTAAGTACTTTTAAACCTTCTAAAATTCCAAAAATGGTCTTGAATGCAATCTGGCTATAACTCAGCACTATACTTTGGACTTTTTGGCAATTATAGAAAAATAAGCAATTGTGAAGTCCACACTTAATCAACTCAGATATTAAGTCCCCATTTACCTCCCTCCCTGAGCTAAACTGAGACATTTTTCTCTGATGTTTAGTTTATTAGTGATTTTGTTACTGTAGATTGTATGGTGGGGCAAGGGAAATTTAATATGTAAATAGATTATGAATAAATTTTAATCTATACTTCAGAAACACAAATATTATTGGAGCTGAAAAGAAACTTTTGAAGACTTTCTAGTGCAACTTCATCATTATGTAGGTAAAGAGAAAGAATGACTTGTATAAGGTTAAATCACTGATTAATGGCAGAACCAGATGACAAGTCCAGGAGAGTCCAGATTAATTAGGATAATTAAAATTAACAGCAAAACAAGACATATTAGTAATTTTCTTGACAATATTCATTCCATCAGTTTTATTTTTTCACAGAAGCAAATTTTATTGAAAAACAAAATTACAAATAAATCACCCTTGTGTTCATTGTAAAATCATGTAAAATTATTTATATGCATTGAATTAACTAGAATTTATGAATATGTGAGGATTTCTTAAAACATACACAAAAGCATTTGTGAAGTGACGTGGTTTTCTGATGTTGCTTCTCATGGACCTCCTTCTAGGCTTTTCTTCTGAAGGTCAGACAACACTGCAAAACATCCTCTGTGGGGAATAAGAGCCTGAGCTTGCCTGAAGGTTGGAAGTTTCATTTAACTCTATGGACACTTGATAAGCATAAAGTAAGAATTTGGACTCTAAGTTAGTCACATCTGTGTCTGTGCATATATGCTGTGTGTGTGCCTGATTGTGTGTTTGTGTGTGTTTCCTCCTCTCTTCAAGGGTGAATAAACTAAATCTCTAGTCAAAGGCATGATTCTGCTCTTCGAGTTTCAGAGCACATAAAGACAAGCTCAGATAGTAAGCCACTTCTCCTACCCTCCACCAATAACATGTTTTAATAAGCTTTTTTCTTTATGTGAATATTTGCATTTTATTCCACACTTGGAATACATTTGGGGTGTATGTATATATCTTTTCCTTTATATATCTTTTTTTTTTTTTTTCTCCAATGGGACTGAATGAAGAGGGAACAAACGGTCTGGTCTATGTTATAATTATTATAGCTTCCTGAAGGATTGATCCTTTTATCATTATAACCTATTTTTGTCTCTAGAAAAATTTTTATCTTAAAGTCTATTTTATACAATATTAGCATTGTCACTTGACTCTCTTTTGGTTATTATTTGCACGCGGTTCTTTTCTGTTCAACCTGTTTGTGTCTTTGAATCTAAATCATGTCTCTTGTAGACAGTCAATAGTTGGATCATGTTTTTGTATCCATTCTTCCAAACTCTGCCTTTTGATCAGAGTGTTTATTTTATTTACACTTAATGTAGTTCCTGATAAGATAGGATTTACATCTATCATTTTGCTATTTCTAATTTTTTTAATCTTTATTTATTTGTTTTTGAGAGAGAGAGAGAGACGGAGCGTGAACAGGGAAGGGGCAGAGAGAGAAGGGAACAGAGAATATGAAGCAGGCTTCAGGTTCCAAGCTGTCAGCACATAGCTGGATGAAGGGCTCAAACTCATGAACCGTGAGATTATGACCTGAGCCGAAGTCGGATGCTTAACCCACCAAGCCACTCAGGTACCCCTCGTTTTGCTATTTCATTTCTGTATGATTTATGTTTTCTTTCTCTATTTCTCCATTGCTATCTTCTATTTTGTTAAACAGATATTTTCTATTGTTTCACTTCAATTTCCTTGTGGCTTTTCTCATATATTTGAGTTATATTCTTAACAGCAACTTTGGAAATCAAATCCTCCCCCACTATCTAGAGTTTGTTGTTTTGCTGTTTGTTGTTTTATGACTTTCTGAACTAATTTTGTAATATCTGTATCCTGTGTTGTACATGATCTCTATAGTCTCTGCTCAGTTAGCATAGTCATCAACTAATGATTGGACAGAAATTTCCTTAAATCCCCTCAGAAATTAGTTATCACTCTTTGCCAAGAAACTCTATAGTTTGTTGTGGCATGCTTCCAACACTTCAGCAACTTATAGCTCCACCTTATCTTTCCCTTACTTCTTGCAAAGAGCCTCAAGGTTAGTCAGGGATGAAAGCTTAGGGAATTCCCAGATCTTTCCTGGCATGCACATGACCTTCTAGATCCCCAAGAATATGCCAGAGATTTTCAAAACCCTCAATAGACATTTCATTCCCTAGAATTTTTGTATCAGTTTTTTGGGAGGTCTCTTAAATTCCAACTTATACCCCCAGCTCAGGCAGCTATGATGTTACTGATTACTGCTGATTACTTCTGACAAATGCCCTGGGATTAGAAATTTTCCCAAGGAGTCATAGCTGAGTCAGGTTACCTGAGGACAAGCCCTGTGACTGGGGCTTTCATGGGGAATGTCAGAGAGGTTAAATAGTGACAATTCTCTGGGGAAGGGTCTCTTTGCAGTACTTCACATCCCTTCCACTCCATCCAGTGCTTCTTAGATTGCTGTTTTTCACACCTATCATAGTTGTGAGTTGTGAGTAGCTTTCAAGGCTACTGAAGAGCTGGGAAGAGGATGATGGGAATAAATAAGTTAAAGCACAGTAAATCTCACTTTTCTTTCCGTGATTTAGGTGTTTTCACTTAATAAACACTCTTCATATTGTTATAAGCCTTTAGTTAATTTCCAGGATTCTGAAAAGGTGCTTTTGAAAAGAGTTTGTCAGTTTTCTCATTGCTTGTATGGAGAAATGAAGTTTTGGAGGTCCTCACTCTGCAATGGAAGTGTTTCTCCCCTACTTGTGATTTTTTTTTCTTACTTTCTTAAATTTTTTAAAAAAAAATTTTTTTTAATGTTTTTATTTGTTTCTGAGAGAGACAGCATGAGCAGGGGATGGTCAGAGAGAGAGGGAAACACAGAATCTGAAGTAGGCTCCAGCCTTTGAGCTGTCAGCACAGAGCCCAACGCAGGGCTTGAAGCCATGAACCAGGAGATCATGACCTGAGCCTAAGTCTGACCCTTAACTGACTGCCCCTTCCCTACTTGTGATTTTAAGGCTTAGTGTAGACATTATCTATTCCAAGAAGTCTATCCTGAACTTCTAGGATGGACTCAGTACCCTAATTTTGAGCCCTCATTGCATCCAGGGCATCTATTTCTATAGTTTTTGCCATATTATAGTGAAATCATGTTTCTTTGTTACTGTTTTTCTTTTATTAGTCTGAACAGGGACAGTGTCTCCTTATTCTTTGTGGCCCCTACTCCTTTTGCAGGGTCTGGCTCATGTAGCCTATTTATTCAGCTATCTTCTCTTTCTTTAGGTATATGCCAACTTCCCTCATTCTAACATCATTCAAAGCAAATAGAAACACAATAGTAAAGGTTAAAATGAATATTTGAATGGACTCAGAGATAGGGAGATTACATTTAGGGCTAAGATTCATACTGGATATGATCTCATACAATTATTAGGTTTAGGATGAAAGTTGGCCTTGGGGCGACTGGGTGGCTCAGTCAGTTAAGCAACCGACTTCGGCTCAGGTCATGATCTCACGATTCGTGGGTTCCCATGAGCCCCGCATTGGGTTCTGTGCTGACAGCTAGCTCAGAGCCGGGAGCTTGCTTTAGATTCTGTCTCCCTCTCTCTCTGACCCTCCCCTGTTCATGCTGTCTCTCTCTCTCTCAGAAATAAATAAAATATTTAAAAAATTGGAAAAAAAAAAGAAAATTGGCCTTGAGATGCCTAGGTACAGACTTATGATAAACTCTCTGGTTTCAAATATAGAGTTATGATTATAAAACAGAAAGACTTAAAAAGTATTATAACTTATATGTTCAAATATCTGTTATCCTTTTTTAATGGTCACTATAAGAATCGGACTTATTGGCAATAATATTTCCTCAACACCAATGTCTCTTTGGAGCCAGCTCTATCCAATGTAGTTCTGTTACCAACAGTACCCTGCATCATCAGCCTTCATTCAGATTGAATTTGCCCCATTCCCTTGCTCAGACCCTCCCTTCAAAGGATGAAGATTTACTTATGTCAAAGTGATAGGACTGAAATGCATACTGCCTGAGGACCAAATTATTGGTCAAAAGGAAATCATGGGAGACAGACCCCTAAGCTGCTCATGGGGGCTCTTTCTTTAGCGAGTGTGTCAATAAGCTCTCTCTACGTGCAGTGGCATGGCCAGAGGGGCTAAGTGCCAGCCTCTTAATTTATGACAGTTAAACAAATAGGAAAAGGTGTTTGCTGAGAGATTTAGTTTCTTGCTCTCACACCAAACTGTATGCTTATCTACACAGGAAGGGTATAGTGATATTTTATCAGGTATGAAGCCCTTTGAGATGTTGATGAAATGATCTATAATTCGATCCTTACTAGTTTTTTTGCAGTCTTGGCATTGAGCTCAGTGATTCAGAGCTTAGGACCTTGCCTTCATTAAAAAAATAGAAAAAATATAAATTAACTCTTTTCTTCTCCAGAGGAAAATTGAAATTTTGGTGACTCAGGTCAAAACCTTTTTGCTTTAGGGGTGCCTGGGTGGCTCAGTCGGTTAAGCGTCCAGCTTTGGCTCAGGTCATGATTCGTGGGTTTGAGCCCCGCATTGGGCTGTGTACTGACAACTAGCTCAGAGCCTGGAGCCTGTTTCGGATTCTGTGTCTCCCTTTCTCTCTGACCCTCCCCTGTTCACGTTGTCTCTCTCTCTCTCTCTCAGAAATAAATAAAAAACATTTTTTTAAAAAAAGCTTTTTATTTTAATAAAGATGACCTCCTGGCCACATGCTATTCCACAAGTCTTTAAAGAAATAGTATAATTTTTAGGACAAAATAATGAAATGAATGTACTGTCCCTTTGAATTTCCTTTAAAAAAAGTGAATAGTTCATAAATATAGTGTTATCAAGTTGCTTAATTTCCATTCCTTTTGAAATAAAATTTTCTTTTAAAAAATGATAACATTTGAAGTAGAATTCTCCCTATGAACTTTGAAAATATAATGAACTGCTCTTAGGTGAAGGATTAAGGGAATGCTTTTTATTAATAACAGGAACAGACAGGAATTGGGGAGTTTAAAAATTCTTTCTCGTTGTTAATAGTGAGTGAGTCTAGGTGAAGCAGGTCAGAGCCAGCTAAATTTAGAGCCAAGTCTCCAATTTCTGTAAAACAGGATTAAAAATCGGAATAGTTTAATGTATGGAACATTTTTGTTCAAAACATTATGAACATTTTTCTCTCTTTTTATAGCAAAGATTTGGTATGTTTGATTGACTGGCAATGTTTTTTTCCCTTGGTATAGCTCAAAGCATATAACAAAGAAACTTTAAGTGGTAAACAGTCTATTCTGAGTTTATTAAGATCCAGAAATAAGACAGAGAATCAAGAAGAAAAGAAGCAAGAAATATTATGAGAAAGGAGAACATACAGCTAATCACAATATTCTTATTTCCTCTCCCATGAAAGATGATTACATGGTGACATTTATCAAGCTAGAGTTTACATGGCACCTGTACCGAATCCCTATTATGCTTGCTCTGTACCTAGTAGTAATCCATAGGTATTGGCAAATGACAAACTTAAATAACCTAGATGGTTTAACTAGCTCACAAATCCATAGAATTTCATTTCTCATGTAAGATCGTGAGAAGAGATTGCCACTTCTACAACTCAAAAAGAAGTGTGGTGGCTGTTTTAGATTTGGCCGGGGCTGTATCCTTCCTAGAATTTATAAGTGCCCTGGGCACAGAGAGTGACGGTGTGAGTCCGTTTGCATGAAGGACGAAAGTACACCCATATGTAGAATTTTGATGAGGGACGGAAAAAAGGAAAAATACTAGCTGAATTCAATAACATACGTCAGATCAGAGTGGAAGGAGATTTAGGATACAATGTCCTTGTCTTAAATTATCTCCCAGCCGAGTGTCATGCACTCATAACTAAGCGTGCTGAAGAAAGGGTTACAAATGAATCAGAGGGCAAACTTAGGTGGCTAAATTTGTTAAACATCTGATTCTTGATTTCAGCTCACGTCATGATCTCACAGTGGTGAGATCCAGCCCTATGTCAGGCTCTGTCCCAAGACATGGAGCCTGCTTAAGATTCTCTCTCTTCCTCTCACTTTACCTCTTGCCCCCTCAAAAAATAATAATTTATGTAAAAAAGAAGGACAGGCTCATAAAATTCTCCCTAAGAACTAGGAGCACCAGAAGCCGGGCACCAAGACCCACAGAAGTGAGTATAATATGAAGGTGGTGAGAGCCTGTCTTCCCTTTGTTATGGAGGTGACATCTGACAGCACTCTCTGCTAAGACTGATGTCTTGAGACGATAATGTATACACGAGGTTAAAACAACAACAACAAAAAGGGATTAATTTTCAGATGAAATGCTGAGCTGATGATAAGAAGGTGGAAGCAAGAACCAAAAGACAAGAAGAGAAATTGCAAATCAGCATCTTCCATGTTTGACTTGAGCCACTGTAGTTCTCTTAGATAGATGTCCTGAACCGTGGTGATGGCTGTGTGAGACTCTGAGTCCTTGCAGATTATTAGAAAGGGAAGAAGCAAGAATAACAATGGTAAAAGCTACCTTGTGTTTGGGGCGCCTGGGTGGCTTAGTTGGTTAAGCGTCCGACTTTCGCTTAGGTCATGATCTCGCAGTTCGTGGGTTCGAGCCCTGCGTCGGGCTCTGTGCTGACTGCCAGCTCAGAGCCTGGAGCCTGTTTCAGAGTCTGTCACTCCCTCTCTCTCTGACCCTCCCCTGCTCACGCTGTCTCTCTCTCTCTCTCCTAGAAATAAATAAAACATTTTAAAAAAAGCCACCTTGTATTTGAAAAGACTAAGATGGTTAGCACTCAGGAAACACCTCTGAGGAGTCCCAGGAGTATATAAGGATATAGATATTCAGTAAGAGGAACTGGCAGTCTTACAGTCATGGGTGGATGCAGAGTCAGAAGATCATAGTGTAAAACTCTGAATGCAACCCTCATTTTATCACCAGTATGTTGAGGCCAAGGAAGAACTTTCTAGAACTTATGGCAAATTGTCCCTCAATCCCTACAAACATTAATTTTAAGGAGAAATAGAAACTTGAAAAAAAAAACCCTTAAGTGTATAGTTAAAGATCACTTTCACGTATGTGTTTTGATGCGTTTTTCACTAGAGCTGGTTTTAGAGGCTTTATTATCATCCTCACTGCCTATAGGAAGGAAACAACCTCAGTTTCTTCAAATTGCTAAGGTGCCAAAACTTAAAAATGGGAGGATGTGCATTAGTCCACAAAGCTAGTGAGTTGTTCTCTGAGAAGGGATGTTCCAGTAAACCCTTTAGAGTCCTAAGTGCAAAAATCTCATTTGCAAAAAGGCAGGTACTCTGTTTTTTAGGTCTTAGGTTAGGGATGAACTTAAAAATTGCAAGAGAAAAGGGGTATTTACAAAATCAAATTCCAGATTGATTAAACTGTATACAATGGTTTTTAAAAAGATTAACCACNGAGGGTGTTATGCTGAGCGAAATAAGTCAGGCAGAGAAAGAAAAATACCATATGATTGCACGTATAGGAGGATTAGGAGGAACTTAACGGAGGACCATGGAGGATATGAAAGGGGGAAATGGTGGGGGAAAGGGAGAGAGGCAAACCATGAGACTCTTGAATGCTGAGAACAAGCTGAGGACTGATGGGTTTGGGGGGGAGGGGGAGACGGGCATGGAGGGGGGTACTTGTGGGGATGAGCACTGGGTGTTGTATGGAAACCAATTTGACAATAAACTATTTGTAAAAAAAAAAAAGAATAACCACGGGCGCCTGGGTGGCTCAGTCGGTTGAGCGTCCGACTTCGGCTCAGGTCATGATCTCACAGTTTGTGGGTTCAAGCCCCACGTTGGGCTCTGTGCTGACAGCTCAGAGCCTAAAGCCTGTTTCAGATTCTGTGTCTCCCTCTCTCTGACCCTCCCCTGCTCATGCTCTCTCTCTCTCTCTCAGAAATAAATAAACACATTGGAAAAAAAGAATAACCAGAAGCACCCACTTTCCTTCTCTGTACATTGGAGCAGAACCTGTGGTAGCAGAAGCTGTGGGGTGGGGCTCAGGCCCCTAGAGCACAACTGGGTTGGGACAGGCATTGCTTGGAAGAGCCTGAATGAAGAATTATCTCTTAGAAACAGAATCCTTATTCCAGGTACTTGTGTCCTCGGGGGAGCCACTAGAATAACATAAGGTTTGAGGATATTTCAAAGAATTATCTGGTCAGTTTTTTGTTTGTTTCTGCTTTTTGATGATGGCTGGCTCAGATGAAGCTTCATCAGCACCAAATAGGTTGTCCATCTCCTCAGGAGTCTTGCAAAGCCCCATCTATCCTGACCCCTTTCTATCCTTGGATGACCTCTGGTTATCTAGCCTCTCTCTGCTGATGTCTGTCATGGGTCTCTGATTGGCTAGTATTGTGGTTTCAGCTAGAGGGTCTAGAATGGCTTCACTCACACATCTGGTGGGTAGCAAGCTGTCAGCTGAGGTATCTCCATTTCCCTCCATATTGTGAAAATTAATAATGGGAGACTACACTAACATGGAGTTGGGAACCTGGAAGGGGAGCCATACAACTTGATGTCAATTTCAGGAAGAATTGTTTACAGGCCTGGACAGGGAGAAGATGCACAGTGAATCTCCTGCAAAAAATGGACTACTCTTGCAACTCAGCCAATGAAAACCCATCATCTTAAATTCTTGCTTTTCTCCAATAGGCTTTCATTCAAACAGCCCCTCCCATTTCCTCTTTCTCTATAAAATACTGTCCCTCTCCTTTGCTGGACTTGCCTATAGTTTTGCCATAGCTTGCTTGTTTTGGATTGCAATTCTCTGCTATTGCTGAATGACGGCTTTATTTTTAAGGTTAATAGTATGCTTTAGCAGCCTAGTTCAGGTTCATCCCCATGTCTTCTACTGCAGCAAGAGAGGGAAAGCCCTGAGGAGCAAGCAGTTTAAACATTTATTTAGTTGCTGTATTCTTACTGAACATTGACAAATCCTCCTTTTAATTCAAACACTATCAAAATCCCACAATACATGCTGATACAATTAACTTTTAGAACTCCTAACTATGAAATTTTCAAATATAAACACTGGTTAGAGAAAATAGTGCAATGAAACTGTATGCAGAATCCAGCCTCAATAATTAATTATACAAAATATCTCTTAATTCTACATAGTCATTTTAAACTGTGTGCTGTGGTGTAGACTGATTCTTCCCCAGATCTAGTCACCTCTGCTTCTATCATAATAAAAGGTGGGATTTATAGTTCAAAACAGAGACTACATTTTCCTTTCTAAGTTATAGCTACATGTGACCATATGATTCATTTTTAATCAATGGGATATGAGCAAAACTTGTAGATGTGTCCTACATGGGTATAACTTCCAGGTGTGCCCTGTAATGGAAGAGCATCTTCTTCCCTCTCCCCCTCCACTTGTCTATTTTTCAGACAAGGAAAGGAAGCTGTCTTGTACCAGGGACACAGGCCACACCTCAAAGATGGGAAAGCAACAAAATAGAAAGTGTTCTGACCTCTGAACACTTGGCAGAATTGAACTGCCGTATTGGTATCTAATTATACAAGAGAGAAGTATACATCTATCTAGTTCATGATATTTGCCCTCCAGCTTAAACCCCAGTTTACTTACTTGGGTCTCCTTTTCCAGCAAAAATCAACATCTTAACTAATAGTCTTGATGAAATCCCTATGATGTTTAGAGAGCAAAAATTGGGTCATATATATTACTGTCACTTCTGTGATTTGATGATGGCCATTGTATTTTAGCTCAGCAATCACATTACAATTTCTCTTGTTCTTATTTAATAAATATTTCCCGAGTGATTATTATATGTCAGGCACTATTCTAGATGTAAAGACTACTAGTAAACAAAAAGAGACAAATATCCCTGCTGTCAAGCTCAAATTCTGTTAGTTTAATTTTTTTAACGTTTATTTATTTTTGAGAGAGAGGGAGAGACAGAGCGTGAGCAGAGGCAGGGGAGAGGCAGAGAGAGAGACACAGAATCTGAAGCAGGCTCCAGACTCTGGGCTGTCAGCACACAGCCCTCGGCGGGGCTTGAACTCACGAACCATTGAGATCATGACCTGAGCCAAAGTCGGATGCTTAACCGACTGAGCCACCCAGGCACCCCGTACTGACTGAATGTTTATACCACCCTGTCCCCATTCCTTTTTTTTTTTTAAGTTTATTTATTTGTTTTGAGAGAGAGAACATGAGTGAGTAAGCAAGGGAGGGGTATANGCAATAGTATTTAATGGTGGGGCCAGTGGGATGTAATTAGTTTAGATGAAATCATGAGGGTGGGATTCTCATGATGAGGTTACTACCCTGTACGAAGAAAAAAGGGAGATATCTTCACCTATATTCACAAAGGAAAGACAACATGGGAAACAGCAAGAGGACAGCTGCCGATGAACCAGGAAATAGACCCTTGATCTTGGACTTGATCTTGGACTTCCCAGCCTCCAGAACTGTGAGAAAGAAATGCCTGCTATTTAAGCCAACTGTCTAAGGTGTTTTGTTATGGCAGCAGCCCAAGCTAACTAAAACACATTCTAAAACGTTTCTACTTCCTGCTTTATCATTTTATTATCAGGTCATTGATTTACTGAGCCAACAAATATGTACTGAGTACCTAACATGTGTCAGGCTCTGCTCTAGGGGACACAGCAGGTGAAGAAAGGAGGCAAAACCCTTCTGCTCAAGGGGATTACATTCCAACAGCGAAAACAGTTGGACAAGCAAGATCACTAAGTCTTCCTAAAATACACGCTATTACAAATAGTTGATAAATGCTAGGGAGGAGAGTAAAGCTGGAAAGGGGGAGGGGAAACAGGGGATGGAATGTTATATTTTAGATGAGGTCATCAGAGAGCACGTCACTGAGAAGTGCATGTTTGAATAAAGACATGAAGGAACAGTGGAGCAAGCCAGGCAGATGCCTGAGGGAGAAGCCGTTGGGGCTGCAGGAATTGCAAGTGCAAAAGCCCAGAGGGGCTGATGTGTTCTGGAAGCTATGATGAGGCTCTTGTAGCTGGAGCTGAGTGAGGCTGGAGGAATCTAGCAGGTGATACGGTTTTTTAGGGTTTTGAAAGGTCCAAATGGCTGGAAAGCTCAGCCACCCCTTGCTTAAAAAACAAGCATCTTTGCCTCATGCTCGCAGTATTTCTTTTTCTAGATTATTCCTTCTGCAGTTATCACCCCGACAAACCACCCATCTGCACGGTCCTGTGGGCAAATGCACACTATTGTCTCAGAAGAGCAGCATGGGTGGTATCACAGGAGCAAAATCAGATCTGATGATCTGATGGGTGAACCTGACGCCAGACAGGTGGGCATGAAGAGGGGGAGCATGGAAAGGAAGCAGGAAGAGAGGGGGGTCACAAGTGGAAAGGTTTTTGATTGTGGGCCTGAAGCTGGGTGAGGGACTGGTGGCTTCTTACTGGGCCAGCTCTTTGCGATGAGTGGGCTGTCTTGTTCAGAGGAATGCTAATATGTAGAGAGGGGAAAGCATCAAGGAGATAAATTTGGGAAGTTTTGTAGCAAATGTTCAGGTTAGACCTTGTAAAGGGAAGAATAGGAAACATGCTGACTGTATTTTGAGCGTTCAGTTGAGAGCAGCTGAGAGCACAGAAAGAATATGACTTTTTCATTTTTTTCTTTAAAAAAATTTTTTAATGCTTTATTTCTGTGAGAGAGAGAGAGAGAGAAAGAGAAAGAGAGAGCGCTCAAGCATGAACAGGGGAGGGTCAGAGAGAAAGGGAAACACAGAATCTGAATCAGGCTCCAGGGTCTGAGCTAGCTGTCAGCCCAGAGCCCTGCAGGGGGCTTAAACCCACAAACCGTGAGCCGAAGTCGGACGCTTAACCGACTGAGCCACCCAGGCACTCCGGAAAGAATATGACTAGAGTGAGTGAAAGGCTTGGCCAAAGCCCCTCTGCTGCCTTCGTTTTGAGAGATACTAGCTGATTATAATAGCATGATAATGAGAAAGAACATCTGCAGAGAATTTAGGAATATTTAGAGGTGGGTCTTGTTAGGCTTCTACTGCGGAACGTCTGGAAAAGGAGGCTTTTTTTTTTTAATTTTTAATTTTTTTTAAATTTATTTCTTAAAGAGAGAGACAGTGTGAGCAGGGGAGGGTCAGAGAGAGAGGGAGACATGGAATCTGAAACAAGCTCCAGGCTCTGAGCTGTCAGCCCAGAGCCCAGTGCAGGGCTTGAACCCAGGAACTGTGATATCATGACCTGAGCCGAAGTCAGATGCTCAACCGACAGAGCCACCCAGGTGCCCCTGGAAGCGGAGTTTAAAAGGGCTTTCTCAGGGTGCCTGGGTGGCTCAGATAGTTGAGCATCTGACTTGGGCTCAGGTCATGATCTCACGGCATGAGTTCAAGCCCACATTGGTCTTTCTGCTGTCAGCACAGAGCCTGCTTTGGATCTTCTCTGCCTTTCCCCCCACGCTCTTGTGCTCACACTGTCTCTCTAAATAAATAAAAAAAAGTTAAAATAAATAGAACTTTAAAAAAATAAAAGGGATTTCTCACAATCATAGAAAGGAGAAGAATTTGAGTTAGTATAAAAGGATGTTTTGGTGCTGCGTCCTGGGGAGGGAGAGCCCAGACATTTCACTTCTCCTGCTGACCTTGATTGGAGCCACGTAGGAAATAAATAATGCTGTGGCACATCTGTGTTCTATTGCCTGACCCTCTTTGGCAGTGCTGCTTGGAGGGAACCCTGAACTATAAAAGGTGCACCTGCCCGCTCCCTGGCAGCATGGATCGCTCACCCTTCCCTAATAGATTGGACTAGTCCAGTTGGAGCAGCAGAACAGGAGGGTGACTATGCAGCATAAACTAGTTTGGTTCAAACAAACGGGTGATGGAAAATGAAAAGTACCCCCATTTCTTCTATTAATTCCGTTCTATACCTGGCGTCTTTCTAACTTGCTGTTTGACTAGACGGTGGAGGCTCCCAACAGAACAGAGTAGAATATGTGGCTGATTTGTTATATCCTCTGTGAGCATTCCAGTGGAAGGTGGTGGTTCTGTACTATATATTTGCTGTCTACACTAACTTAAATATTTCTGATAAAAGCTACTTTTTAAATAACAGAACATATTTTAAATTTGAGAGCAGTGGAATTCTGTTCAAAGAGAAACTGGATATACCAATATCAAAAAATATGTACAGTATATAACTTAGAGAAAGTTTTAATAGCTTCATTTGAGATGCCTGGGTGGCTCGGTTGGTTAAGTGTTCAACTTCGACTCAGGTCACGATCTCACAGTTTGTGGGTTCCAGTTCCACATCGGGCTCTGTGCTGACATCTCGGAGCCTAAAGCCTGCTTCGGATTCTGTGTCCCTCTCTCCCTGCCCCTGCCCATCCCATGCTCTGTCTGTCTGTCTCTCAAAAATAAATAAACATAAAATATCATTAATTGTTTTACTTGCAAATTTCAGCCAGTACCCTTCACTTTAAATCACTGAAGTTATGATTCAATTTGTGTCAAATATGAGCAAATTAAATAATATATTTATAGAAAATCATCAGGGTCAGAACCCTCTCAGATAAGGTGGTAAATATGGAGTTTCAGAAGCAGAGGTATTCTTTGTATCTGTTAGAATTTGTTATTGAATTATACATGTGGAAAATGCAAACTTTAGGTAAGTGGAATTAAAGAGTAAAAACCCATTTGTATTGCCACTCTCATACCATAACTGTAGGAGACCTTAATACTCCCTTTACAGAACAGACAGATCATCTAAACAGAAAATCAACAAGGAAACAATGGTTCTGAATGACACACTGGACCATATGGACTTAACAGATACAAACAGAACATGTCACACTAAAGCAGTAGCATACACATTCTTCTCAAGTGCACATGGAATGTTATCCAGAATAGATCACATATTGGGTCACAAATCATCCCTCAATAGGTATAAAAAGATTGAGATCATACCATGCATATTTTCAGATGAAAATGGAAATCAAACATTATGAAATTTGAAATCAACTACAAGAAAAAAAATTGGAAAGCCCTCCATATGTGGAGGTTAAAGACATCCTACTAAAGAATGAATGGGTTAACTAGGGAATTGAAGAAATTTTAAAATACATGGAAGCAAATGAAAATGAAAACATGCAGCAAAGGCAGTCCTAAGAGGAAAATACATTATAGTTCAAGCCTATCTCAAGAAGCAAGAAAAGGTCCCAAATACTGAATCTAATTTTACACCTGATGAACTAGAAACAGCAGCAAAGAAAGCCCAAAGCCAGAAGGGAAATAATAAAGATAAAGAAAAAATAAACGATATAGAATCAAAACAAACAAACCAACAAACCAGTAGAACAGATCAGTGAAACTAAGACCTGGTTTTTTGAAAGAATAAACAAAACTGATAACCCCCCAGTCAAACTTCTCAAAAAGAGGACCCTAAGATGAAAGATGAGTGATCACAGCCACCCTCCCCCAGTATTATGTCTGTGAGATGCATCTATTCTGCTATGGGCATTTGTAGATTGATCATTCTCACTGCTGTGTAGTTTCCTGGTATGGATATACTACAATTTAATTATGCATTACATACATTATCTACCTTTGATAAATACTTAGGATGTTTTCACTATTGTGAACACAAAAACCCGACTGTGTTGGGTGTTTAACTAGGAATGGATTTGCTGGGTCATGTGACAGACATGGTAGATGTCTGATAGATATTGCCAAAGTTTTGTACAGGGTATTTGTACAAACCTACTTTAATAATAGCAGTTAGGACAATTTAGTTGTTTTCCATATTTTACCAACATTTGATATTGTCTGTCTTCTTAAAATTTAGCCATTCTGTTGAGTGTAGAGTAGTTCTGCCTTGTAGTTTTAATTTATATTTTCCTGAAAACTAATGGAATCTTGTCCTATTTCAAAAAGAAGTGTATATAATAACAACTTACACTTTGTAAGTATGAGACAAGAAAGTTGCCCTGAGTTAGATACACTGAGGGTAATACATTGAGGCGGCACACTTTCGGTCTCATAGTGAATCTGAATATAAAGATAAAATGATTGATTGTGGGAGGTCGTGTTTTTCTCTTTTCCAGTAGAGGTTAAGGCTGATCACTTGAAGCAAAGTTTAGAAGAGGTTCCAACAGTGTTTGGAATCCAAATCCATTTCACTGCCTAGTTCAGTGGTATCTTTAAAATGTAAGCCTGCTGCTTGGTTTTTCTTAAACTCTCAATTATTTTAGTATCATCTTGATTTTCTTAAGGTCATGGTCCACATAGACAGATATTAATTATGGATGGTACTCTTTCTTAATAGGTCAGTAGAGCCTGAATTAGTCAAAAAGTGATTCAACTTGGAGAAAATTTATAATATTAAAACCTGTTACGTGAATATATGGCAGAAATAATGGAAATGGGACATGAGCATTCTTATATTATTTAAAGAGAAATGGAACCTTAATCAGTGACATTAATCTTGCAAATGGAGGACCCTTGGTGTGGTACTTCTTTCTATGGTCTAGTGTTCCTTGATGAATGCTATATATTCAATTAGGGCCAAAAAAGTATGTTGGTAATGGTGGTTATGATTCATAAAGCCTTGAACTACATTAANTCTTGCAAATGGAGGACCCTTGGTGTGGTACTTCTTTCTATGGTCTAGTGTTCCTTGATGAATGCTATATATTCAATTAGGGCCAAAAAAGTTATGTTGGTAATGGTGGTTATGATTCATAAAGCTTTGAACTACATTAGATGCTGTTCATATGTTACATCAGATATATTGCTGCTTTCTGAGGAAAAGTCTATTTTTACTGCAATTTGCCTCCCAGCAAAAGCTCAGGTAGCCTTTGATCCAAGTGAAAGTTCTGGCTAAGTGCTTGCCTCCATTTTTACAAAGTGTTAACCTTAACTCCTTCCCACCTGATGTTCGCATAATATGAAAACCTGTCATTCATTGAAGATTTAGTGTGTGTTAAACATCTTATATCTCTTATTTCATGTAGTCCTGCAATGACCCCATGAAGGAAGTATTGTTATTATCCCATTTCACAGATATAGAAAGTGAGGCACATGGAATTTAAGTAACTTACCCAAGATTACTTAACTTGTCAGTTTTGAAGCTGACCTTTGAATTCAGATTTGGTTGTGACAAGTACCAGCCTTGTGCCCTCAGTAAGTTGTTTTAATTTTCTGGGTATGTTTCTTCTTGTGAAGAAATGAGAAAATACCAACAATATTGGACAATAATGAAAAAGCTCTAAAGGGTTTAGTATGTACATGTGAGCATGATGCAAGCACCCCACATGACAGCTTTTGTCATTGTGGTTGTTGTCTACTAGTGTTATCATCAGTTATCATTCTTGGCCAAGTGGGTTTCTAGGTGTTCACAACAGTTCTGCAAGGCAGGTATTATTATCCTTTGTTGAAAGAGGCTTAGTGATGTGTCCAGTGTCTAATCAATTAAGTGAAAAACTCAAGAAGTTTTCCCTTCTTATACACAATCTTGTAACCCTGTCTCTTTATTTAATAACTATGTATTATTTCCCGTTAGCTACTCAGGATCTTTGTATTGTAGGCCAGATCAGAGCCAACTTTGAGCTCTCTGCTTCCCAGCTCCAAGCAGAAGTCCTCCTGAAGGAAGATGAACTTGTGGGGAATGGTGAATGGAGCATGCATTTGGTCTCCCTCCCAGGCAATCTGCATTCTGTCATCATTCTGCTGTGCCACCAGGCTGTTACACATCTAGCATTAGCTTATTTAGCCTGTTGGGAATTGCTTTCCTTGAATTATTGTTCAGCTCTTCCTTTAACTTCCAAGGAAAGTCACTTCAAAGACCTTTTGAAATTTATTATTGCGTTTGCCACTGAGAACATTGCCCTCCATGGCACTTGGTGTCCCATTAATAAGGTCTCACTTGAGATGATTTTTCCGGGAAAAGCTTATGCTTGTGCTAAGGAACTAGTAAGTTTCATTCTTTCGAATACTAGGAAGTCTGTAATTGCTTGTCTCACAATTTTTAGTAAGAAACCTCAGAATCACATTTCAACTTAAACTACAATAATTATTATGGCATATTTAGGTTGTGTTATTGTAATAGGCTGCTGGAACACGAAGATATTTGAAAACTGGAGTCAATACAACTTAATGAAAGCTTTCTTGAGCATAAGCTTTATTTTGGAGCCATTCTAGATTTATAGAAAAGTGTCAAAGATTGTATGACCCGCACAGGAAAACCTTGTGTGGTAGTTAACACTGTGGTACTGAGCATTATTATTATTTAAAAAAATTTTTTTTTAGAGAGAGAGAAAGAGAAAGAGTGAACACATGCACAGGGGAGGTGCAGAGAGAACAGGAGAGAGAGAATCTCAAGCAGGCTCCACACTCAGCACAGAGCCCAATGGGGTTTGATCCCATGACCATGACCTGAGTTGAGATCAAGAATCGGATGCTCAACGATCTGGGCCACCCAAGTGTCCCTGTACTGAATATTATTATGTATTAGTGGTTCCTATTAGTACATAATGTGTTAGTTCAGGCTGCAGTATATACACAATTACACTGCATAGTTGTTTACATGATTTATCAGTTCATGCCAGTACTCTGTGTATTAGTGCACATTAACAGTTTACACTACTATACAGTTGACCCTTGAGTAGCACAGGATCGAACCTGTGGACTAATATATGGGCCACTAATATGTGGACTTTTTTGGATAAATATAGTACCTTAAATGTATTTTTTTCTTATAATTCTCCTAATAACATTTCACCTAGCTTAGTTTGTTGTATCATTACACTATATAACACATACACAAAATCCGTGTTAATTGACTATGTTATCTATAAAAATTCCAGTGAATAGCAGTATATTAATTGTTAAGTTTTTGGAAAGCCCAACGTTATATATGGATTTTTTATTGTGCAGGGTATGATGCCTCTAATCCCCATGTTGCTCAAGGGTCAACAACACTGTGTATTAGTTGACACTAGTAGACTTCACATTTGTTCACACTGCTTAGCAGTTAACATAGTTCATCCCGTGTGTATTAGTTCACACCATATGTACTTCACATCACCGCACTGGGTATGAACTCATACCACATGCAGCTTACATTTCTACACTGGGTGTTAGCTCACGCTGCGTGCAGTTCACTGTTATGTTGTGTGGTGATCCACACAGGACACAGTTCAATGATGCTGGGTTTGGCACTGTTCTACTTGTACAGGACTCAAGAGCAAGCACAGCTCTTTAAAATCTTAATAATAAGAAAAAGAGAACCTTTCCAAGTTCATACTTCCTTTTCTTTCCCTCCAAGTTTTTATTTAAGTTCCAGTTAGTTAATGTATAGTGTAATATTAGTTTTAGGTGTACAATTTAGTGATTCAGCACTTCCATACAACACCCAGTGCTCATCACAAATGGACTCCTTAATCCCCATCATCTTTTTAACCCATCCACTGACAAACCTCCCCTCTGGTATCCATAAGTTTGTTCCCTAGAGTTAAGAGTGTGTTTTCTGGTTTTCCTCTCTCCCCCAACTTCCATGTTTGTTTTGTTTCTGAAATTCCTCATATGAGTGAAATCATATGATACTTGTCTTTCTCTGACTGACTTATTTTACTTAGCATAGTATTCTCTAGCTCCATCCATGCCTTGCAAATGGCAAGATTTCATTCTTTTTTATGGCTGGGTAACAGTCCATTGTATATATACCACATCTTCTTTATCCATTCATCAGTCAATAGACACTGGACTATTTCCATAACTTAGCTATTGTAGATAATGCTGCTATAAACATCAGGGTGCATGTATCCCTTCAAATTAGTGTTTTTGTATCTTTTGGGTAAATATCTACTAGTGTAATTGCTGGATCATACTGGTCCTATTTTTAACTTTTTTTGAGGACCCTCCATACTGTTTTCCAGAGTGGCTGCACCAGTTTGCATTCCCATCAGCAGTGCAAGAGCATTCCCCTTTCTCTGCATCCAAGCCAACACCTGTTGTTTCCTGTGTCGTTCATTTTAATCATCTTGATGGCTGTGAGGTGATATCTCATTGAAACTTTGATTTGTATTTCCCTAATGATGAATGATATTGAGCATCTTTTCATGTATCTATTGGTCACCTATACATCTTTGGAAAAATGTCTATTCATGTCTTCTGCCCATTTTTTAACTGGATTATTTGTTTTTTGGGTGTTGAGTTTTAAAAGTTCTTTATATATTTTGGATGCTAACTCTATCAGATATATCATTTGCAAATATCTTCTCCCATTCTGTTAGGTGCCTCTTGTTTTGTTGATTTTTTTCCTTCACTGTGCAGAAACTCTTTATTTTGATGGGATCCCAGTAGTTTATTTTTGCTTTTGTTTCCCTTGCCTCAGGAGACATATCTAGTAAGAAGTCGCTACAGCTCATGTCAAAGAGGTTACTGCCTGTGTTCTCCTCTAGGATTTTAATGGTCTCCTGTCTCATATTTAAGTCTTTAATCCATTTTGAATTTATTTTTGTGTATGGTGTAAGAAAGTGATTCAGTTTCAGTTTTTTGCATGTTGCTGTCCAGGTTTTCCAACATCATGCAAGTTCATACTTCTAAGAGTCTAGAGGACAAAATAGTTATTTTTAGCATTTACATGTTTTGTTTGTTTGTTTTGCCAAGTCTACATGTCAGGAGTTTAAATACAACTAAGCACCATGTATGCCGCAGAAAGTTCTGGTGTGAGAATCTCTAGGTTTATTTATTTTTTAAAATGTTTATTTATTTTGAGAGGGAAAGAGAGAGAGCATGACTGGGGGAGGGGAAGAGAGAGAGGGAGAGAGAGAGAGAGTCACCAAACAGGATCTACACTGTTAGCGCAGAAGCCAGCACAGGGCTCATCTCACAAACCCTGAGATCATGACCTGAGCTGAAATCAAGAGTCAGATGCTTAACTGACTGAGCCACCCAGGCGTCCCGAGAGAGAACTTCTAGTTTTAAATCATCTAAGTTTGGCCTAGGTGAGGCTGTTACTTAGAATAGCATTGAGGAACAAGTTAGGAAGCCATTACTCTTAGATTTGTGATGATCCATGTAGATAATGAAGCTTATCCACAACCCTTTAGGGGTCCTTCCCCATCATGTGATCTGAGTTTGGCTTTGGCTATGTCAACTGCAGTAGTCATAATGCCAAGGTCTTGTACAGTAACACCCAAACAGTGGCTTCACCTTCGAGAGGTCATATATTTGTTAAAAGCTGATACAATTTGGGATGAAAATTAGAATAAAAAGTGGGTATAGTTTTATTACTATATTCTTCAGATCCATCGAAAGACCTTCTGGAGGCAAAGTGTCCTAAAGATGCCCAGGAAGATACTCAAATAACAAGAAATAGTGTTGCGTTCTGGACTTATGAAGGTCAGAGCTAAGTAGCAGTTTGGTGAGCCTTCGCAAGGTACATGGCCACACGACCCTGACTGACCATAGGCTTCCTGGCTAAACCCAATGGGTTGAGAGAACAAATACAGGGAATGTAGGGGAGGGAGTCTTCCTCCCACTCATGCAGTCCAAGAGGAGGAATTTTCTTTACAGTCCTGGTTTCTAGCCTTGCTCTGATTCCCCCAGGCAGTGGGGTGAGTTGTCTGGTTGGTGTCTGATGATTACTGGTATAAGCCCTTTGGACCCTGTTTCCACATCTGCTCAGTGGAGTCTTGCTAGGTAAGTGTGTCTTTCCTGCAGCTCAAACCTCAGCAAAGCTGTAGCATGGTGGCCACTGTTGCTGCACACCTAACACCGTACTAAAGACCAGCTGTTTATCAGTCTCTATCTGCCTGAATCCTCTGTATCTTTCAACGATTCTTAATTCAGGTAGTGAGGTTAGTCATCCAAAGCCACAATGCTTATATCACTTAACTGTGGTTTTAATTCTCACTTTTTTATATATGATTTGTGTATGATTAATATCTGTCTTCCCAATTAGTTAATAAGTTTCATGGGGAGTGAAGGGATGAGCATACATGTGATTCTGATCCCTATTGTATTCCTAGTGCCTGGCCCAATGTCCCAAGTTCACATGTACAATCAGTTAAAGGTTATGAATAACTAAGTCTAAGAAAGCCTTACATTCTCTTTGGGTCTGGCTAGTAAGGTCCTTTTGCTGAAGTCTGTAAAACTCATGTGAGCAGCCTGTCAAAGTTGCCAATGCTGAATCAGTCCCTGGACCAATTTTTAACCCCAGTAAAGCCAACCACACAGCACAGCGCCACCGCCCAGGTGGAGGCAGCATTGTGTAACTGCATCCTGTTCCATGGAAAAGTCCTGTCTTTCCTTTGGCTTCTCCCTTCCAGCAGTGGGCTTGTGTTTTTATTGAGACTTCTGGCCCTGAGCTGCCTTCTTTCCAATACCCTTAGTGTGACTTCATAAACAAACCTATGTGCTTTCTCTATTGCAGAATGCCCTAGGAAAGTCTCTGGGTCTGAGACCGCATTGTAGGGGCCATGAAACCCAAGTAGGCTGACATCCTCTTATCTCCACCCCCAACCACCGTGGGAACTTAGGAGAAATTGGAGCAGATCTCGGATACAGCTTGGGAAAAGTGTTGTTTTTAGGCTTTCTTGGAGGGTGGTGGAGGTATGCATAGGGGAAGAAAATATTTACAGATAGAAAAACAAAGGGGTGCTGTGCCTTTCTTTCAATATTGCTTTTCCTAGTTGTTTAAAAGCACAGAGAACATTTTCTCTCCTCTCTTGCCTGGGTTTTCCTAGGCTTTATTATTTCATTTTCACACACTCTTTTCTTCAGTGCTCATCTCTGAATGCTTCCTTAGGCTCCTTCCCCTGCTAACTATTTTATAGGAGGCAGAAAAAGTCAGCACAGAGGAAACAAACAGCACTGCTGGTTTCAGCCACCTGCTGGAAGGCAGTGAGGCTGAGCCCAGCAACACTTCCTTAAAAACAGAGCAATGTGCCTGCCGTCCAAATCAAGCGTGCTTGTAAAAAGAATTCCATCTTTTGGGTCTTTTTTTTTAACCTCTTCCAGCTCCAGGTCCTGCTGTCTTTCTGCTGTCATGAGGGAAGTACCCATGGTTTTATTCCTGCTTTGAATGGAAAAAACTTTAAATTGTAGAACCTTTTCCTGCTCAGCAGGCTGAAGCCAACTCTGCGTGTGGCTCCCTAGCCTAGCCTGGAGCTGTTAGCTACAGCTTTACCTTCCTGTTTCACTGACTTCTCCAAGATCCAGTGTTTTCTCCTTCACTGTAAAGGTGACACATGCTTCCTATAGGATATCACTATAGAAATATGCAGAGGGAACATAATTCATCCCTACTCCCACCCCCAAAGACAAACACTGTAAACATGTTGGTATATCTCCTTCTAGACGATTTTTAGCATGCTTTAGAATGGCTTTCCATTCCTTGCCTATGCTCATTATATCTTACTCATAAAATATTGTGGATTCCCAACGGGGATTTTATTTTATTTTATTAAATTTTTTAAATGTTATTTTATTTTATTTTTGAGAGAGAGAGAGACAGAGCATGAGCAGGGGAGGAACAGAAAGAGAGAGGGAGACGCAGGATCTGAAGAAGGCTCCAGGCTCTGAGCTGTCAGCACAGAGCCAAACACGAGACTCAAACCCATGAAGCCTGAGATCATGACCTGAACTAAAGTCAGTGCTCAACAGACTGAGCCACCCAGGTGTCCCGGGGGCTTTTATTTTGAAGTATGTTCTAAGGGAGAGAGAAAAGGGGGAAAATGCTGGACACACAAGAAGCATAAACCCTCTGTGTAATAATATTTCATTTTTGTGAACTCCCAGACTGGGGCTTAGTCACAATACTGCACATTAGATTCATCTATTAATTATGGAGGGAAGTGACGAGTCAGCAACTGATCAAGAGCTAACAACTCATGCCTCTGAGATGAGTACCTTTTTTGTGCCTTCAGCTACTTTTCCAAAAACTTCTAGTGTCCACTAGGCTGAAAGGAGTTTACTTCCAGACATCCAAATTCTCTGAGGAAGCAAGTAAATAAAGAGATGGCAGTCTGTTTAATAATGCGTAAAATGGAAAATGGCACCCCCTTCTGAGACACGTATAGGTCCGTGAGGGCGCTTGGCATGGAGGGCCCCTAGAGTCTGACCTCTGCCCAGCTTTCCTTCCATCATCTCTGGGCAGGTATGACCTGTGCTGCCATATATGGTCTGGCATGGAATCAGGAGTTCGGGGAACTCAGCTTGAGGGTCACTTTTAGATGCTGTGTGTTTGCCTTGGTCTGGTCATTCTCCCTTGGTGGGTTGGCATGTTCCCTAGCACAATGGGCAGCACAAAATGAGATGGTCCCTAGCATGCATTATAGGTCACCCACCCCAGGGTCAAAGCAAAATTACATCTGGAAATGTTGCAGACACACATTGACCTGTTCTCCCGTCTCACCTGAGGTCTCACAGACCTGACTGCTAGGAAGGTAGAATCAGCCATTGATTAGAACCCTGAATCTGCTCCTCCCTACATCTGAGTGACCTTGTATGTGTTACTTAATTTTTAAACCTCCCTTTACCCCTTCATTAAAAAGGAATAGTCATGTGTACCTTTAGTGTTGTTAGGAAGATGCAATGAGAAACAGGATCAATTAACAACTAATTAATTCAACAACAATTTATTAAGCACCCACGACATGCCAGACACAGTTCCAGGCATTGCAAGCAAGCAGCGAGCAAGCAGAATAAAGTCTGTTGTCCTGTGGAGCTGTCATACTGGGTGAAGGAGGAAGATGGGAAAGAAACAATTGAAAATATCAGTGCTGTGCAGATATTTGCAGTAGGGTGATGTGATAGAAGGTGACGAGGGAGTCACTGCAGTCTGAGTAGTCAGGGAAGGTTTCTCTGAGGAGGTGACATTCAGGCTGAGATGTAAATGCCAAGAAGGAGCCAACCATGCAACAGTGACCAGGAGAAACATTTCAGGGAAGGGAACATAAGTGCAAAGTGCAAAGTAGGGAGGCGATGTGATTGGCATGTTTAGGACCTGGAATGAAGCCAGCATGGCTAGAGCTAAAAGGTGAAGTGAAGGTTCAAGAAGTGTGAAGGCACTGGATCACAGTCTGATAAATTAGAGGAGCAGTTTGGACTAGGGAGAGACTACACAGCTCTTGGCTCAAAGGCACTCTTGAATGAGGCACTTGTCTGTGAAAATGAGGAACAGAGAATGTTCTGGAGCAATCTGTTTCCTCTGACCCTGAAGGATGAAGGTGAATGTGTTGTCACATGTTGCCATGCCAGACGTTTCTGTGGTGAAGAGTGTCTGTCTATGTCAAACAGAAACCCTGGGGGAGAAATGAGCTCTCCCAGTCTTCAGAGGAGACACAATCAGTCAGAGTGTGGGAAATGACAGGAGATAGCCATTAGGTTCACAAAAGGAATCTTAAAATAGATTCAGTTAGAGATGCAAATTCAGCTCCAGGCAGGACCAATCTTGAAGCTCAGAAGACTCCTTTGGGAGGAAATGTGGGGAGAAGAACTGTAGACAAAGCAGATGGCTTGATGAACAGGAGCCGAACACTTCAGGCTACTCCAAGAAAGGGACTCTTAATTAAGGGGGAAAAACCCAATAGCCAACAAGGTTGCCTTCCATTATTAATTGTTTTATTCTTCCATTTATGAGTTGCTAACAGATCCATCCTGGGCTATTCAGATCTGAGAGGCAAAGAATCTTGTTCTGTCTTATTTACAAAGTTCCCTGGATCTGCCCCCAGGTCATTTCCCAGGATTTCAAAGAAAGGCTAATGTTCCAGATGAGAAGTAATTACAGCTCTTGGTTTCCCACCTTCCCAGTGGCGGCTCTGATGGTTAATTGGCTGTCCTGGTCTAGTTTCCTGAGGCTTTCTACATCATTCCACTCCCTGTGCTACATCTGAAGGACAAGTAGTCAGCAAGCTCTGAACTTTTAGGTTACTTTAAAGGGTGGGTCTATCATCAGGCAACAATGGATTTCAAAGCCTCTCCAGCCACCTCAGCTGGTTGTAGGGAGCTGGCTGTTCATTAGCATCTATGACATTTTCGTGAGCATTAATGAGGCCCATTTGAAGAACTCAGATCCAGAGTCAGTGGAATTATTCTGTGCCCTAGAAAGTGATTGGGAAACTTTCAGAGTTGATTTATCTCCTTGTTAAGACCAAAGGAACATCAAGTATGTCCCAAGATGATAGTAGTATTTCTTGAAAAGAGGATTCTCTGGAAGTTTCAGGAATAATACCTTAAAAACATTTTAAGATGGAGAATTTCAAACACATAACAAAAGACTAAACTTACGAAGAACCTCTATGCACTCATTGCTCAGTCTCAAAAATTACTAACATTTTCCCAATCTTTTTTCGTCTATTTCCACACATTTATTTTTCCCTTTGCAATTGTAAGACATCATATCATCTCATCCTTAAATGCTTCAAGTGCTATTTCTAATAGGTAAAAATGTTCCCCCATGCTATTGTTGAGGGTTGGGTTCCCTGTAAAGCAAACTCAGATGGGGAGTAGCAGGCAGAAAACTTATTAGGATTTTCAGGATTAGAATTTGTAGGAAGGAAGGAAAGGAAACAAGATTGAGCTGGTAGGCAGGATCTATAAAGGACTCAGCTGAGCCCCATTGGAAAGCTACAAAGCTGAGCCCATCTCAGTTGTCTGGAGTCTAGGGGAGGAAGTTGGGCCTTTACACTCCTATAATGCTCCCATATTGACTGTGCTGCTCCTAGGAAGTGGGTATAACCTTGAAGTAGGGGTCTCTCTTCAGCCAATAACAATTTGAAGGCAGTTTCTGGAGAGGGCACATAGCAAGTGGCTATTGGCTGGTAGTACTCCCAGCAGCATAGGGAATAATCTTTAACTTCTGAAGGTGGATCAGGATGGCTCATGTAGCACAACTATAGATATTGTTATGCCTAACCAAATCAACAGTGATTCTTGACTATTATCTAGCATTACCTAAACAAGGTCCACGAAGTGAAGAATTATGTTAAGTTAAAAGGCTCCTTTAGAGCAGGTTTATTATGGATTTTAAATACGCAAATGAACACGGGGACTTTCCAGGAAGGTTCTTAAATGGGCAACATTTGTAAAATTTATTTGACCACCTTACATGTTTGTGGTTTTGCTTTTATTTTTATTTTTTGGGACATACTTCCAAAAACAATGCCCTAGAGTATTTAATAAATAGAGAAAACAGTAGTTTTTATTTTATAGTGCTTGAGAACAGCTTAAACCAAGACTATCTTTGATGGTGAAAAAGCTTCATGTTTGGAGGGGAACTATAGTAAGAAAAATAAAAGCAAACTCTTCTTGATGATACGGTCCCTTCCAAGACAGCTACGAATTACATGAACATTCGAAGATATTTGCAGTTGGAAGAGGGCATGTGCTAAAAATACTGTGCAATTCATCACATCCACAAACTTTCACTATGGAGCTTTTTGATATGGTCATTTCTGCACATTGGAAGGGTGGCAGAAAATGTGGTAATCGGCAAAGAGTCTCTTTGTGGATGCTGTGAAGTTATTTTTAGGTTGTTACAAAGCCTCATTTATAACTGCTATCCCAGTCATAGGAGGTTGGTGTTGGAGACCAAGGAACTGGAAAGAAGTGGTATTCTAGGGTTTAGTGAAAGGTTCATAAATCAATAGTTTCCAGTTGTGCATACAGCATGGGGCCAGGCATTGGAATTGAAAAAGGAGAAATATAGTTTGCTTCCCTAGGAATTTATGTTGAAATGATGAAGGAAAAGATAACGAACACAATGGAGCAAAGCCAGTAAGCATGTATGCAGTGCAGTTTTCATTTTGTTCTATGGTTGGTTCTCTCTTGGGTTTTTTTACTAATACTACCTCGATAAATATGAATATACAAGTATTAGTATTCCTATTTCACAGATAGAGAGGTTGAGAAAATCGTTAATCACACAGGTAATAAGTGAAGTTTGGAAACACGTCCAGACATTGTGATGATAACTCTATTCCGGCTCCAGTAGATGATGATTCAACTTATTGGGAGTTCAGAATCATGAAGGAATTGAAGGAGAGATGGGATGTCTGGAATGAGGGATACAATTGACATAAGATTCTCTTGCCTCCGTGATTTAAGGCGTTGGGTTTCCTTCTCTTAGAGGTGAGACACTAGACATACCTGTAGGAGTTTATGATCTTGGCATAAGTTATCTCTCCACACCTATGGGAGAACTTAGGTGTTTTCCAAATACATAGGGCTTGCTATACTGGTCCATTTTAAATGGGACACCATGGAAAGAGAACATGGATCTGAGACCAGATATTACTGCTTTTAAATCCTAGCTCTACCTATGAGTTGTGTTTCCATTCATTACATTCAGAACTTTAATTGTTGGATCCATAAAATGGGTGTAATAATGCTTACTTCTTTATAGGGTGTTTGTAGGGAATAAATGATGTGTTGTTTATGATGGTACCTCAGACAAGCCTGAAACCTGGCTGATACTCTGTAAATACCAATTTTCTTTTGTTATCCATCATTAAATCACTTTTCTTTAGTACAAGAAGTTGTTAGTATCAGAAGCACTGAACAGGCTTGCCAACAAAACCCAGAATTCCTGGCCTTATCCTTCCCTTCCCCCATCCCATTTCCTGTGAATCCATGCAACATACGCTGCTATAAGGTGTGTTATGTATTCTACTGAATTATTTTTATATATTGGTAGTTGAGTCTCTGAAAGATTCATATTTCTCTGGCTTAACTCATTAAAGTTCTTTCATTCCGTAGTGAATAATGATAATGGAAGCTATACTTTCTTGGGTGTTTACTATGTGCCATTTAAATGTTTGACAGACAGTAACAACTTTCTGAGACAGGTCCTCACATGATGTATATATTCCCATTACAGTGATGATGCTTTTGAGTCTTGGGTCAAGTAAATTGCTCCAGATCACAGAACTGGTATGTGATACAGCAGGCCTTGAAACCAGCTATTTTTTTTTAATGTTTATTATTTTGAGAGAGAAAAAGAGAGAGAGAGGCAGAGAAAGAGGGGGAGAGAATCCCAAGCAGGCTCTATGCTCAGCATGGCTCTATCTCACAACCCAGGGCTCTATCTCATGACCTTGAAATCATGACCTGACTGATGTCAAGAGACAGTCGCTTAACCACTGAGCCACCTAGGCACCCCAACACCTGCTCTTTGTGACACCAAAGTATAGAGATAAAATCTTGGGGTGACAAAAAGCTTGTGACATGGACTTTTATGATCCTGCTAGGCTAGGACTGCTTGGGTGTAATGAAAAGAGAGAATTGGTCATCGTAGTACCTGAATTTGAGTCTAGTCTGACTATACTCTGGACAGATACTTTGGCCAGAAGTTCAACTGAAGTTTGTGTCAGCAAATAAATGCAGCCTCTTTCTCCCTCTGACCTTAGTTCTGTTGGCCAGCTTTCTCATGTTGAAGATATTGTTCAGATTTGACCCAGGAGATTTGCCAAAGTTAACTTTGGCTTAGTCTTTCCTAAAACTTGTGATCACAGAGAAAGAGACAATGTTTCCATAAGACCTATCAAATTTGGGTCCCCAAACAAATCACTGTGTCAGAAGAATGGAGAGTTCTCAGTAGCTTGGCCAGGGTCATATTCCCCTAACCCTTGGGATTGGGTAGAATGGAGAGTAGGGTAAATCCTATTGAAAATTCCTGGAATGGGACATTGTAGTTGGTAGGCTTAATAAGCAAGAGAACTTATATACGAGGCTTGTCTTGGATGGATGCAACATGAATAGATTCCATACCCACCCACCTAAATCTCTAAAATTTATAGAGGTCTTACCTGTATGTACACACTCCAGATGTTTTCAATACTCTTTCTCTTTTTAAAAGTTTTTTTATAGTTTATTTATTTTTGAGACAGAGAGAGACAGAGCATGAGTGGGGTAGGGGCAGAGAGAGAGGGAGACACAGAATCTGAAACAGGCTTCAGGCTGTGAGCTGTCAGCACAGAGTCCAACACGGGGCTCGAACTCACAAACCGTGAGATAATGACCTGACCTGAAGTTAGATGCTTAACCGACTGAATCCCCCAGGAACCCCTCCACCTTACTCTCTCAAGGCTGTGCCCTTGAAAACAGCTTCTACTGTGGGAATGGTGGGCAGAAAGTACCTTCCAAGGACAGGCAATGGGGTTGGAGAGCCACCCATTACCCAGGTCTAGCTGGTGGGTCAATCAGTGGTCATTTCCTCTCAATGATCTCCCCCAACATTAAGTAGGTCATTTCTCTAAACTCTAGCCTCCTTATCTGTGAAACAAGAACAATAACTTTCATTGGAAGGTTGAGGTGAGGGATGGAAGAAATTATAGACTAGAAGGAAAATATATTTTGTAAACTTTCTAAGCCTGTGGAAACACTACTCCAACTAGTATCTCTGAAAACCTACTGTGTCTCTAGCAACCTTTGCTTTAACATAGGATTTAATTTAGGTGCTTCCTTGCCATTCCATAATGGTCAGTCATGGGCCACACTAAACTAATTAAAATACATGCGTTAGCATCAGAATATATATACTCACATTGTTTAGCCTGAAGAGAAGTAAAAATGAAAGCATTAAAAAAAATCTGGGATACAGTTATTTATATCTCACGTCTGCCAAATTCTATGCCAATGTACAGTTTAATTTCAGGCTTACCTTAAATTGTCTCTGCTAAAAGGTAAAAGCTGGGTAACAAGCTTGTGGATAAAAATAAACAGAGGGTTGATACAAAGGGAAAGTACAAAGCAAGAACACAAAGCTCAGGGACATGGAGGTGAAAACTGAACCATGAGCAGTTCATGCACTTTAAGGTAAGTTGGGACTTTGCCTAAGGTTATCAGCCCAGGGGAGAAAGTGCTGCTTCCTTCTCCAAGTGATTAAGCCTTAAAATTGCATCTGACTATAATACTCCAGTTAAGTGAAACTTGGGTGCTTGGCCTCACAATAAGAAGGGACGCTTGAATTCCTGCAATTTCATGATCTAGCCAAAGAACTTGAAAACATATCTAGAAGAAAATAATCTTTTGAGAATTTTCCAAGTGATGAATTATTTTCTCTGGTTCTGTAACTCTAGAAAGATATTAAGATCACTTAGGATGTTGTATGTGTCATAACATGGTAGCCTTTGCTTTCAGACACCTAGAATTTGCTAGGTTCCTTTAATATCAGTGAATAAAAGACTAAAGAAATGAAAAAGACAAATGACCAGGTACTGTGGCTGTGAATAAAAAGACCTACCTTCAAATTCTCATTCAAAGAGTAAGTTTATGAGCATCGGGCTCCATCCTAGGTGTCAGAGACAGAGTTTTAACCAAATATTGTTCTTGCCTTCACGAAGCTTATATTTATCACATGAGGGAGAGACAATAACATCATATAAATTGTGGTCACTAAGATGAAAAATCTCAAAGAGGGCAGGGGGATTAAGAAAGGTTTTGAGAGGCACCTGGGTGGCTCAGTCAGTTAAGCGTCCAACTCTTGTTCTCAGTTCAGGTCTTGATTTCAGGGTCATGAGTTCAAGTCCTGTGTTCGACTCTGCATTGGGTTTGGAACCTACTTAAAAAAGAAAAAGAAAAAGAAGGGTGTTGAGTGCCCTTTTAGAGAGAGTGGTCAATATTTGAAAAAAGTCTTGAAGTGAATGAGAGAACAAGACATGCATTTTGGGGAAGAATACTCCTGGTAGAGAGAATAGAGAATAGTATGTGCAAAGATCCTGAGACTGGAATGTACTTCATTTGAGGAATTACTAAGGAGCCCAGGTAGTTATAGTGGATTAAGCCAAGATAATAAATAAATTCGAGAGAAAACTAGAGTCTATTTTACATGGGGCCTTATAGACCTGGTAGAAAGCCATCGAAAGACATGATATGATTTATATTTTAGAAAGGCTACTCAAGCTGTCCTATGGAAAACAGTGAAGAATCAAGGGAAAACCAAAGAGATCAGCAGATGACTATTACAGTACATGGCTGTGATGAGAAATGGTTTTATTTGAGATGTTTTTAAATGTTTATTTTATTTTATTTTTTAAAGTTTTTATTTGTTCCTAGGAGAGAGAGAGAGAGAGACAGCGTGAGCAAGGGAGGGTCAGAGAGAGAGGGAGTCACAGACTCTGAAACAGGCTCCAGGCTCTGAGCTGGCAGTCAGCACAGAGCCCGACGCGGGGCTCGAACCCACGAACTGCGAGATCATGACCTAAGCGAAAGTCAGACGCTTAACCGACTAAGCCACCCAGGTGCCCCTGTTTATTTTATTTTTGAGAGAGAGAGTACCAATGCTGTCAGCAAGGAGCCCAATGTGGGGCTTGAACCCTTGAACTGTGAGATCATGACCTGAGCTGAAGTCAGATGCTTAATCAACTGAGCCACCCAGGTGCCCCTATTTGAGATATTTTATGAAGGTAGAGCCGAAGGATTGACATGGCTGGCTTCCCTGCTGTAGAACTCTAGTCACATAGAGGACATTTTATTTTGAAATTTTTTCAAACATATACAAATGTCAAGTGAATAGTGAAGTGAATTATGTATCCACCACTCAGATATTACAATTATTAAGAAGATTTGGTCATGGGTGAAATGGGTGAAGGAGGTCAAGAGGTACAAACTTCCAATTATAAAATAAATAAGTCGGGGGATGTAATGTATAACATGGTGGCTGTAATCAATAATATTGTAGTGCATACTTGAAAGTCACCAAGAGAATAAATCCTAAAAGTTTTCAAAACAAGAAAAAAATTTTTAAGTTTGTATGGTGACATTTAGTAACTAAATTTATGGTGATGATCATTTTACAGTGTATATACATATCAAATCATTATATTGCACACTTGAAACTAATATGTCAATTATACTTCAATGATAATAATAAAAAAGATTTTGCCAATTGTGTTTTGCTTATGTCTTCCTACAACTCTTTTTTTCTCTTCCTGGATATTCAAACACACTCTAGACATCACATGATTTTACCCGTCAATATTTTGGTATGTGTCTCCAACAAGCCAGAACTTAAAAAAAGACAAAACAAAAACACAAAAACCCCATGATATCACACATAAAAACACACAATATTAACCTAACAAAGTAGACACTAATTATTTTTTAAGGTTATTTATTTATTTATTTATTTAGAGACAGAGATAGTGCATGAGCAGTGGAGGAGCAGAGACAGAGAGAAAGAGAGACTTCCTAACAAAGTAGACAATAATTATTTTTAAGGTTATTTATTTATTTATTTATTTAGAGACAGAGATAGTGCATGAGCAGTGGAGGAGCAGAGACAGAGGGAAAGAGAGACTTCCAAGCAGACTCTGCGCTGCCAGTGCAGAGCCCCACGTGGGGCTCGAACTCATGAAACTGAGATCATGACCTGAGCAGAAATCGAGAGTCAGACACTTAACTGACTGAGCCACCCAGGAGCCCTAATAATAATTATTTATTACTCTCTAAAACCTTTTCAAGTTTTACTAACATTTTTCAAAAATGTATTTATAGAGTTAGTTTGATCAAATCATGGTCCAAAGGAGGTCCACCCATTGCATTTGCTTAATTTGTCTCATAAATCTCTTTAATCTATGACTGCCTACCTGCTCTCACCCTTTTATGTAATTATATTTAAAATTTATTTTATTTTATGTTTTAATTATGGCTGTATTTTTTATGTTTATTTATTTTTGAGAAAGAAAGAGAGAGAAAGAGAGAGAGCATGAGTGGGGGAGGGGCAGAGAGAGAGGGAGACACAGAATCTGAAGCAGGTTCCAGGCTCTGAGCTGTCAGCACAGAGGCCAAAGTGGGGCTTGAACTCACAAACTGTGAGATCGTGATCTTAGACGAAGTTGGACGCTTAACCAACTGAGGCACCCAAGGGCCCTTATAAGACTGTCTTTTTAAGGGCAGTTTTAGTCTTATAGCAAAATTGAGAAGGTACAGAGATTTCTCATATACTCCCTGTGCCCAAAACAATGCACAGCCTCCTCTGCTATCCACACCCCCCAGCAGAATGGTACATTTGTTACAGCTGATGAACCTACACTGACATATCATAATCACTCAAAGTACTTACTTTACCTTAGAGTTCCTTCTTGGTATTGTACTATTAGTTTGATCAAATGTATAATGACATGTATCCATCACTATGGTTCCATACAGTGTATTTTCACTGCCTTAAAATTCATCTATGCTCTATTCATCCCTCTCCACTACCCCAACTTCTCTCAAGCACTGATCTGTTTACCATCTCCATAGTTTTGCCTTTTCCGGGATGTCACATCATTGCAAATCATGTATGTGGCCTTTTCAAATTGGCTTCTTTCATGTAGCAATGTGTATATAAGGCTCCTCCATGTCTTTTCATGGTTTGATAGATCATGTATTTTTAGTGCTGAAAAATATTCTGCTGTGTGCATGTGCCACAGTTTATTTAATCCATTCACCTACTGAAGGACATCTTGGTTGCTTCCAAGTTTTGGCATTTATGAATAAAGCTGCTATAAATGCCCATATGCAGTTTTTTTTTATATAGACATAAGTTTGCAACTCTTTTGGGTAAATACCAGGGAGTATGATTACTTACCATATGGTAAGGGTGTATCTACTTTTGAGAAATTGCCAAACTGTCTTCCAAAGTAGCTGTACCATTTTGCATTCCCACTAGCAATAAATGAGGGAGAGGGCCTGTTGTTCACATTCTCATGGGTATTTGATGCTGTCAGTGTTCTGAATTTTAGTCATCCTTTTATTTGTCTCTGTCATTTTGCTGTTGTCATTTGCTGTGAGTCATTTGCTCTATAGAATTTCCCATATGACTTAGTTTGGCTGATTGCACCATGTGGCATTTGAAAAATGTTTCTTTATCCTCCCAATTTACTGTAAAACTGTTAGCTAGATCTAGCAGTTAGAATAATTCATAGATGGCACCATGTCCTATCTATATCATTGCATGGTCAACCTAAATAAAGAAGTAAACTGAGGCAGGTTCAAATGACCAGAAATTGAGGTTATTCAGGAATAGCAGAGGAATTGCAGTTCAGGTCACACAAACTATGTCAAACTACAGGTGTGTCATTAAGGGCTTGGGGTCAGCTGTCTTTACTGTCAAAGAGAGGGGAGTTTAGCTAGAGTTCAAGCAGCAAGTTTATTGGCTTGGGGGTGGGCAGAGGTTCTTGGTGGCATTCATTGGCTGAGGGATGTTTTGGTTTTCTATAAGTCAGGAATTAGGGGGAAGCCAGTCTGTCAGTCTGTAAGTCTCATTTTCCTGAGGGCACATGCAAGAAATTCTCCATTTTCTATCCTCCAGTTCCATTTTAGAATGAAATCCTTTCACAGCATGGCGGATATATGATGGTCACTTTAGTGAGGTTGACCAGCCTCACCTTAGTGAGGTTAAACTTGGTCAGTGGTGTGGTAGGCCAAGTATGCCCCCACTTTCCAAAGATGTCTGAGCCCTACTCCTGAAACCTGTAAATCTGTTAGGCTACCTGGCACAGAGGACTTTGTGGTTGTAACTAAGGTAACAGACCTTCCAATAGGAAGAGCCAGGATTGTCCAGGTGAGTTCAATTGAGTCACGTAGGCTTTAAAGGCAAGAACCCTTCCCAGCAGAAGTCAGAAGAAGCAGGAGACAGACGCAGAATGAGCTGGGAGGGAAGCGAGAAAGACCGAGGTCATGAGAGGTGTGGTGTGCCCTCGCTGGCTGTGACACATGGGGTCCTGAGTGAGGCTTCTGGACTGAAGGGAAGCACCAAATCCGAAGCATATGTGGCCAACAGTTTGAATAAACTAGGAAGCCCCGTCTTCCCAGAGCCTCCCAGGTACAGTCCAGGCCAGCTGCCACCTTGGTTCTGGTCTTCTACAGTCTGCAGTCGGGCCATCAGCCAAGGCCACCTGGACTCTTCACCCACAGAACAGTGAGGTACAAAATGTGTGTTGTTTTAAGCAGCTAAATGTGTGGTATTAGGACCCTGGTAGATAACTAATACAAGCGGATGCAGGTGTTGTGAGTGGGACTCATAATGTTCTCAGGGACTCGTGACTAGTGGTTTCAGCAGCTGTTGATAATTGTTCAGATCTGTTGTCATTTGTGGTTACAAAACGCTGGGTTTCTTTTTCCCTCTATTACTCCTTGTGCATTCATTAGCTGGAATTCTTCTCTAAGGAAGAACTTTATCAATAATTTAGTTTCCCTGAAAACATTTGGTATATGAAAGCAGGATAAATGCCTGAGTTTTTTCTCTTCATTAGGTTTCAGAATACGGGGATGGTGGCTTTGCTACAATTTAAGGTGACCGATTCGGGTTTTCGTGGTTGGTGTTGTCATTGGTATTATTATGAATTCATGAAGTGTTATTTATTTGTGTGCTTTGACCATATTGCTGTCATTAATTCCTTTCTGTTGCTTACACGGTCCCATCCGTGGCCCAGGGAAAGCCTTTCAAGTTTAATCCGTTTCTCTTTTGTCAAGGCCTTCTTATCAATGACAAAATTCTTCTTGGCACCACAAATCATCCAATGTTTATATTGTACATTTTATGCCCCACATATTACATTGCATTGCACATTTCCCCACGAATATTTTGGATTTTTGGGGGGTGGTATGAGAAATTTAAAGACCACAGTTTTTCCAGACAATTATTTCCAATGATCCAAACCTCTGTCTTCCTCTTTCTGCCCCTTGCCCACTTGCTTGCTCGCTCTCTCTCTCAAAGATACATTTTTTTAAAAAGAGAACTCTTTTGTCTTTAATTTTCTCATTAAAAAATATATGTGTACAAACCCACACACAGTTTCGCCTATTCCGCAAGGTTGTTTGGGAAGTGAAGTACATTTCTGGGTATTCAAGTGTTCTCAAAAGTTGCTTAGTAATTGTTTATATCTTTGAGGAAAGAAAGAAAAATAAAAATGCTCTATTAGTTTCTTAGGGCTGCCACAACCTGGGTGGCTTTAAATAATAGAAATGTATTGTCTTGTGGTTCTGGGGGCCAGCAAGGTGTTGGCAGGGCCATGTTCCCTTTGAAGCGTGTAGGGGAATCCTTCTTGACTCCTCTTATCTTCTGGTGGTTTATGGGCGATCCAGGACTTTACTTGTCTTGGGGACACATCACTCCAATCTTTGCCTTCATGGTTAATGTGGCATTTTCCCTGGGTGTCTTTGTTTTTTCATATAAGATTGTCTTTTTATAAGGATACCAGCCATATTGGATTGAAGGCCACTTTGCTCTAGTCTGATCTGAGATAATAAATCTGCAATAACCATATTTCCAAATAAGTTTATGTTGTGAGGGTCTGGGGATTAGTACTTCAACCTATCTTTGGTGGGCATGATGGGGGGTGGGTTAGAAGCACTGTTTAAACCATAAAAGATGGTAATATGCAAAAATCAGCACTTGAAACAAGCCCCAAATGCCTTCTCAAAAAGGAATTAGGGATGGAGATGGACCAAGGGGAAGAGGGTTCTGACTCTTCCTCTTAAGAGGGTCTGAATGAGCAGTTTCCCACAGAAGTCCTATTGCTATGTCGGTTCAGTGATTGGACATCTGCCTCGTTCCTCCTCTTCCTTCACCAGATCTTTAAGGTTTCTTGTTTTTCTCTGCACAGGCAAGGGACTTTTAGGGGAAAAGTTAGTGGTTCTTTTGAATAAGTCATCAGGGAGAGACCGAACAATTAAAATTTGTTCTTTCTTCCTAAAATGAAATAAGATGCTCAGTTATTTCTGTTCTGCATTATAACAATAATGCAGTAATAAATTGTAACAATAATGCAAAACAGAAACGTATAAAGGAGAGGGTACCAGATACTTGGGAAAGAGGTGACTACTGTTAACACTTTGGTGAACACACTCTTATGCCTGTTGTGTACCAGTGTGTGTCTCCCTGTGTATGTGCATGGCTGTGCACATGCATGTGTATTCTAAGTCAATTAAGAATGCAAATGGCTGGTAGTAATAGAAAGCCAAACTAGGGTAGATTTAGTAAGTGTTAACTTTTCTCCCGTTTCAGGAACTCTGAAGGTAAGCTGTTGATCGAGGATTCAGTGGTGCCAGAGCTAAGACTCAGCAATTCTCCTGTCCTGTCCATTATGGTTTTTTTGCAATGGCTGTTGCAGCTCTAGCCATATTAATGGTTGCCCAAGAAAGAAGAAAAAGAAAGAGCTGTCATCCCTCTTCTTTTGTCAGAAAAGTGAAAGCTAGTCCGGCAACCATTCTGTGCCTCTCCCCAGCAGCCAGCCATTAAATCCCCTGTCTCATGTTTGTTAAAGAATCACCTGTTTCTAGTTAGGTGGCAGACAGGGAATATGGGGAACAGGACAGCTTAGATCAAGAATTGGGAAGCTGTGATTCCTAGCCTGAATCTGTCCGTTGCCTGTTTTTGTTAATAAAGTTTTATTGGAACACAAACCTACCCCTTGATTAACATAGTTTCTATAGCTGCATTCACACTATAACAGTGTAATATGATGGCATATGTAACTGTAATATGATGGCAACCGTACAGTCTGCAAATCTTAATCTGTTTATCATCTGGTCCTTCAGAAAAAAGCTTACCACCCCCTGGCTTAGATCAGATAGTGATCCATACACTAAGGCTGGAATCAGTTGTTCCAAACAAAAATGTGTTTTGTTAGCAAGGGAGAAAGTGGGAATGGATGTTGGGTAGGCAATTCAAAATGTCTATCACAACGTTGGTGATGGAGGTTGGAGGTATCACAGGGACCAAAAGAACAAGGTTGAAAGTGAACTAACCTTTCCAGGAGCAATGGTTTCTCTCTTAATCAGTCACTTACTTCAATGTTCTCTTCTGTTTGTGGCTTTTATTTTTCCTGTATTACTCTGTAACTCAGCCCTTAGGTAGCAGGCACTTCCTCCACCATCTTTGAATTTTACCTCTGAAATGATGAGTTCTTTGAAGAAAACTTATGAGTGGTGAAGGCCTGGAGAGTGACAAGAGACCTCTCTTTTAGAGAGGGTAGCCAGGGAAGGCTACCTTGAAGGAAGTGAGGCAGGGAACCCTACATACACCTGAGAAAAGGATTCTAGGCAGAGGGACGTGCAAGCACAAAGGCCCTGAGGTAGAGCTTTGGTTGGAAGCATCAAAGACCAGGACATCAAGGACACCAGTGTTTGGTGAAGAGTAAGCAAGAAGACTGATATCAAATGAGCTGGAGGTAACAGCCAGATATTAGATCCCACAGGGACTTGTGAGCCATAGAGAAATTGGGGGGTTATTCTAATGATGGTGGAAGGTCATTGGAAGATTTTGACCAGCAGTATAAAGTGCTCTGACAGATACTTAAAATGATCTCCTCAGATTACTCTGGGGCAGAAAGCAAGTTTCCATTTATAAACTATAGAAATAAATAATTTCCTGAGTTGTGAAGGTGCTTTGTAAACAGTGAATTTCTATTCATTTAATAAGTAATATTGAACAACTGTTATATTCTGGACACCTTTTTAGGCTTTGGGGATAGAGTGATCAATGGGACATGAACTCTAATCTTATAGAATTTATAATCTAGTAATGGAGGTTTAGAAGTAAACAGACAATTATAAAGAGTGTAGTAAGTTCTACAAAAAGGGTAAACGTAGGGGGATGCTAAAGCCCATCAGGGAAGCCACACGGCTCAGACTCAGGTGGATGGGGAAGGGAGGAAGATGTGTTCAGCAAGTTCTGTCCTGAAGGATGGAAGGACTGTGGGGTAGAATGGGGCCAAGGCTTCCAGGGAAAATATAGGATGTCTGGTTAAGTTTGAACTTTATATATGCAATGGATACTTTTTTTTAGTATAGATATGTCCTAAAAATGTTATATAGGGCATAGTTATACTAAAAATGTTATTGAAAATTCAGATTTAAATGGGCCTCCAGTAGTTTTTACTTCTTAAATCTAGCAAACATAGAGGGTGCTCTGCAGGGTGTTGCAAGTGTTTGGGTAAGCATGGAGTCCAGAGTTGGAGACGAGTGTTGAGAGACAGGTAGTTTGAACCAAGTAGGCTGGGCCAAGATTACGTCATACTGTGAGGGCCAAAGGGTTTTCAATAAGGACGTTACCTGCTCAGATCTCAAATTTAGGAAAGAGCACAATGGCTCTAACGTACAGATGACAAAGTGGGGGTTGGGTAAGGGAAATCCTAACTTGACGAGAGGAGCTACAAATGGGTCCTTTATAGGCACAAGTTTTTAAATTTATTTTTTTCATTTCTTTCATATTCCTTTGAGGAGGGGTGTATTCTATGCTCTTTTATTAGTCCATGCTAAGTTTAATCCTAAAGCAGCTGAGAAGAACTTTGGAAAGAAGATTCGCTAACAAGAAACAAAAATAAGATTTCACAAAAAGAGGGCTTCCTCCTTAGGAAGCTCTCAGTTCTCACAGGAATTGTCTCCTTTGCCCTCAGATCGCTCCCTGCTTTCTGTTCGAGGGGGTGAAGTCATCATGTGTCAAAAGCTTCATCTCCCGCTGTTGCTCATTCTGCCTACAGGCAGGGATCCCAAGGATTCTCTGACAAGCAGGATGCTGAGGCTTCTTAGAGGTGAAGAGGACAGCCCTGTGAGAAAAAGGCCGCGTTCTCTCCATGCTCTCCAGTGGTGGGAGAAAGACAGCTCTGTTCTTTGGCAACAGCCAAACTCCTGCTTCAGCCTGACTTTGAAACTGATTCATGAGGACCCGATGAAATTTCTTTGGAGATTTAAGTGCAAAAGGGAATTTCTCATCAAATGCCATGCCACAGGCCACAATAAGTCTGAAGCATGGTTCCCTTCTAGTAATTTTTCATTCAGATTATCTTCCTGTCAGAATTTGCTGGCCTATAAGACTCATTTTTCTTAATCCAGATCTTGTTCTTTTTTCTACTCTCCTTGCACCTCTTTTCAGTCATCCACCTCAACCTTCCAGCTCTTTTACTTTGTTTTTTATACCCATTTGCTCTTTTACTCATTAAATATCACTGAGTATCTACGATGAAGTCTCTATCCTACTTCCTAAAGAATAAAATACTGATCAAAGACTGTCCTTTTCCTAAAGATATTTACAGAGGCTGGGGGAATAGAAAGTTAAAAAAAAAAAAAAAAGTAACAATTATAAAATAAATAAACAGTAAAATAATTATTGTAAAANTTTTACTTTGTTTTTTATACCCATTTGCTCTTTTACTCATTAAATATCACTGAGTATCTACGATGAAGTCTCTATCCTACTTCCTAAAGAATAAAATACTGATCAAAGACTGTCCTTTTCCTAAAGATATTTACAGAGGCTGGGGGAAAAGAAAATTAAAAAAAAAAAAAAAGAGTAACAATTATAAAATAATAAACAGTAAAATAATTATTGTAAAAATAATAATAGTAACAATCTAGTAAATGCTTACTAAATGCTAGAGACTCTTCTCAGAACTTTGTATATAGTCACTCATTTAATATTCACTAAAGTTCCATGAGAAAACTACAGTTAGAATCACCAGTTTATGAGAAAACTGGGATGTGAAGAATTTCCCGTGCAAGCTCTTGGTCTCAAAGTTAGTGGAAAAGCTGCACAGAGACCAGCACTCTGGATCTAGAGTTTGAGTTCTTAGTCATATGCTTTATGAGTGTCTTTATCTTCTATGTCTTATTTTATTTAAAGACTGTTTTCTATGGGTATGTATGCCATTGTGTAAATACAGAGATAGAGGTAACTTGTGATAATAGACCATCTCCCACAGGTCATTTCTGCCAGATGTAGACATGGTACAGACATTGAGGGTCTTCTGTAATAGGAATTTAAAACCATGGAATAAATGGTACGACCCAGAGGGGATGTGTGAGATGAAGAGCAAGGGTGAGAGTAAAGGTCTGAAGCCTCAAGATTAGGAGGGTGGGTAGACGGAAAACCACAAATAAGGAAGAGAAGGAAGGGTGTGGGGCCAGGGAAGAACAGGAAGAGAAGGCCATGGAAGACAAGAAATGGAGTTTCAAGGGTAGAACCCTCCATATTGTCAAATGCAGCAGAGAGATCACGTCCTTCCCTTCCCTTCATATACGAAGCACTTGACAAAGCTGAGCAGAAATGCTCCCCAGCAACTGGCCTGAGGTGACTCCCACTCTCCTCTGTCCTGGGGCTGGTGCTCTCTTCTTTTCCTTTCAGGCACTTCTCCTCAGAAATGCTTTCTATGACTGGAGGCCATCTGGCCTTCCACAGACTTGCAGCTACTCTGGGTAAGCCCACTGGACAAACGGGCAAACCAGGCATTTTGATTTTGCTTGTGTTGAGAGTTTGCCTCTGATGGAAGAAATGAGACTAAATGACACCCCCAGAGTAGGATGAGCTGGACTGAATTGGTGTGAAGGAGAAAATTTGTGAGAAGGAGAGGGGGAGAAGATGCAAGTCTGAAGAGGAATTATACTGCTCAAAGGAGAAACAGTGGGTAAATTAGGTAAAGAACAGATGTTTCCTTGAGGAAACGGTGGAATGTGACCATTCCAATCTTAGAAGTCCTTTGAGGTTACTATCACACTTTTCTAAATATTCTCTGACTCTCTGAAAGACTGTCCATCTTTCTTCCAAAATTCCACCAAATATCCTTCAGGTATAGTGTGGCACACAGACCTTCAAAGAGGAATGAATGAGTCACCATGGTCTCCCCCTGAGGCCAGGGGATGGGGAAGCCCATCAAGGGGCTTCTGCACAGGGCTTCAGCTCCAGTCCAACTCAAACCAGCTCACCCAAGGGGGGGATCCAGTGGACCACGTAGCCACATGTTTCTTCTAGGAGCTTCTTGTTCTTGGAAACAGACATTCTTTCCCTGTTTTCGTTCCTTCCCTCTCTTCTCTTCTGCTGATAACGTGTAGCCTTCTTATCCCAGTGACTAGCTAACCTTGTCTTCAGAAAGGCCCTCCAGATGGGCCTCGCTTGCCTCTGGCAGAGTGCCAATACCTGTCCTCTGGAGGTACAGGTGTGCTTTGAAGCCCTGAGCAATTTCTCAGACCACTTGCTGCAAAGGAAGCTTGCAAATAGGAAGTTCGGTGTACTTCCAAAAATGTCTAATTTCTCAGAGTGCCACAGCACCAGGCCTGTAAGGATGAGGTTTCTTTAGCCCTCTTGTATAGGGCAGGCCATTGTTGTGAGTGGTTTTTGTATTTAGTTGCTACATTATTGCCTTTACCACCAGTCAATTTGTGGGCAGGTATGTGTGCCTTGGATGAGCATGATACAGAGATCTCATTACTTAAACCCCTTCTCATTTGGATGGAGCTCCTCAAGCTCCAAAGCCAGGGATCTTTTTTTTTTTTTTTTAACTTTGTTTAGAGAGAGACAGAGACCGAGAAAGACAGAGACACAGAGCATGAGCGAGGGAGAGGCAGAGAGAGAGGGAGACACAGAATCTGAAGCAGGCTCCAGGCTCTGACCTATCAGCACAGAGCCCAATGTGGGGCTTAAACTCACAGGCCATGAGATCATGACCTGAACTGAAGTTGGATGCTTAACTGGCTGAGCCATCCAGGTGCCACAAGCCAGTGTTCTTAATCATTGCATCAATAACATCATCAGTACTGATAAGAATAGCACTTTTACTCCAGCGCTGGCATCTGCTATTGCTATCATTACCACTATGGTCACCATTTCTTCTGAGTGACCACTGCTGTCTCTACTGTTGTGATTACTACCATCAGCACAACCACTACTACGATAACTACTGACGCCAGCAGCCATTCACTGGGTATAGTTGGTGACACTCATATCAGCCCGTGTAAAGTGTTTTACATGCAATACTAAAACCTTAAAGCATTTCTGTCAAGAAACTGGCAGCACACTTTTTCAGAATGAGAAGACTAGGTGAGAAGTTGAGAATTTGGAATTGGACAATAGGTTGTAGAGCCTGGGCTGTCAACCACCCCCAAACCCTGCCCCTAATGCTAGCTGCCATAGCAGATCAGGGATAGCCCTTCCTCACCCTGGTTTATTCACAACTCTGTGTAAGGTGCCATGTGATCTTGGAAGGAACAGTACTTCTGGTAGTGTTTGTCTATGAAGAAACAATGTGAAGAGGCATTTTTGCTTTATTGTTGGTGATACCAAGTTGTGGAGTAGAGGGGCAGGTGTCTGGGACTCATCCTGGCCCCTGCAGAAGTTTGGACAGTCACTTCCTGTGGTTGTACTCTCATTTCCCCACTCTTTGGTTAGAGGGGTATGTAAAGCCTCTTTCAACTCTGGTATCTCAGAGCCCAGAATTATAAGCAGATGGGAGGGAGTGGGGGAGAGATGCAGCCTTCCTCAAGTCACCTATGTCAGGAACAGCTCTGCAGTGTATTTGGTTTGGAAACTGCTTGAAAACCTAAATTTGAATAAAAATCAAAATGGCTGCACTAAGGCTTCAGTGAAGCTTGATTTTTTTTAAAAATTTTGTTTTATTTATTTTGGGAGAGACCGCATGAGTGGGGGTGGAATAGAGAGAGAGGGAGAGAGAGAATCCCAAGCAAGTTCTGCTCTGCCTGTGCAGAGCCCCATGAGTGGCTCAAACTCAGAAAACCATGAGATCATGACCTGAGCTGAAACCAACAGCTGGACACTTAACTGACAGGGGCACCCAGGCTCCATGAAGCTCAGTTTTTAAGTAAGTTTTCCCCCCTCTTCTGCAAACTTCCTCTCCTCCCTTCTTAACCTTTTGTTTCAGGCACCCAGGACCACACTAAAGGCAGGACAAAAGGAGGTTGGCAGCAAGTACACAATCCTGTCAAAACCAGCTAGGTCCTACATTTCTCTATAAAACCCCTCAGCCCCTACCTGTGAGGTTTGGGGGTGGCTTGCAGTTTTGAAAGCCATAGCCTCCGTACCTGACTTTGTCCGACAAGGATATAAAGCTATTGTTCCTCTTTATCCCAAACTTTATATTTTGGCTCCGAAGCACAGAGGTCAGTTTTTGACAAATTTGGTGACCACGAAGCGACCCTGTTTGGTTTGATCAGAGGCTCCAGGGGCCATTTCTGCACCAGCTCTGCCCTTGTTTGCAGTGAAGGGTTGGAAACGCCCTGTGGAGTCCAGACCACTGACTTGGTTTTCTGTCAGGTAGATTGTTACCTGATATCTGTTGGGCTGGCTAAGAGGTAGGGCAGAGATGCCACAGAATGGCAGACTTCTTAAGATGGCTGACCTTCCCGC
>NW_027551568.1:17193160-17271933 GCF_008692635.1 Crocuta crocuta | reverse complement strand
TTTTTTTTTTTTTTTTTTTTTTCACTCACCTCAAAAACCTTACAATATCCAATATCCAAATGAGGACTCTGAGGAGCCCCCGGGAGGCAGATTCCGGGATTGCCTCAGCAGCCACCAAATCCGTTTCACTTTGGGGACCTTCCTGTACCAGCCCTACTAGTGGCTGCCAAAACTGCCAGTAGCAGGCAATTTCTTTGGGGAAAAGAAGGCACATAGTGAAAGGAAAATGTTGCAACTCCTTGACTGTAATTGGGAGTAAGTCTCCCGCTGTGCACACCAAGGCCCCTTGAACCTTGCCTGTAGTTTGAGAGAAGCTCTAAAATAGGAGGCTCTCAGGTTGCAGGTGCCATGCAGGTGTTGGCCACAGGCTTAGTGGGCCAGAGAAGCTGGAGATTTCTTCCTCCCATTTGATTGCCTCCAAATAGGGGGTTTTGGTTTGGCACTCTCAGCTTGTCTAGGCAGCCATTTGATTGAGCCTGTGGAACTCTGACTTGGGAAAGGGACCAAAATACCAGCTTGCTCTTGATTTTTATGAACAGCATCCATGGTTTTTGTATGTGACATAACATGGGAAGTGCTGCTTCTGTTTCACCTAAGCGTCCCCCTGGGGAGAATTTTAGTTGATGGGTGGACCTATAGCTATAATTCTAGGTCAAAAAAGAGAATGGTATTTTACTGTAATACTGACTGGCCTATGTATGTTTTGGAAAGTGAGGAAAGGTGGCCACTGAATGGAATCTGGAATTATTATACTATTATTATAGTTGGAGTTCTTTTGTCAAAGGGTTGGGTAAGAGATTTCATACATACAGGGATTTCTGCAATTGCAGAACAGGGATGGTGTACAACCAGCAGTCAGTTGATGATGTGAAGCAAATTGCAACCTCCAGTGTTTGATGATTCTTGAACCCCAGAAGACAAAATAAATGAGGACTTGTTAATTTCAAGTGTAATGAATCCTTTTAATCCAAATTATGGTCAGTCAGTCCCCTGCACCACCACTCCCAGCAGCCCCTTTTTGATCACAGGGAGAAAGTACTAGAGTTGAGACTGTTTCTCTACCACACCTCTGCGCTTCCTTACCAGGTGGAAGGGCAGAAAGAGGGTGCAAACAACAAGAGGGACCCCCACATTATGACCTGGGTATGGGTATGGTCTTTCCCTTAAAGACCCAACAGGGCATCCAATTTGGACAGGGCCCACGTGATGCAGGAGCAGGACAATTTCTTTTCTTTTTTTTTTTTTTTTTTAACAAATAATTTTTTTGAAAATTTGTNTAGGCTGCATGAAGGGCAGGACAATTTTTTTTTTTTTTTTTTTTTTTTTTAACAAATAGTTTATTGTGAAATTAGTTTCCACATAATGCTCAGTGCTCATCCCCACAAGTGCCCTCCTCCATGCCCATCCCTCCTCCTCCCCACATCCATCAGTCCTCAGTTTTTGTCAGCATTCAAGAGTCTCTCATGGTTTGCTTCTCTCCCTTTCTCCCACCATTTCCCCCCTTCTTCTCCCCCTTGTTCCTCCGTCAAGTTCCTCCTAATCCTCCTATACGTGCAAACATATGATATTTGAGGAGCAGGACAATTTCTATTGCACCAACTCCCTGTTGGAGTGAATGGGCAAGACCACTTATTATGGGACCCACAGTCCATTCTATACCTCAGATTTGTCAAACTGTAAATCACAAAACCATTCATATCAAGATGATCTTAAAAAACCTATAGCTTAATATGCCAATTTAGATTCCAAGGTCTCTGAGGATACACAGCTGGTCAATCAGGCTGACATCAGGCTAAAGCTAAATAAAGTAGAGGGTGCCGTGACTCTGGGGCTAGCCCATTTGGTGGTGATTGCTTACAAGACTTATAATGCTAGGAAAGAAGAAAAGGTGAGACTGATTCAAGTTTTGCTTTCAGCACCTGATAAAAGGAACACAAAAAGGGCAAATCAGGACATCTCAGGTTAAACAAAGACCAATGTGCATATTGTAAAGAAGAAAGGCATTGGAAGTGAGATTACCTAGTTTTATAGAGTGGGAAAGTAAGGCCAGACTGAAAGGTCTGGGAAACAGATGGTTACTTGTAGTAAATGATTGGACAGGGATAGTGAATGAAGAGACCTGGGGTTTCTGGCCCCTATTGGAAGAGCCCTGTAGGAGCCCTGGCTGCAATTAACAGCGGGTCCCGGTTGATAGACATCTTGGTGGATACTGGAGTAGCCTATTTGGTCTTAAAATAGTAAACTGGCTTCATTGAGCCCTTCTATGTCTCTGATGGGCATCACTGGACAGGCACAACAGTAGTCTCTGTTACGACCATGGGACTGTAATTTGGTGAACAGAAGTTGAGATGGAGCTTTTTATACATGCCTGACTGTCCAGTTCCTCTTTTGGGGCAAGAACTTTTATGCAGATTAAATGCTCAAATAACTTTCTCACCTGGGAAATGTCATTTGTGGTTACAAATTCCACCTGAAAATGTCTTATGGCTCTAGCTCCTGCTGAGGAACCAAGAAGACAAGGAAAAAGGCCAGGACCATCTGAGATCTATGAAGAAGAACAAGTGAGTGCTACTGTTTGGGCACATGGGAATATCCAGTATCATTAAAAGGAGCAAAATGTCCTTGTGTTAAATGGGATCCTTAAAGTAAGAAACATTAAAAGCCATACAACTGAGCCTCTATTGGTTTTTACAACATGGACTGATTAGCCTTTGTCAGTCTCCCTGTAACACTCCCATTTTACTCGTGAAGAAGCCCCATTCAGAGGAATATCACTTTAAGATTGAAGGGTTTATCAATGAGATAGTTCAGGTTATCCATCCTACAGTACCCAATCCATGCACTGTGTTGAGTGTACAGCCAGGAAACTATGGATGGTTTATGGTGTTGGACTTCAAAGACACCTTCTTTTGTATTCCTTTGGGAGGGGAGTCTCAATTGCATTGGCTTTTGAATGGCAAGACTCAAAGGTTCAGGTAAGTATGCAGCATGTTGGGCTATGCTCCCTCAGGGCTTCAAAAATTCAAGTTAGGTCAGCCCATTGTTATATATGTGCCCTACCAAGTGTTAGCATTGTCAGAACAAAAGGGGGGGTGGTGGTGGTTGGTATTGGTTGACTACAGGCCAAATGGGAAAATAGCAAGCACTTCTTCCGGATAACCCAAAGGTCACTTTCAATACTGAGAGCTCTTGAAATCCAGCCACACTGCTGCCTTTGCCTTTGAATCAGTCTCTCTCTTCTGTAATTTTTTGGAAGTTCTTGGAACTGTGCTCTCGAGCAGGCTTGAGTTATCTAACCAGTCATTGACACAGGCTGATTGGTACTTGTTCACTGATGGCAGTCGTTTTCTTGATCACAGACAATGCTGAGCAGGATATGATGTGATGAGTGGCTAGTGTGTTATGGAAGCAAGAGTGCTTCCCTTGGCCATATCATCATGAAAGGCCAAATTATTAGCCCTCAAGGAAGTAATACCAAGATGTGGATTCCCTACTTCTATCCAAAGTGATAATGGACCATCTTCCATTGCAGCAGCAATTCCATAAGTAAGGTCTTGGGCATTAAATGAAAATTACATGCATGATGGAGGCCACAATATATGGGAAAAACAGAAAAAAAAAAGAATCCTACTTTAAAAAAGACAATTGGAAACCTGTGCCAAGAAACACACCTGAAATGGGATCAGGTCCTACCAATTGCCCTTCTCTGCATCCAGGTGGCCCCCAAGAAATGGGCTCCAAATAAGCCATATGAAGTTATGTATGGTAGACCATTCCTAGCTCCCCAAGATAGCATTTGGGAGAGTGTGCATTTGGTTCAGGAAACAAAACTAAAACAGTATGTTCAATAGGTGAATCAGTTGTTAACTATGCACAACTGGAAGCACCACTGTACCCTTTTAAGGGACCAGTTGCTACTCAAAAGTTAGAAAGAACAGGGCCCAAACCATCAGTTGGAAGAGAAGTGGAAAGGGCCCTACAATGTTCTCTTGATGACCCACACATCCCTCAAACTGGTAGGAAATCAAACATTTGGTGCACCGTACTTGAGTTAAATAGTGCTCTATCCCATATATTAAGTCAGACAACCAATCCCAGTGGGAAAGTCAACCCTTAGGAGATTTGAGATACTTATTTAAGAAAAAAAATAGGTGTGCAATGTTATTTGCACTTTGCCTTCTGCTTGCCTTCTCTGCAGGGTGGAGAAATAATTCCCTAGTTCACATTGCTCAGACATTGGCCTCATTCACACAGGCTGTTGAGTGCTGGATCACTGTGACTCATTCATATATTCAGTAAAGAACTGTATCTGAGTCCCTAATGGACACTGGACTACTGATAAGTTTTCCCAATCCCATATATAGGTGATGATGTATAGTATGCAATAATGCATTATCTTCATGAAAGTAATTTGGAATCACATGGCCTTAGATTATAAGCCGGCCAACCAAGGGAATGTCTCTGCCATTGCAAATACATCCTAATGTGCATACATAGATACTTCTTCCCAAATTGAGACTAATGTGGAAAAAAATTGTCAAAAGGCCACCTGGTTACAATAATCTCTAGCTTATCAGGGAATGTGTGCAAGTCCTACTGACCAGCTTGTTCTCAGCTTTTTTCTCATGGATTCCAAATGGGCTTAAATCCATCTTCTCAGACAATTTTGTTTTGTTTTCTTCTAACTCTTTTACTTCTGGTCTCAGAACTATATGCACTGTGAAAGGTCATCTTTTATTGTCTCTTTATGTCTGTAAACATCCTATCTATGTTAAGAGGCAGAAAAAGGTAGTTGGGAAAAACAAGTACAAGCCTCCTGTAGTAAAAATCCTCTGACATGGACCCTGACCAGCAGGAAGGAGCCAGATGAGCAGAGGATGCCCCTCTTCCATAGTAATGAAAGGCATACAGTAACAGTGGGGAAACTGAAACCACTTAAAAACATAAAGTTGAGCAAATATCAAAATGGCTGCACTAATGCTTCAGTGTAGTTCTGTTTTAAAGTAACCTGTCCCATCTCTTCTGCAAACCTCCTTTCCTCCCTTCTCAGTCTTTTGTTTCAGGCACCCAGGACCACCCTAAAGACAAGACAAAGGAGGCTGACAGCAAATACACAATCCTGTCAAAACCAGCTAGATCCTATATTTTCCTATAAAACCCTCAGCCCCTTCCTAGAGGGACAGAAGGTGGGAGGGGACTTGTAGTGTTTCAAAGGCCATAGCCTCTGTAGCCTCCTTTGGCCAGCAAAGCAATAAAGCTATTATTTTTTCTTGTCACAAACTGTCTGTTGTATTTTGTCTTCAAAGTCCAGGTGTTGGTTTTCAACCACACTTTGGGAGAATCCAGCTTGTCTGGGTCTAAAATTAGGTTGGGATCACAGACTTCTTGTCCATTGGAAAGTATTCACCCAAAAGAAGTACAGGTGGGGAACAGGTTTTAGGGTGTTTACTACTCTGAAATTTGAGATCCTTTAGTCCTCAAATGTTTTGAACAAAATGAAAATTATATAAAACCACATGACTTCATGAACATTTTAATGAATATTCTTCTAGTAATGAAATTACACTTTGGATAATGCATTTCTTGGATATGTTTTATGTAAGAAGGGGAAAATAAAATTGTGCCAGTTAAAAAACAAACTAACATGAACTTGAACTACTCAATATTTAAAAGACCTAAACAATAATGACGCTTATTTTTTGTTTTGTCTTAGCATTTTGTTGGCTATCTTCTTCAGTACATCTGTTAACATCAATGTGTGGGAATTTATGCAAATAAGCACATTATTAAGTGCAGTTCACATTAGAGTGGATTTACTGCATTTTTCTACTCCGAGGTTTATTTTAGGGTGTACGTGTTGTTCAAATGCTGTGTCTGGGTTTTCTTCATTGATAGCTTCAAAAATGTTGGTGGGGCACGTGGGTGGCTCAGTCATTTGAATGGCCAACTTCAGCTCAGGTCATGATCTCGAGGTTCTTGATATAAGCCCCATGTTGGGCTCACTGCTGTCAGCACAGAGCCCACATCAAATCCTCTGACCCTTTATCTCTCTGCCCCTACCCTGCTTGTGCACACTGTCTCTCTCTCTCAAAAATAAATAAACATTTAAAAAAATACATGATTGGTACCAAGTAGCATACTTAAAAGGTCAGTTTGTGACCTAAACTTCTTTAGTTCTGCTTTTTCTAGAGTGGCTTGTAGTTTCTGGATCAGATAATAAAAAAACAACCACAGTGAATATTATTGAATATTTTCCACCAGGCACCACACTAAACATTACTGAGGTATTCCAAGATTCCTTATGGAGTAGGTATTATTGTTTTCACTTGCATTTCACAGATGAGGAACCTGAGGGTCAGAGGCATTACATGAATTTTTTAATGCATGTTTTTAAAAAAAAATTAAGTCAATTTTTGATACAGGGAGAATGAGAGAGGAGGAACAGGGAGGGGGGAGAGAATCCCAAGTAGGCTCCTTTGTCAGCATGGAGCCTGATGCAAGGGGTAGAGCTCACAAACCATGAGATCATGACCTAAGATGAATCTAAGAGTGGGAAGCTTTACTGACTGAGCCACCCATGCATCCCTATGTGAATTTCTTAAGGCCACACAACTGCCAGGAGCCAGAGGGCCAGTATTTGACCCCACCTCAGTCAGAATCAAGAGCCCAAGGTCCTAACTAGCACCTCAGGTACCCTTTCAGATCTGCATTGTTTGTCCACAAATCTGGGAGTTATGCTCTGCTGCTTTTTTCAAGTTTGTAGTTAGTGGTCTTTCTTCCAGATTTATTACATTAGCTACCTGCTGTCCGTGAAGCCAAGGATTGCAGAATGAATGTGTGTTCTGCTGCCCCACAATTCATATGTTAATGCCCTAACCCTCAATGTGATGCCTTTGGAGGTGAGGGCTTTGGGAGGTAGTTAGGTTTACATGAGGTCATGAGGGTGAGGCCACAGGATGGGATTAGTGTCCTTAGACAAAGAGGCTGCTATGTGAGCACGCAGAGAGAAGGCAGCCATTCACAAGCCAGGAAGAGGGCCCTCGGCAGGAACGCAGTCTGCTGACACCTTGATCTTAGACTTCCTGGCCTACAGAACCATGAAAAACATATGTCTATTGTAAAGCTGCCTGGTCTTTGGTATTTTGTTATAGCAGTCTGAGGGCAGACACCAAGATTTGAGCTCTCCCTCATGTGTAACCTTTCCAATTGGAATGTCTCAGCTCAGTGCACCTGGCCCCCACCTGCATCCTCTCCCACTCACCAGGCCCCTCTATAGCAGCCCCTGGTACTCTGCACCAGCCCTTTGGAACTCTGTGTAGGGTCCCCAAGATCCTCACTGACTCATGCTTCTTTGACTTTGCCTGGGCCCTTTCCCCTCCCATCTTCATGCCTGGTAAACTTCTACTCATCAGTCACAGCTCATCCTAAGCTTCTCATCCTCTGGGAAGCCATCCTTGATTGATCTCCTAGGTAGCACCTCATGCTCCCTCCACTGGTCTGACATTCCAGTCTACATCTTCAGTACTTCTCTAACAAGTCTACCTTCTCTACTGCAATTCTTATTTTTTATTGTACCAAAAAACCCCCCATAAAATCACCCAAACCATTTCCAAGTGTGCAGTACAGTATTGTCAACCACATGCACATTGTTGGACAACATATCCTCAGAATCCTCCCATTCTGCATAAGTGAAACTCTACACCCATTGAACAGCAACTCTCCACCTCCCCTTCCCCCAGCCCTGGGCAACCACCTTTCTCTTTCCTATTTCTATGAGTTTGACTGGTTTGGATACTTCATATAAATGGAAACATATAGTCTTTGAGTATTTGTCATTTTGTGACTGGCTTATTTCACTTACATAATGTTCTCAAGGGTCATCCATATTGTAACATATGACAGGATTTTCTTCTTTTTAAGGCTGAATAATATTTCATTATATGTATATATCACATTTTTGTTATCCATTCACCAGTCCATGGATTTACTTTTTTTGAATAAATGATTTTGTTAACAATTGACTTTTATTTATTGAGATAGAATTGACATACAACATTTAAGTGAATGTGTACAAACATGTAAATTTAAGGAGTACAACTGGGTTGGTTTGATGCACTTATTATTACAATGTGTTACCACCGTAGCATTGGCCAGCAATTCTGTCACATAATTATTCTTTCTTTGTGATGAGAACTATTAAGATCTAGTAGCATCAGGGGCCTGGGTGGCTCTGTTGGTTAAGTGTCAGACTTCAGCACAGGTCATGATCTCACGGTTCTTGAGTTTGAGGCCTGTGTTGGGCTCTGTGCTGACAGCTCAGAGCCTAGAGCCAGATTCTATGTCTCCACTTTGCCCCTCCCACACTCATGCTCTGTCTCTCAAAAATGAATAAATGTTTAAAAAAATTAAAAGGTCTACTAAGTCTCTTAGCAGCTTTGAAGTTTATAATGTAGCATTTTTAATTACAATCACTATTCTGTGAATGAGAGCCCTAGGACTTATTTATCTACCAGTTAGAATTTGGTACCCTTGCAGATTTGTAACAGCTCTCCAATTCCCCTAATCCACAATCTCTGGTACCACCATTCTACTCTTGGGTCTTATCAATTTGGCTTTTTTAGATTTCACATTTAAGTGATATGATACAGTGTCTGTCTGTTTTTGATTTTTCTGCCCTCAAGGTCCATCTATGATGTTGCAAATGACAGGATTTTCTACTTTCTCATGACCAATATTCCACTTTCGTATGTGTGTGTGTGTGTATACCACATCTTTATCCATTTGTCTGTTGATAGACACTTAGGGTGTTTCCATATCTTGGCTATTATGAACAATGCTGTGATAAACATGAGAGTGCAGTGATCTCTTTGATATATCCAGCAACCTGTTGCAATTCATTTGGATGTGGGCCATCTGCCTTATTAAGTCCATTGATGGGAATGACCATCTCTTCTTCCACCTTGTCTTCCAAGTTCCTAGCACAGTGTCTGACACATGAGAGAGACTTGATAAATATTTGGAAAAATGAATTTAAATTAGAACAAATGACAAAATTTGGGAAGAAAATATGCTTCCAACAAAAGAGCAGATTTTTTAAAAAAAATTAACACAGCAGGGATTTGAAGAGGAATCTGGAACAAAGAAGTAAAAATTTAATTTTGCATTTTGCTAAGCTTTAAAAATCACTCCCCAAACCACAATGATGTAACCACTTTCATAAATGCATTAATACACTTTGGGCTAGTGTTTCCTGCCTCAAAGAAATTCCCTTGCCAAATTGAGAATTATCCTTAAGCCCCTGAGCTTATCCCTCACTCCTGACTTTAAAAGGATTGTACACAAGTCCAGACAGAAGAAAGTAACCCTCTCAGTTCATCTCCTTCCACCATTATTTTAATGCATGCTGGAACTGGTTCAGCCTCGGAATTTAAGTGTTTCTAGAAGCTCTTGTCAGCATTTTTAAAGATCTCTTTGGATATAAGTAATTCCTATTAAAAATCCAAACATAAGTTTCTATTCAGAAAAAAAAAATGAACCCTATAAAAATTCACTTCTCCAAAAAGATAAGATGTCAGAATTTAGGAATTAAACATCCAATGCTATCTGAGATTGCTAAAGCCTTATGCTTTAATTTTTTTTAAGTGCTGAAGATGGATCTATTTCAATCAATTCTCACATTTCCATCCTCTCACCAGGGGCATAAATTTTGTTAGGAACCTGGCTGGTGCAGAGATCTCACTGGTCTTCATATCTCACTGGTATTCAAGGAATGAAAAGGGAGGAGAACTCCCATGAGGATTCATTTAATGTGTATCTGTATTTACAATATAACTAGATCCTTTTACAACCTTATATATGTCATTTCATGCGTTTAAAAATATTATTCCAAGAGTCTCTTCTACAATGGGTCTATAGCATCAAAAGTTCTCCTAATTCTTTGCTATGTGTTTCATCCTTAGTCTCTCACTCCATTATTATTTTCCCTTTCCTTCACCTTCTCTTTTCACTATCTATCTATCTATCTATCTATCTATCTATCTATCTATCTATCTATTTATATTCCTCCTATGGCTACTTATGCTAAACATGGAGATTCTATCCAGGCTTCTATACTGATACATGATGAAGTAAGTCTCCTTGAATCCATTTTTCCTTCTCTGACCTTCTTAACCTCCTCCTTTGAGACACAGCCTCCTTTGTGGCTTATTTACTTGAATCTGAAGCATTTGGAGGGAGAACCCAACCGTCCACGATCCACCTTTGTGACTAAACCCAGTTCTGTCTTCTCTTCTGAGATTTTGTTAAATGTACCACATCATGCCTTATATTCAGGAGTATTTACTCCTTGAATAAGAAGGAGGGACACAGACTTTATACTATTTCCCCAACTTAACTAAGATTACTACAGCCTCTATCAGGGTAAGAGCAAGAGCAGTAGGGATGGGAATAACTGCCTGTTCATATTTTGGCTTCCTTGTTAACAGTCTAGGACAGTACGATGTGAAAAGAACTTCTCATCTTTTATGTGTCTCTTTTCTAGAAATCCAAATATCACAAATACACACCTTATTCATTTTCCTCCATGCCATCTATGTTTATATTAAGTTCTTGTGTCTTATAGGCAATAAATAAGTACTTCTATGTCATTCTGATTTCCCAGCCTTCTCTTCATTTTCTTTCAGCCAAGAAGGCTCAAATGTTACCACTATTCCAGTGACTTCAGGAAACAATTTTTAAAACCTGGATTAGGAGCATGTAATGCTGTGTCTCCACAGAGTTTAATTCAAGTCAAAAATATTCTAAAACACAATCCTACAATCACTTCCAATATGGATCTGTATTGGTATATTTCTTTGTACTCTTTATTTGCCTACTCAATGGCAGAGTCATCTCTGTTCAAAAAGTGAGAGCTTAAACTAAAATTTAAAATCTATTATTTATAGGGCTGGAATTGGGCATGGGTCTGGAAGTATGATCTGCCCTCAGGAAGCATATAATGGTGGAGCAAAGGGAAATATGAAAGGCAGCATCTAGAGGCCAAAGTGAGATTCAGACAAGGAATCAAACACTAGCTGGAGTGAGTGATGAAAACTGAGGAGATAAAACTTAGGTTCAGATAGAGTGCCAGGACCCTGACCAGAGGACAGGAGGCAAAGCTTGGACAGAAGACTTAAAACACTTCTGCTGAACAGTGACCACTTATTTATTTATTTATTTATTTATTTATTTTTATGTTTTATTTCTGAGAGAGAGAGAGAGAGAGAGACAGCGTGAGCAGGGGAGGGTCAGAGAGAGAGGGAGTCACAGACTGAAACAGGCTCCAGGCTCTGAGCTAGCTGTCAGCACAGAGCCCGACACGGGGCTCGAATCCACAAACCGTAAGATCATGACCTGGGCTGAAGTCGGACGCCAACTGACTGAGCCACCCAGGCGCCCCCAGTGACCACTTTTTATAGGCATTTGAGCTTTTCCAAAGCTGGAAATAGAAAGCTATTAAGGACATTTGGAAATTTTCTCCCCAGGTAACTTGTATGTTCTAATAAGTAATTACATTCCTTTATGTCTTGATTCTTTTTAAAAACATTTTATTTGGGAAGTGCTCTTGTAATAATTATGGGAACATGGAGCTTACCTGCATATTTGAGGGTCAGTGAAGGTACCCATTCTGCTGTAATGGAGTTAGAAAGAGGAAGAGTGGGTAGGAGATAAGGATAGAAAGGAGAAGGGGAGTCCAGATTACCTATTATTCGAGGTCTTATAAGATATTCTAGATCTTATAATAACGACTTGGGGTTTTCTCTGAGTATGCTGGAGGGCCATCTGAGGGTTTTAGGTAGAGAAATAATATGATGAGGTTGACATTTTTGAAGGATCTTTCAAGCTGCTGTGTTGAGAAGGGATTATAGGAGTGCAAGAACAAAAGTAGAGAGATTGCTTTGGAACCCATTGCAACTGTCCTGGCAGAAGACAATGGTGGCTTAGAATATGCAGGAATAAAAGGGATATGAGAAGTCTTATCAAGAGGACTTGCTGATAGGTTAGCTGTAGGGTATGACAGAAAGAGAACATTACAGGGGCGCCTAGGGGCACCTGGGTGGCTCAGTTGGTTAAGTGTCCGACTTCGGCTCAGGTCATGATCTCATGGTTAGTGGATTCGAGCCCCGCGTCAGGCTCTGTTTTGACAGCCAGCTCACAGCCTGGAGCCTGTTTCAGATTCTGTATCTTCCTCTCTTTCTGACCCTCCCCTGCTCATGCTGTCTCTCTCTCTCTCTCAGAAATAAAAAAAACATTTAAAAAAAGAGAACGTTACAGATGATACTAGGGATTTGGAACTGAGGAACAAATAGAATTGAGTTGCCATAGACTTCAGTAGAAAAGGTCCAGAAGAAACAGTGTTGGGGGAAGGATTAAATCTAAAGCTCCTGAAACAGTGAAATAGTTACTTTGCTCACCATCCAAATGTGGAGGGTTCTCCAGAATTGCTATGTAGGAAGAATTCAGAGACCATGATCACCCATTCTAGACATGGATGTGAAGCTTGGAACTACTTTTCTTATTATTTTACATGAAATTAAGAAATGACAACTGTACAGGGGCACCTGGGTGGCTCAACTGGTTAAGTGTCCAACTCTTGATTTTGGCTCAGGTTTGCAAGGTTGAGCCCTATGTTATGCTCCACACTGACAGTGCAGAGCCTGCTTGGGATTCTCTCTTTCTGCCTCTCTCTCTGTCCCTCCCCCTACTCTATCTCAAAATAAATAAATAAACATCAAAAAGAAGAACAAAAAAAGACCTGTACAAATTGTCAAGTAAGATGCTATTGGAGAATTTGGCTAGCTAAGCGATTCTTTGATACCAGCACAGCCAAGTGGAAAATTTGAAGCTTCAGGTGTGGGTCTTTTGATCTTCCTAGAAGTAACCCCCTCACTGACTTTTAGAATTTTTCTGAAATTTGCCATGGCTCTTTCACCAGAACTGGAGGCACGGAAAATGTTGCTACTGCGTAGTTCAGTGACTTTGTTTGAGGCCTTTGATGAAGATAGAATCACCAGTATATACTCCTTTATCAGAGAGGATTTGGCCTGTCAGCAGAAGCCATGCTAGCTGATTTAATAAAAGGAACCTCCTACATGTGTTTATGAAGGCATTAGGAAGTGCAACCAGAAGACAAGGGAACCTCAAGAAATGCATCTGTGGGAAGCTGCTACCAAGCCCAGGGTTGGAGGGATGAGGAGAGGAGCTAAGCCAGTAGAGGAGGTGGAAACCATGCACATCTGCTCAGTGGCACCTGGGACCACAGACTTCAAAGCTTTATCATATCCCCATGTGGACTTTAATTTTCCTTGTGGTGGTAGATGCTTTAAACAAAGAGACAGCAAGAGAGGGAGACCTAGGAAGACCATGTTCTATTTCACCAACGCTTTTAGGGGAGAAAAATTCCACCTGATGGAACTGGCAAAAGAAGACTTAAAGAGGAGAGAGACTAGGCAATCATGAGGAATTAATGACAAAATAAATATAAAATAGAGGTGAAGCAGTAACCTTCTACAGCACAAATTATTTTAATTGTTTTTATTTGTTGCTTTTCTTGATTCACTGTAATTTTACTTGCAAATAGCAAGATGAGCTCTAATATTCTTTCCATTTATTCAGTAAATATACATTTTAAAAATACAATTTATTGTCAAGTTAGCTAACATACAGAATACACAGTGTGCTCTTGGTTTTGAGAGTAGATTCCCAGGATTCATCACTTACATACAACACCCAGTGCTCATCCCAACAGGTGCCCTCCTCAATGCCCATCACCCATTTTTCCCTCTCCCCTGCACCACTACCCCCATCAACCTTCAGTTTGTTCTATGTATTTAAGAGTCTCTTATGATCTGACTCCCTCTCAGTTTGTAAATATTTTTTTCCTTCTCTTTCCCCATGATCTTCTGTTAAGTTTCTCAAATTCCACATATGAGTGAGAACATAGGATATCTGTCTTTCTCTGACTGACTTATTTCACTTAGCATAATACCCTCCAGTTCCATCCACATTGCTGCAAATGGCGGGATTTCGTTCTTATTGCCAAGTAGTATTCCAGTGTGTGTGTGTGTGTGCGTGTGTGTATATATATATATATATATATATATATCACATCTTTTTCTCTATCCATTCAGCAGTTGATGGACATCTGGGCTCTTTCCATAATTTGGTTATTGTTGATAGCATTGCTATGAATATTGGGGAACATGTGCCCCTTNCTGACTTATTTCACTTAGCATAATACCCTCCAGTTCCATCCACATTGCTGCAAATGGCGGGATTTCGTTCTTATTGCCAAGTAGTATTCCAGTGTGTGTGTGTGTGTGCGTGTGTGTGTGTGTGTGTGTGTGTATATATATATATATATATATATCACATCTTTTTCTCTATCCATTCAGCAGTTGATGGACATCTGGGCTCTTTCCATAATTTGGTTATTGTTGATAGCATTGCTATGAATATTGGGGAACATGTGCCCCTTTGAATCAGCACTCCTGTGTCCTTTGGATAAATTCCTAGTAGTGCTACTGCTAGGTCATAGGGTAATTCTATTTTTAATTTTTTGAGAAACCTTCACACTGTTTTCAAGAGTGGCTGCACCAGTTTGCATTTCCACCAACTGTATAGCATTAATTCTTAAGTTTATCTTTCCTTTCTGATATTGTAGACCATGGTTAGAAGTCCTTACTAAAATAATCATTTGTTTCTCCATCACCAGTTGTTATTAGAGATATGAAAAGCCAACCTCTTTGTCTGTTTCTGTTTCATATTAAAGTCTTTGCCTTTGCACGTAAAAGAATACCTACCTGGACAGTGTGAATGATATTCCTTTCTCTGCAAGCATCAAACAGATTTGCTGGATAAAATCAATATGGAGTCTAGCATTCAGAGATTGACAGGTTCTATTCTGCAAATTCATTTATTGTGAACAGCTGTCTCTAGAGACATTTTCTTTCTTTCTTTCTTTCTTTCTTTCTTTCTTTCTGTTTTTAAAGAAAGACTTTAAGGAGAAACTAAAGTCAAAACTTTGGTAATTCAAAATTCAACTCCATGACTTGTAATTGTTATAGACAAGCCAGATTTGATTTGCTGTCTTCAAGTCTGAAGTTTATAATGCATGTAATTTGATTTTCTTTCTCTAGAGACATTTTATCTATCTGATATGAGTCTTTATCATCTTAAGCAAAGTAAAAATTTCCATAAAAGTTATTGTGAAGAATCCTTTACTTTTAAAGACTGTTAGAAACTTGCTAATTTTAAAAGATATTTGTAGTATGACTGTTAGACTAAAAGTATAAATTCCAGGAAGGTTTCTAGTTTTTAATTTTACTTTTAATCATATTAATTTTGTGACCTGTCAGTGATAGTTCCCATGCTAAATTTTTGAAAATTAACCAAACTTCAAGTCATTTTCAGGTATTCAAATTTGTATTTTAGAAATATTTGTGTCTTAGTCCATTAACTGACTAGTTCAATAATTAAAACTCTACAGATTGCTTGGTATTAGTAACCTCTTAATGTGCTAAGTGCTTTACATGTTTTTACATTTTGCTTTTGTAGATATTATCTAATGCCCTATGGAATGTTTCAGAGGCTTTACCCTTTTAGAATTGAGAACTTTGCAGCTCAGAGGAGATAGTGACAGGGGACATCGTGTTAGTGTGACATAGACACAGGTCAGTTGATGCAGAGCTTCTGTCTCTTTAAAGATGTCTTATGTCTACAGCCCAGCAGAGTGAGTGGCAGAATAGAGGTTCAGGAATTGTTGGCTAGAATCCATTTACTGTTCTGTGCTCGGCACATTGTCTGATTCTAGAGAAAATAATACATGAAAATAGGGGAATTGCCTTGATTCTCCTAAGATTCTTTACTATATTTCAGAAGTAGATAAAATAATAGCTTTCAAAGCAGCATATGAACACAATATGCCTGTCCTGTTAATTCTGAAGGTTGTCATTTATGAAGATGAGGTTCAGAAATTTATGAAATAAATGAGTGCATAAGGTGACATAGAATAAAAGTCTAAGTGCTTTGAATAGTGATTTAGTCTGAAAAGGCAATAATATCTTGCTTCTTTAGAACTAACTTTTCATTGGAATGCCTGCTAAATTTTTCTAGTTAAGATAAAGTCCTGTTCTTCATACAGGCAAAGTAGATATCCTCTCTGCTATGATTTTTGTAAAGGGATTTCTTTCTCTTTCTTCCCTTCCCTAAGCCCCAGATTTCTATGCATCATCATTAGCAGTAGAATTGTACGTTCTGGTTGGTACAGTCTATAAATGTGTATTGACATCTAATTCTGAGCCAGGAACTATGTATGGGAATAATAGAGAGCAGGGCACATTCCCTGTCCTTGGAGATTCAGAGGGACCCTCCATGGAATTCAGTAGCTTTGTCATTATTGCAGTAACTGCTTTCCTATTCAATCATCTCATAATTTCTCACCAGTGTCTTTGAGGATGGCACTAGGATTTTAGTAGTAGGTTAGTACTGAGGTTAAATATGCTTAATGTCTCTCAGAGATGAGGTGAGGTCTACACAAGTGTGCTCTGACTCTAGTTTCCGAGGCAGAGGTGGTGGTTTGGTTGTTTCTCTGTGAAAGCCACGGAAAGCCATCCTCTCCTCTTGGGAAATTTCACCCTCCCTTTGCCTTCATGGCTTCCACAATCTCCACTCTAAGGGAAATAAGGTTCTCCCTCCCTCCCCTTCCCTTGGGTGATCTGATAAAATGAGCATGATGTCTTCCAGGGCTTCTGCCTTGGTCTACTGCAGGCGACGGAGGGGCAGAAAAGAACCTTGCATTTTATAGGCTTCTTTGCAGCTGCAGTTGTGAATATAATTCATTTCTATCAATATGATGCACTCACCTGAGACTTGAAAGGTGGAATGAGACAGAGGTCATCTTTCCATGGCTGCTATTTTCTGTTGTCATGCACAGCCATGGTACTGTTTTTCACACAGCGGTGTTTTCATAAGAGCCAACAGTATTGGAGGGGTGATGAGAAGCAGGGTTGAAGCATGACAAGATCCTAATGTTTCAGTGCTGGCAACCTATCTCTGGATTGCAGCCACAGTATGTTACTAGAACAAAAAGCTCCAGCAGTGGCTATGATTTCTGCCTTTCAACAACCTGAGGGGTGGAAACTACTGTGATTGTTCCCACTTTATAGATAGGGGAAACGGTAGCAGAAGGAGGTTTAGTAAATTGCCCAATTTGCATAGCTAGTAAACAGTTGAGAAACATTTTCATTGCCTGGTTTCAGTGTCTGCCCTTTTAATCTTGCTACTCTGAGTTATTGAATATATGAGGACTAAACACAAACAACACAATCTCAATAAATTGTATATCCACAGGGGTTTTCAAAAAATGGAAGGATAATGGGAAACTCTACTCAATAAATGCTAAGTAGCAAGCAACACCTTCAGCTTACAGACAGAGTTTGAGGCCCAGGTAGTGCAGAGGTGTGTCAAAGCTACAGCTAAAGTATTAGGACTAAACTGCCACTGTGTATTCTGATGATGTGTATGTTGCTGTTTCAACTCTAAGACTGATGTGAGAATCTGATGAAAATCTTAGACAACTTAGTAAAAGAAATGTAAACACACTTGCACATGCATGTAATCTTTTATATACAGTTTACTTTATGGTTATAATTGGCTTTTCAGATTTAACCTAAACTTCTTTTGGCAGTGTGGATTCCTTCTCTAAGTGCTTTTCCATCAACTATATGTAGCCTTGGTAAAGATTGCTTTGCTGGTCCCAGCATTTTACCTCTGTATCCATGGCTTTTGCCATGTGACGTGCGAGTTAGTTCCTGTCACAGAAAAAAGAGAGGATATCTTTCCTATCCCTTAAATAGAAGTTTGCCCTCTGAAATGAGGTGGGGGTGCAGTTATGTCGGTTCTTACCTTGGCATAAAGAGACCTTGAGTATTTCTTCCTGTTCTCTTGTGTGTCTGTAAACATGAGAAAATGTTTGGGCTAGCCTGGTGGAAAATGAGAGACATAGAAAAGAGGCACGTAAAGTTGAGGCCATTGGAGTTCACCCAACAATAGGCTAATAGTATATATGTGAGCAATTTCAGCTGATAAGAAGAGCTTCCTAGCTGACCCTGAGTTAACCCTAGAGGCTTGTATAATAAACACTTCTTGCTGTATGCCACTGAGACTCAGAATTGTCTATTATCATTATGATACAGCATTATAATGGCAATAGTTAACTGAAACTGTAGAATTATAAATGTAAATACAATGCCTTTGTTCTGTCTAAATTGTTGACAATGGCCAAAAGCTAGCCCAATCACGGATTTGAGTCTGGGTGAGGAAAAATGGAAAAAAAATTATTTTTGTAATCATTCTCTTACAGAATGTGTATTTTTGTCCCCTCCTCAAATTCATGTGTTGAGATTCTAGTCCCCAAAGTGATAGTATTTGGAAATGGGACCTGTGAGAGGGAATTAAATCATGAGGGTAGAGTCCTCCTGATGAGGTTAGTGTCCTTATAAGAAGAGATACTAGAGTGCTTGTTTCTCTCTTCATTCTCCTTCATGTGAGGATACAATGAAAAGGTACTTGTCTATAAGATATGATGCAGGCCCTCACCAGAACCTGGCCATGTTGGCATGCTGACCTTGAACTTCCAGCCTCCAGAACGGTGAGAAATGAATGTTTATTGGTTGAGCCACCCAGTCTATGGTATTTTGGGTGTATAGTATTTTGTTATAGCAGCCTGAGCTAAACACATTCATTCTAGTTGAAGGACTCATATGAGATTGTTAAGTAGTTTCTGATATCTGCATCTAAGAATATGACTTGGCTTCTGCCCATTTGACCTTGTGGCCCACATTTATTGATCCAATAAAAGTTACTTTTCCTTTAAATTAGCCCAAGTCATTTTCTATTTGCTGTCCTATGTCTATTGTTTTGTTTTAAATTATCCAAAAATTAAGTGGCTGAAAATAATAATTTAATTCATGAGTTTGGGGAGTCAGGAATTTCAGAGTGGCTTAGCTGGGCCATTTTTACTTGGAACCTTTCATCCATCAGACACTGGAATGCCTAACAGGGTCAGATTTTCAAGATGACTCACTTACATGACTGGTCATTGTTGCTGGCTATTGACGGATAGTTCAGCAAGGCTGTCCTCCAGAATGACTACCTTTGGTCTTTACAGTCAGTCCTAGGGAAACTGGATTTCTCACATGGTAGCTGGATTCCCCCAAAGTGAATGTCACCAGAGAACCAGACACGGATCCCCGCTATGGGAATAAGGTCCACAAATGTTGGTATGTTTTTAAATCACCCCATTCTTCCCTTTAGCCACAAATTATTTTTATCACTCCACTTGTACAATATTCTTTTCCTTCCCAAACTTTCCCCTAGGTCTTTACACTAGTGACTGAGGCTCAGGCTCCAAGTCAAGGAGCTTATCATTTAAATCAGGTTCACATGTGGATGCAGCTCCATGGACTTAGTTTCTTGGCTATAGTTTCTATTAAACTAAAAATATTGGAACTAAGGGCAAGCTGTCCACTCATGACACACCCAAGATACAATGCTGGTATAGAGATAGGACAGCTATAATAAAAACTCTAGTTCCAAAATGGGGGAGGTAAGAGACACATAGCAGTCATGGGTTAGCTCTGAAATCCAGATGGATGTGAACCTCCAGTTTAGTTAGGGCCTGGTTCTGCTTCCTGGAACAAAACTTGTATTACTGCAATGGAAGCAATTGATTGGGGATTTATTTCATAATGAAGAATAGAAATAATATTTTTTGAGGCATACTTTTTTAACTCCTTTTTTTCATGTAAAAATTATCCCTACTTTCTGAAAAAAATACTGAAAGATCTAAGTCTTACTAATATCAGTTTGATTTGGTTATAATGAGGTGGTAAGATCATAGCACATTGAAGTACCAATGTACAGCCATCTTTGATATTCATTTGATTTTGACTTTTATTTTCATAGGAATAGCACTGAGAACCCTGAATTATAAAGGAATAAGAGGAAAACTGAGCATTCATTTTCATTATGCTTCATTTGCACTTTGTTATATGAGGGTTGTTTGTCTTGTCAAACACTAGATATTTCCAAGACCCTTTCTTTTGGGCTTGAATTTATGATTTCATTTCCTTTGTCCTCAAATCAAAGGGTATCTTTCCAAAAGCTTCATCATTGATGCTATGTATGTTTGCAAGAAAAAGACTTATGAATCCTTTTTCCATCTCAACAGAAGTAATTTTAGGCAGACTTTTGTAGTATTTCTGAGTGTCTGCAGACCTGTGACAGATTGACTAGATTTTATCATTTTCAACTTTAGCCTTCTGAAATGCTTCCTCCAGCATTGGAACGTTTTTACAAATTTGTGATTCTAATCTCTTCTTCCAACCTGGCCAATGGAATCCACAGTTGTCCAGCAGCAGCATTCATAAAGGTGACTGCAGAGTTTCCAATTAAATGATTTACTTCATCCTTAAGTGACCAGAAAGCTGCCAGCTAAGCCAAGACGTAAATGAACTCCACTCCTTCCAACTGTTCTGGGAAGATGATTTACTTTTCTCATAAAACTTGTGACTTCTGTCCAAATTTCAATCAAGTCCTTCAAGACCCTTCCTCTTTTACGCCAGGGAACATCTGCGTAGATGTCTTTGTATTCTGTCTCCTACTAGCCAAAACCACATGAAGAGGCTATGATTTAAAACCTAGCTCCCCATCCAAGAACCCAGTTTCAGGGCAGCAGACAATGTGCCCAGGACTGTACGTTGTCTATGATTTCAAGACAAAGTAAAGGTACCCTGTGACATATAGAGCTCCCTCCTTCACGAAAGCAGAAAAATAAGATCCCGTGTGACATACGTGACACATCTGTAGAAAGATCCAAGAATTTGTATGCCAAGGTTGTGCCTGGCAGATAAACTCTTCACTCTTTTGAAGTTGTCATCTGCATCCATGGTTTCCAATAATGTCTACAAAAAGACATTTTTCATAGATGTATTAGGTAGAAAATAAGTTTAGGTGCTGGAACCACTGAGAGTCTGTGGTAGTTCCGTCCAGTTAATGCTAAAGGAGGAAAATGAGATGAATTACTACCTGAGAAGTATTAGAAGGGATACTGGCAGTTTGGGGCTGGATAATATTTTTGATAGAGGCAGCACTTCAATGTTTTGAATTTGGCCATTTCTGGATCACTGGCCATTTCAGTCCATTTATGGACTGAAGTTTGTGCCACCAAAATTCATATGTTGAAGTTTTAATCCCAAGTGCCTCAGAACGTGACTGTATTTGGAGATGGGGTCTTTAATGGTCTAACTAAGGTAAAGTGGGGTCATTAGGGTGAGTCCTAATATAATATGACTGGTGTCCTTATAAGAATATGAGGACACAAACATTTACAGAGGGAGCACAGTGTGAAAGCACAAGGAGAAGACAGCCATCCATAAGCCAAGAAAAGAGGATTTGGTATGAAACCAACCTCTGCTGACACCTTAATCCTGAATTTCAAGTCCCTAGACTTGCTGGAAAATAAATTTCTATCATTTAAGCCACTTAGTTTGACACTTTATTATGGCAGCTCCAGCAAACTAATACCCATGGATTCTCTAAGATCTTACCAATCATGTGATTTTTTTTTTATTTTATTGACTAGCATTCTTGGAAGATGTTCAAAATTAGACGTTTTGGTTAAAGCAAAGCCAACTTTTAGTAAAGTTAGTCTTTTCAAAGTGGGGCTTCTTCTCACTGAAACAATCTATAATTCCTGCTGTCTTGACATGATGATCACTGAATGTATTTCTGTAATTATATTGATTTCAAGATGTACCCACCCAAACAAATGAACCCTGTGGCTTTTGTATCCCATCTTGCTCAGGAAGAAAGCAAAGTCAAAAGATACCTAAGCTTTATCCTACTGGCTATTTCCAATTGAAGATGAAGGCAATCCCGATGAAAGCTCAAAGAGTCTCTAATTATAATAGCAAAGTACATTTTCAGTAATCTTATCAGGAATAAATTATTCTAGACCTCATTACATAATTAATGGTTTCATGAATTGTTATAGGGCCCAAACATTTGAGAGAAGAAGGAATAAAAGGGAGCCCAGAGAAGACACATGTGCTTCCTGAAGAAGGTTCTGGAAGGGACCATCTCACTTCTCACATCCTATGGGTGAGAACTAGGCACTTGGTCACACCTGTGGGCAGGGAGGCTGGGAATGTCTTTGACTGCACAGCCTCTTTCCAGTCATAACCCTATAGAATTGGAAAGAAGTGACAGACTTTGGTGGACATCTGGCTGGTCACTGCCAAAATAGTTACCACCAATTTAATACTCACGATGTGCTGAGTACTGCTCTAAGCCCTTTATGCCATTTCACCATTGCAGCTCATTCCGTTTGGTTAATTTTCCTAGAATATCGATGACAAACTGAGGGACAGAAATTAAATCAGTTGGTTACATCCCACAGCTAGGAAATGAGAAAGCGGGTGTTCAACCCAGCCAAGGTAACCTTTATGAGACCACCTCTTGGTGTCTGAGTGTTTGGGAAAGGTGGTGAAAGGTATTTTCTCAGGAAAGCAACTTCAACGTCCATCACGCCTTCTTTCTATCCTACCAAAATATTCCTAATTTTCCAATAGTTGAGTAAATCCATGTCTTAGTCCATTCAGGCTGCTACAATAAAGATACCATAGACTGGATGGCTTATAAGCAACATCTATTTATTTCTCACAGTTCTGAAGGCTTTGGAGTCTACAATCAAGATGCTGGCTGACTTGGTGTCTGGTGAGCGCCTGCTTCAAGTTCATAGACATCTGTCCTTCCTCTGTGTCCTTACATGGTAGAAGTGAGAAGAGAGTTCTCTGGGGTATCTTTTGACACTAATCAGAATCATGATGGCTGTGCTCTTATGATCTAACCAATTCTCAGAGGCCCTAGTCTTTTTTTTTTTTTTAATGTTTATTTGAGAGAGAGAGAGAGATCAGGGGAGGGGCAGAGAGAGAGGGAGACACAGAATCCGAAGCAGTCAGAGGCCCTACTCTTAATACCATCATACTGGAGGTTAGGTTTCAACATATGAATTTTAGGGTGATACATTCAATCTATGGCACCCCATCTCTTACACATATAATTTCCTTAGCTCACTAGCCTATAGGAATATATTCCTCTGTTTGACTCCCATAGGACTCTATATCATGCATCTGGTTCATTTACAGATTTAATTATTGATTTACTTATTGATTCATTCATCATCCATTAGCCATCTTTTAAGCATCTTTTTGTTGTTGTTCTAGTCACTGTGTTAGACACTGGTGATATACTAAATAGAACGTGAATTGTGCTTCCAAGATTTCATAGTCCAAAGGAATATGTGTGTGGGAAATAGACATCGAATAACTTCTATTGTGAAATTCTCTTGTATGTGCTATGTTTTATCAGAAAATTGTTGGATTATAAGTTCTATTACTTTTTGTGTCCCACTATGCCTAGTTTGGTGGTAGATACATAATAGGGGCTTTAAAAATGCCTGTTTTTTTACATAAAAAATTTATTATTATTTTAATATAATTTATTGTCAAGTTAGCTAACATACAGTATATACAATGTACTCTTGGCTTCAGGAGTAAATTCCCATGATTCATCACTTACATAACAACACCCAATACTCATCCCAACCAGTGCCTTCCTCAATGCCCATCATCCATTTTCCCCTCTCCCCTGCCCTCCCCATCAACCCTCAATTTGTCCTCTGTATTTAAGAATTCCTATGTTTTGTCACAAATTTTATTATTATTATTATTTTTTTAAATGTTTTATTTATTTCTAGGAGAGAGAGAGAGAGAGAGACAGCGTGAGCAGGGGAGGGTCAGAGAGAGAGGGAGACACAGACTCTGAAACAGGCTCCAGGCTCTGAGCTGGCAGTCAGCACAGAGCCCGACGCGGGGCTTGAACCCATGAACCGCGAGATCATGACCTGAGCTGAAGTTGGACGCTTAACCGACTGAGCCACCCAGGCGCCCCACAAATTTTATTATTTTAACTAAAATGTATTTTGGAATAATATTTCAACATTGGTTTGAAAATACACCAATAAATGATAAGCTACTCCGTCAGCCCATAAGGGAAGCTTACTTAATAGCATGGTCAGCATTTCTTGTACCATATGACTGCTTTGAGTCTGCAGACTTAAGTTTGAGTAGAATTTGATAACAGGAATTAAGCTATTGGCACAGAGAGAGAAAGTGTCACATAATGCCCATCTAATTTCTAACTCACAAATAAAATGTCACATTTGCTCACCTTTGACTGAGCTCAAAATAGCTCATATTTTGCACCTAGCTGACAATCAGTGCTAACTGATGATAATTTTGTGTGAAGGAAGAATAATGTGAAGTTCAGCACATTTATGACACACCACATGCATGCACGCACACACATGCATGCACACACACACCCAATGGGAGGGGAGAACAGATGTTCAATTATCCATTTGAATCCAAAGCCCCCAAATCCATTTTCCCCAGAGTTTGGGAAATGTTAATAATTAGTCTACCTTACAGCACACAGGGAGAGGAAAGCTAGCTGTGCTGAAGTTCCAACAATCAATTCAAGTGAGAAAAACTTAATTAACCAACAAGGTTGTGTTCAGTGCCTGGCTTTCTCCCCACTGGAAGTGATGGAGTTATGGAAACAGCCTCAAAAAGTCCAATTTTAATTCTCTGGGCTTTTGGACTTCTCTTTGAGAATTGAGATAATTGTATTTGAGTTTGAGTAATCACTTTTGTAATGAGTGTCTCTGTTGGTGAAGTGAAAATAAATTTTGATACATTGATTTGTGTAGTTTTGGAGAAGTAATCTTTTGTCCTTATACACCTTAATTATTAAGACAAATGAATATTTTGTTCAAATTAATTGAATGATTAATTATCCTAATCTTCACCTTAATTTTCCTATTAGTAATTTTTCTTGTTAATACTCTTAGTAGGATAAGGTCATCTCATAGCTTTATTGTAGTTGCTATTCTGGGGGAAAAAATCTTCCATGGCAATACAAACTATGAGTTTTCACCAAATTTTTATTCATGCAGTATTTGACACTCCATTCCTTGACCAAAAAAATAGTGTTGTTAACTTTTATCTATGGAAAAGGAAACCAAATATTTCCCCCACCAAAATTCTCCTCCCTGCAGGAGATCTCAGGAAAATCCTCTACCTCAGATCTGAGGCCTGCTATTGCCACCAGGAAACATAGTTTCATTCTCAGGGGAAGCAGATAAAGTGAAGAGATTGTGATTCCTGTCTGTTTCTAAGCAAGGTGTGGTAGGCAGCCTTTGAGATGGCTCCTAACGCTTCTCTTCCTGGTACTTGCACGCTTGTGTAATCCCCTCTTGGTGAATTTGCTAAGTAGCCTCTACCAAATAGATCATGGCCAATAGATGGGATGTCACTCCTGAGATTAGGTTCCAAAGATTTTAATTGGAATCTAGAATTTTTAACGTTTTCCCTTTAATACCCTATAGGACAAATAATTTCCCTTAATTGAAGGTCATAAGCTTCCAGATTAATAAATCTCACTTTGAGCCCAATGGAATTAAGAAATTCCACACCTAGGCCTATAACCAAGAAAATGCAGAGCATTAGCACTAAAGAGAGAATTCTAAAAGCTTCCAGACAGGGATAAAAATTGCCGGTCACATATGATCAGGAATTATAATGGCACCAAGCTTCTCAGTAACAACATGGGCAGTCAAAAGACAATAGAGAAATGCTTCAAAGTCCTGAGGAGAATGAATTCTAACCGGAATTACACTTTCAACCAAACCATCAATCAAGTCTGAGGGTGGAATAATGTTTTCAGACATGCAAAAAGATGTCAGTGGATTCATTGCCATGGTCTCTAACTTGGTGCATAGGGACAGATAAAAGAATAAACCAAAATGCATTACATCCAGGAGACAGAGAGTCCCTGAGAGTATAAAAAGGTATAAAAAAAAGAGGGAGCTCATTATGTCTGCAATGCAGCTGGCCCAGGGGGACCCTGTTCACTGTGGGTGACCATCTCCACAAGACATGTCCCCAAGGGAAAAAGTGGATCAGGTATCAACATGTTTGGCCCTACTGTGAAGGGTTTTGCAGCTCTGACAGTCTGAGAATGTGGCAATGATGGACACAGAGGGCACTGAGCAAACGAAACCCTGGTCTTCTCCCTTGGGATGCAGAAATGAAGGGCAGGGCTGTAACGACAAAATCATGAGAGAGCAAAATAGGTTTCTTATGTTGAAATGAGGTGATAAATATCAGAAGAAACAGCTGAAGAGTTGAAGGTGGTGACTCTGGAGGTTAGGAAGTGAGGTCGGGAGGAGAAGGGGACTGCCTTTTTTTTTTTCTTTTTGTTTAAACCAGAGTCATACCCTTTGACTCTTAGAATTATGCTCTGATAAAAAATACGGGTAAGTTCCCAGAACTCATGTTTTGTAAATGTTACAGAGCCTCACCCCTTCTCCCTCCTCCTTGTGAGCCCCTCCTCCTCGCACCCTGGAGACCCTCAAGCCTTCACCTTCTCACTGCTGGTGTCGAGGGAGACCCTACAAGTTCTACCGCCAATTTGGGAGTATCTCCTTTCCTCCGGGTGCCTCACCCCCTCCTTCCGCTGTGTATCAGGAGAGCTCCTAGGGAAAGGAGTTTATATAAACATGGCTTTCTACCTCTTCCGTTTCCCTCCCTAGAATTTCCCAGGCAGCCCCTGGCGGGCGCTCAGCACTCAGACTGGTGTCACTGGCAGGTCTCGCTAATGAGTTTTCCTCTTCTCCAGTGGGTAGCGGTTTGAAAGCTATAGACCTCCTGTCTAGTCAGCCTCGCTCTTAGCGCACCTTGGGAGGTTTTCTTGCCTGTGTTCCATCTCAGCCTGGTCTCTGCCCTGGAAATTGAATTGTCCTTTTGCTCGTTTGGCCTTTTTAGCGAGGCTTCATCCCATTAGGGATGTGCTAAGGCGCGCTTGCCTGTCATTGATTTCTACGTGACTTCTAGAGAGCCAGGCTGTTAAGCAAACACTGCTCACCGAGTACCTCTTTTGAATGCACTCCCAGGAGGGAAGTCCGCAAACTCCCGTAGAGGTCATTATCATCGCAGTTCTGCTGGCTACTGGGTTAGAGGCAGCAGGAATGGATGCAGGCAGGGGCTTTTGGCCAGACATTCCTTTGCTAGGTTCTGGAATACTGAATCTGATCCAGCTTCAAACTTCAAACTCTGGTGTGGATTAGCAGGGCGATATTCTTTCCCTTTGTTGCTGTCTACTTCATATGCCCAAAGTCTTCAAATGGGCTGTGACAGGGATAAGGGCAGAGCGCTATGGGAAGGTGGAGCAGACACACTGAATTCAGCCTTGGTGCATCAGGGAAAGCTTCCCCGGGCTCAGATGTCTAAGCATGGACTCTGCGTGGAGCTAGAAAGATGCACAGTAGTGAGCTCTTGAGCTAGGTGGGAAGACAACTCATTGTAAAATAATACTAACAGTCATACCAAAGGTGAATTTTTACCTTTATAGAGTAGTTCACATTTTATAAACCTGCCTTCAAAGGCAGGATTATCATACAGGCCAACAGCGTGTGCTTGGGACAACAGCAAATGTGAGGTCTGGGGAAATGGGCACAGTCCAGCCTTAGCAAATTTACCCACAATTTTACAACAAGAAAAGCAACATAATGTCTATTTCAATTGCAAGTTTTTTAGGGGGAAGGGGCAGAGGAAGAGGGAAAGAGACTCTTAAGCAGGCTCCCTCCCCATCGGGGAGCCATCATGGGGTTCAGTCAATCATGACCATGAGATCATGACCTGGGCCAAAATCAAGAGTTCCACACATAACTGATTGACCCACGTAGGTGTCCCTTAATTGCAAATTTTATTTAAGTTTTGGGCTTCATAGTTTGTATTGATTTTATTTTGTAGAACATGTAGGGTGAGAAGTAGCTGAATGGGAGAGACACTATAAATTAAAAAAAAATTTTTAATCTATTTTGAGAGAGAGAGAGCGCACAGGCAAGGCAGGTACAGAGATAGAGATGGGGGGAGAGAGAATCCCAAGCAGGTTCCGCACCATCAATGCAAAGCCTGCTGTGGGGCTTGAACTCATGAACCATGAGATCATGACCTGAACTGAAATCAAGAGTCAGATGCTTAACTGACTGAGCCACCCAGATGCCCTGACACTATAAATTTTAAAGTGACTAATCTGGTCACTTTACATATATTTTTCTTATAACAACCTTGAGAATAGCTGGATAGGCTGAATAATAAAATACTATTATTGTTATTGTTGTTGTTTATCCTTGCCATGTTCATAGCTGACCAAGCATAAGTCAGAGAGCTGCCAAGGAACTTCATCAAAATCACACTGCTAGACTGCAAGTCAAAGGCAGAGGTAGGACTTGAGCTCAACAACCACTGAGAGACGATGACCTGTGAAAGGACCATGACTTATGACAGGGCCAAATCCTTTTTCTACCATGTGCTGAAATTCCTTAACCTCATTACCTTTGAATGGGGTAAAACAAAAATATATCCCATAAAGTTACATGAAGATTAAATAAAATAGTGTAAAAATAGTGTCTGGCCTAGGGCTGGCTTGAAGTTTACATTTAATCAATGATAGTTATTGTCATCTCCTAGTTCCTGGGTTCAGTGTCTTGTCTGTTATGCAACATGTGAACAAGAATCTGTTAGAAGTGGGACACATAGGTGGCTTGGTCGGTTAAGCGTCCGGCTTCAGTTCTGGTCCTGATCTATGGCGCCTGAGTTTGAGCCTGGCATTGGGTTCTGTGCTGACAGCTCAGAGCCTGGAACCTGCTTCGGATTCTGTCTCTGTCTCCCTCAGTCCCTCCCCCGCTCATTCTCTCTTCTCTCTCTCTCCCAAATATAAATAAACATTAAAGAATTTTAAAGAATCTCTTAGAAGTGATACAAGATGGTCAGGACCTAAGTATTTAGTACACTGTCAGAACTAGTGCTGCTAGAGACCCTGAGGTGCTTTTGATGATTCTGGAGATGAACTTTGGTGCTCTGTGCCCTGCTTCTTCCATTTTACAGAGAGGGTTGAAATAGCTAGGATAATTTATGACTTCAGATCCTAGATAGAATTCTTGTAAATACCCATTTTTTCCAGTGAATCCCTTCTCTCTGATTAATTCAATCAACATGAAGTGATTAGGGCAGAAGCTTTGGGACCAGTATGGCTAGCTTGGAAACCTAGCTTTCTTTACTTTCACTTTTATTTTATTTTATTTTATTTTATCTTATTTTTATTTTATTCTATTTTATTTTATTCTATTCTATTTATTTAATTTTATTAATTTTATTTATATTTCATCATGATGAATGTACTCTTTCATCCCCATCACCTATTTCACCCATCACTCCACCCAACAACCCTCTGGTACTTTCTCCTCACATTATTTCTACACCCAACTCTTTACTTGCTACTTGCTTTATGTTGGAGACAGTATGAAAATGGTCTGTGCCTTAGTTTCCCTGCCTATAAAATGAGAATAAGACTAGCATCTACATATTGGCTGGTTGAGGGGATTAAATGAGTTGATGCATGCAAGTTGCCTTTAAAAGTACCCGTTATGAAGTAGGTTTCAGTGTTAATTGAGTATTGTATGCCAGATCCTGTTTTAGGATTGAGACATCACCAATGACCAAGATGGACAAAGTCTCTATATCTATGGACCTTACGTTCTCGTGTGAACAGTAGTTAATGCCAGGATTCTGAAAGGCTGAGATGTAATATGAGGACCAGCTTTCATGCTGCCTCGTCTGCATGGAACAGCAAATATCTTCAGTGTTCCTTTGGGTTTTGCCAGATCATTCAGAACCCTGACGTTATTTCCTTCAACCTGTGGGTAAGGCTTTAATTTTTTTCCCTCAGGAATGACTTCCCACAAACTAAAACTTGTGATTACATAATAAGCAACTTCTTTGTAAGAATCATTTTATGGAGATCAGATAAAAGAATATGTTTGCTACAAGGCCAAAGATTAGAAGAGTCTAGTTTTGAGTTTAGTTTTAACATGTGGGAATGATGTACCTGCTTAAGTTAGGAGTACATAATCTTTGTCTCATAAAATTTGCATCATGCTAAATATAACTGAGGGTCCATTATTGGCAAAGCTATTCCTTCTTGACAAAGGAATGCAATAGGAGATAACATCTAGTATTTTGAAAATCCAGATATAAGTGTCTTGTTTCTGGTATAGTATTTTTATAATAACTGCAAACTACTTTTAACTTCTGTGCTTCCCCTAACCTAAGGACATTTTTTTTCCCATTGAATTGCAGGCAGAGATTTAGCAACATTTGATTTAAGATTGAAACGTTGTCTTTGTGTTCTGCCTATTAGCACACATATAACAATTAACATAAACTCGCACATAATTTGTGATTTTCAAAACCCAAGTCACTGATGAGCTTATTCTGTGTAGACTAGACACATCTCAATTTCAGAAGAAAGGAACTGGATAATTGACAAGCAGAGTCCCAAATAGACATTGTTACTTTGGCAACAGCCTACTACCACTTTCTTGGTGTCACCTGTCACACAGCAAGAAATTATGTGCTGTAATAGCAGAGAGCCAGTGATTCTCTAGGAGAGACTTCCTGAATTTCATCTACTTTGCATATTTCATAGTGTTTGAGATGCAAAATGCTCATGTACTTGGAAGTACACATTTAGGCCTTCCCCAAAATGTGGAAGGATTTAGAAACATTCAAAACCATCATCTCAGACTTCAAATTTGGAATTTAGTTAACTCCCTCATAATGGCCACTTGAGGTATTTCTTGTCAAAATCCATTCTTCTGGGAAATGCACGCTGATGCCCCAGTCTGCATCCCGATGCACGTCTTGATAAACAGATTTTCCATGATTTAGCATAAATCCAACCCCAAGTCTCCATTAAACCCCAGCCACAATATTTGAAATCAAATTGGAGTAGAACAATTTTGCTTTAAAAGATAGGAATGCTATTTTACCAGTAAGCACTGGTAGGTCTTTACAGAAAACTTTGTACTATCTTGGGAGTTAAATATTTTGAATAGGTCCCTAGGTAATCTTGTAGCTCTGTGAACACACTATTGGTTTCCTACAAATGATCACAAGTTAATTTAGTTCATATAGGTAAATTTTGTGTTTCCAAAAAGTTAAGAATCTCATTAGTCCAATTTTAGAGAACTTTTAGTACACACAGTTTTGGAGGGAAATGATTAGTAATTCTTGTGTTGATCATCACAGCATCACCTTCCCTCAAAACATAATCAAACATAGAGTAATGCACTAATGTTCTTTAACAAGGAAAATGCTGGCTAAAAATGTTGGTATGAAATTTTGTATTAATCCACTTTGAGGGGAGTCTGAACTCACTGACTTGCTTTACTCAAGTATGGTTTTTTTTTTCTAAATTAAGCAAAATAAGCACTTGTGAAACACCACACCTCTTTTGAAATTTAAAGTGGTATGTAATTGAAGGAAAACATACTATCATTGAATTTATGAGTTAAAATCCCAATAACAGGAGCACCTGGCAAATTGATGTATCTGGATATTTGTTTTTCAAACCAAGTATTTAGGGGAAGAAACATAAGAAATCCTGGCTCACATTTATGAGTGCTGACCATAATCTCAGGCATAGTTTCTGGACATATATTAACTTGTTTAATATACACAACACATTATCAGATACTTATATTTATTTTCTCAATTACGGAGATGAGAAAACTGAAACATACGAGTTAAGGTTATACACCTAGAAGGTGGTTCAAAATTAGATTCAAGTTCAAAGCCAGGATTCAGAGTCAAGTTCCCAGCTTAAGAACCCCTGGCTGTAACCAACCACAGCATCAGCCTCTTAATATAAAATTGGGGTTGGGTTTAATTTGTCTCTAATTGAAAAGTAAACTATTAGAGAGCTTATATTATTTACTCTAACCATTCATTTCTCACTCTCTCAAGCCTACAAATGGCCTTATGATGTTAGCTGTTAGTTGCATGTTTCAGGGAAAAATTGAAATCCAACTCACATATAAAAATTAATTATTTCCTATTTATCTTTGTGTTCATGGAACCTTTCTACACAGAAAGTCTGTCACTCAGCCAGCTCCATCGTGTCACTGTAAGGAAGGGTTCTTCCACGTCTTCCTCTGGCCATACTTACAGGTCTCTCACTGGTAGCAATTCAGCAGGAAGGGTTCATGTCCCACAGAAGAGCACACTGGATGGAGACAAACAAGTTCTTGGCTCCACGTCTCAGCTCTGCCTTTAGCATATTCTACATTAGGCTTGAAACCAGATTTGAGCAGCATAGATTCTACTGTTAACTTTGTGAAGAGCTTTTTCTCTTCTAGTTTTGTTTCTTCACTTGAGTAGTAAAGAGGCTGGATCAGATGCTTCTGTCTAGTTTGGAAAATCCTCTTATGCAATTGAATTATCACACCGAGTCACTATTTATGTCAGTATATAAAGCAATGAGGTATGTCTTCATTTCCTTTTTTTTGTTTTTGAAATTTTTAATGTTTATTTTTGAGAGAGAGAGAGAGAGAGAGTAAGGGGTAGAGAGAAGGGGAGACACAGAATCTGAAGCAGGCTCCAGGCTGTGAACTGTCAGCATAGAGCCTGATGCAGGGCTTGAACCCATAAACCACAAGATCATGACCTGAGCTGAAGTCGTATGCTTAACTGACGGAGCCACACAGGCACCACTGTGTCTTCATTTCCTATTGCTGCATAATGAATTATCACAAAAGTAGTGTATTATAACAATATCCACTTCTTTTCTTTTTGTTAATTAAGATATCTCTGACATATAGCATTGTGCGAATTTAGGTACACAACGTATTAATTTATATATTGTAATAGAATTGCCATTGTCATGACAATTAGCACCTCTATCATGCTACATAATGGTACTTTCTTAAATCATTAAGTTCTAGTCTCTCTGCAAGTGTGATGATTGTAATAAAATATTGTTGTCCATATTCAAATACTATGCACTAGATCTCCAAGGCTTATGACTACTCTTAGTTTGTACCCTGTCCCTACACTCTCATTCCCTGATAATCACAATTTGATTTTCTACTTTTATGCATTTGGCTTTTTTAGATTCTACATATAAGTGATACCATATAGTACTTGTCTTTGGCTTATATCACTTATGATATGCTCTCCATCCGTGTTGTTGCAAATGGCAGACTGTCCTTATTTCTCATGGCTGAATAATATTCCATTGTGTATATATTTATCATATCTTTATCCATTTATCTATTGATGGGCACTTAGGTTGCTTCTATATTTTGGCTATTATGAGCAATGCTGCAATAAACATGAAAGTGTAGTTATCTCTTTGTTATCCTATCTTCATTTCTTTTGAGTACATAACCAGAAATAGCATTGCTGAGTCATAGAGTAATTTTTTGTGGAAACTCCATATTGTTTTTTTTAATAGTGCTTGAACCAATTTGCATTCCCACCAACAGTGTATAAGGTTTTCCTTTTATTTACATCTAAGGTTTATTATTTCTTGTCTTCTTGGTGATAATCATTCTAACAGGGTGAGGTGATATCTTATTGTGGTTTTGATTTGCATTTCGCTGATGATTGGATTGGATGCTGACCATCTTTTCATGTACCTGTTGACCATTTGAATGTTTTCTTTGGAAAAATGTCTATTCAATTCTTCTGCTCATTTTTCAGTTGGGTGTTTTACTGTTATGAATTGCATGAGTTCTTGATATATTTTAGATATTAACCCCTTATCTGATATTTGGATTGCAAAAATGTTCTCCCATTCTGTAGGTTGCCTTTGCATTTGGTTATTTCTTTTCCAGTGCAGAGCTTTTAAGTTTGATGTAATCCCATTTGTTGATTTTTGCTTTTGTTATTTGTACTTTATATGTCATATTCAGAAAATCACTGCCCAAAACAATGTCCATTTCTTAGAACATAAGTCTGAGCAGGGATCTGTTGTTTCTCTTATGAATGTCTCAGAAGGCAGACTGGATTCTTCTTTGGGGTTAAGAGTCTTCTTTCAAGCTCCCTTCTGTTGACAGAATTTACTGTCTTGTGATTGTAGGAGTGAGGTTTCCATTTTCTGACTGGCTCTCAACTGGGGCTACTCTCTGCTCCTGAAGGTCACCTGTGTTCCCTGTCACATCACTCCCTCAGCAACATGACAATTTGCTCCTTTAAGTCTACTAATAGAATTGCTAACTTTGCATAATTCTGACATCTTTTAAAAAATATTTATTAATATGTTTCAACTTTATTTTTTAGAGTAATCTCTATGCTCCATCTGGGACTTGAACTCACAACCCCCGAGATCAAGAGTCACATGCTCACCAACTGAGCCAGTCTGGCACCCCAAACTCTGACATCTTTTAAGAGCTCACCTGATTAAGTGAAACCCATCAAATAAAAATCTCTTTTTTGGTTAGCTTAAAGTCAACTGTTTAGGGATTTTACATCTGCAGTATCCTTTTTGCTGTATAATATAATTATGTATATCATTATATTCACAAGTCCTGCTTTATAACCACATGGAGGTAATCCTACAGGCATGTACATCAGAGTACATACTTCTACTTAGAGACCATCTTAGAATTCTTCCTTTTAAAGAGTGTGGATAGAGGAAACTAAAATCTTGTTCAGTGTCACCAGTGGGTCACATTGGAGGATACTGTGTTGGTGTTCTGGATGCCTGGAGAATTTATCTAAGAGCCTGCTTCGCTTAGAAGAAAAGAGCATGTTCCTGAACATGTTGCTCTAAAAAAATCTCTGTTTTGAGAAATTCTGGTTTTGGATCCAGAATATCTGCATTTGAATCCTAGAGTCATAACCTAGCAACTGTAAGCCTAACAACTGTATGAGCTTTGCAAGTTATTTGAACTTTCTTGGCCTGTCTCCTCATCTCTAATATAAAAATTTGCCTCATGAAGTGTTTTGAAATTAAATAAGTTAATACATGTGAACTATTTAAAAGAGTAATGAGCACATAGTTATTAGCACATAAAGCTTCACTTGTTATTGTAGTTATTTAATCAACATTTGTATAACACTTTGTATGGAACAGGCACTTTCATAAGAACTCAGTGAGGTGGGTGCTGAATTGATCTCCATTTTATAGATAAGAATACAGAGACAGAATTTAAGAATCTGAATTCAGGTAATCTGCTCACTAATGGAGTTTCACTGTCAGGAAAAGATGACAGGTCCTCAGGGAGACTTGAGGAAATTTGCCTGAAATCAATGCCTGGGCTTAGCTTGTTGGGAGTTGGGGGTTGGGTGCTGGTTCTGTCTCAGCAGATGGATCAACGTTAATGCCTTTCCCAAATCAGACACTCTGGAATGAATGGCTTGCTTTAACAGAAACAAAGTAAACTTCAAGAGGGCAGAATGGTTGTGCCTAGTTCATGATTGGTTTCTCAACAGCTGAAATTAAGTTTCCTTATGATTGATGCTTGCAATTGACTCCATGTTTGCATGGCCCTCCAAGCCCTGGATTCACACATTGAAATCCTAGTTCCCAGTATGATATATCAGGAAAGTAATTAGGCCTTTTAGGTCATGAAGGCAGAGTCCTCATGAATGAAGATTAGTGTCTAGAGAGCTTTCTTGGCCTCTCTCAGCCACATAAGAGTACAAGGAGACAGTAGTTCTCAACAACCTAGGAGAGAGCCCTCCCAGAACCCAGCCCTGCTTGGTTCCCTGACCTGCAGGGAACCAACCTCCAGGACTGTGAGAAACAGATTTCTGATATTCATCAGCCACCCAGGCTACAGCATTTTGTCTCAGCAGCCAGAGCTAAGAAAGTGCTCAGTGAAAATAATGGAATGTGTGAATGTAAGTTCAACTCCTGACCTAGGGAAGTCCAAGCTTGAACACCCTTGGATGAGCATAAAGTGTGCTGAAAGAATGAGACTGCCTTTGTTCAGGAAATTCCAGGAGACTGCATGGAACTCTGCAGCAACAGCAGGGGTTAAAGAGATAAAACATCACATGCTCTGGTTCAAGGTAGCATGAAATGGCCCTGACTGAGCTTAACACTAGGTGGAAGTATCTTTCTTTCTCTTCTACTAAACCTTAAATTACCACTCTCAGATGCCAGCACCACCATGGGAAGGGATGGCACTAGGCAGTGCAGTTTCTAAATAGCCAACCCCTCAACATGTAGGGAATGGGGACTTCCAGTTGGCTCATCATATCAGCCAGTTTTCTTCTTTGGAGAATTATTGAGCAGGGCATCCCTCTAAGCAAACTTTAAGAAATTTCAGGGTCATCTGGTCATATGGAGATGAGATAATTAACTTTGGGTACACACACACACACACACACACACACATACATATAAAATAAAAATATGAAATTTGCCAAGTTGTACCCCAGACTAGGGTGAGCATGGGGTACTAAAAGTCAGAGTGATTGATGTTGGAGTTTCTGATGCCATGAAGGCAAATGGTATTTGAAAAGAAATTTAAATGGCAGTGCTGTCAGGTGAGTCAAATCCATGGAATAATCAAGAAAATTTTGTGGCTCTTGTGTGCTCCCAAACCAAAATCTTCCATATTGTCAAGGTTTTAGGCCCCAAACCTCAGAGTTAATAAAATATCAAGGTCTCATAGGAGTTAAATGTCTTTTTCTTCATCATAATTCAAGCGCAGACACGTTGGGGTGCCTGGGTAGCTCAGTCAGTTAAGCATCTGACTTTTGATCACACATCAGGTTGTGAATTTGTGATTGTGGGATTAAGCCCTGCACCATCAAGCTCTGCACTGAGCATGGAATCTGCATGGGATTCTCTCTCTCCTCCTTTCTCATCACCATACCCCCACTCTCCAAATAAATAAATAAACATTAAAAAAAGCCCAACATATCTTATTTCACTGAAATAGTTTGCTAAACAGTATCACACCTACCAGCATAGATAGATTTTATATTATAGTGTTTTGCTAGGGTTTGATAAATTTGGTAGGGTTGTCAAATTTATTGCCATGCTGCAGACCTTATAACAAACACAGCAAGGTGGCCAGAAACAATGAAGTGCCTCAGATGAAGTTGATTTCAAGACCTGAACTGATACCAGTCTCCTATTTTCTTATTTTTCAGCTTGATGTGATTCCACTGGGAACTTGTTAACTTGGCAACATTTATCATGATTCTGTTTTGTTGTACCACAGACTCTTTTCCCCCTTTTAATCAATAAGTAAAACAGGAGTGGGGGAGAGGGAAGAGGAATCATGTTAGATTAATAGTTTCTGACATATGGTGAAATTCAGCTCGAATATTGTACTTGTCCATCTGAGATGGCCTCTTCCAGGAGCAAAATAGTTCCAAGTAATTCAACCACATTGTTCCTACACATCAGGGCTGCTATTTAACTCTTCACTGAGAGAAGACACAAGAAACATTTCAATCCATCAAAATTTATGTTACTTAGAAGATGGACTTTTGCAGGCAGGGTGGATGCAAGTTTTGGGGGAGGAGAGGTTGGCAGAAACAGTAGAAGAGGAAGGAACATATTGGAGGCCTATCTAACCTAGCTAGCTAGATACTGGACATACATTATTTCATTTAATCTTGCTTATAAATGAAGGAGGTTCTAAGCTTATTTTGCAGATAAAAAAAAAAAAAAGGACTGAGTATTGCTATGGTTTAGAAAGCCTAAGTAATTGGCTCAGGGTTCCTAGTCAAAGTGGCAAATGTGGTTACAGACTAATGTCTGTATTACACAAAGCCCAATCTTTATTCCTTCTTTCTTTCCCCTACAACAGGCCACAGTTCTCTTTCTTTGGGTTTGTTTTTATAGTAATGGAATGTGCATTTGTTTTCATGGTCTATAGTGAATACTTTAGTGGAAGTTTTCCACAGAATGGGGTATCAAGGTATCTGTTTTGATTTCTGCTCTTAATATTCCTTTTCTACAATCAAATAAGATTTGAGGAGACAAGACCTGAAGGAGGGAGTCTTAAAGGAAGGAAGAATGACAGAATTTATGGACAAAAAAGGCACTGATGAGATTAAAATGAGTTGTGTGGTATAAGAAATACTGAATCTATACTTAAGTCTCTGAAGTAAATATGAAGCGAAAGTGATCTGAATTCTGTGGAGCTCAGAGTAACACAAGCTCTATCTTGTCTGTCCTGAGTAATCTCTAGAGCTACACAAGAGGTGATGATGTATTGAGAAATACATAGTTTTGGAGATAGAAAGGCTTGATTTTGAGTCAAGACCAACACTACCAGCAATTTGTGCCATTTACTTAATCCCTCTGGACTTCAGTGTCCTGATTTGTAATGCAGGCATGATAATGCCTATTTTGTGGGATTGTTGGAAGATTAAATGGGTTGTGTATGTGGGAAACATTGTGCCTGGCTCATGGTAGACACTCACTAAGAAAGTTAGATCACCATGTTCAACTTAAATGTTCATTAATAAAGGAAATAAAAATTGAAAAAAAAAACAGGGAGGGAATGAAAGAGCAATGTGAAAATGATGACTCTTCCAAATGTGGCCGTCCTTTGTATAGTTACAACTATATTCTATTGAATATGATTTATCTTCGGCTTGGAAGGCCCATAATCTAAAATGTCATGGTGTCTGATAAATCCACCATTAGATTTCTTTTGGCTCTTGAAGGCTTTTAGGAAATGATGTTTTAAGAGGAAAGGATGGTGAGGAAACTCGGAGCAGGGAGGTGAATCCATAGCAAACCCATATCACAATTTACTAAGACCAACTCTGCTGCAAAAATTCCATAGTAAAGCACATTGGAACTTAGAACACTACTAAGGCAAGATATGTACTACCCTTGATTTCATTTTGAGAAAAGGCCAATCAAGAAAAATGAGTCAGAAAGAGCTACTGCTCTCAGGGGCCTGAGCCAAGGCTTCCTTTTTGCTATTACAAACCATTTCCCCCCTTGCAATCATTTCCAACATAGTTTTACATTCAAATGCTTTTCTTTTTCCTGCTCTCCTTGGAACAACAATATATGAAATCATTCCGGGAGGAAGAGCACCTTCTGTGGGGAGATTAATCTGACATGTGATAGAAAGAAATGGAAGATAATACGATGACATAAAACATGACCATTTCTGGAAATGAGGTAGGTTTTATACTGTAGTTAGAAATGGGTATTTAGGACCTTGTGAATGCACTGCCCAAGCAGTGACTCACTCCATTTAGCATGGACACCTGGAAAGTTTAGTTCAGATATCATTATGACAAAGGATAATTTTCCCAGGCTGTGGTCTTCACTCTGACTCAGCTGACACAAAACTACCACATTTCCTTCACTTGGGTCATGACTAACACACACAATGAATTGAGACAGTTATTTTGCAGTTCCTCCAAACAAGTACCCAAGGCTGTTATCATCCTAAAGGGTACATTTGGCATGATACATTTAAACAAACAAACAAACAAACAAAAGCCCCCTGTTACACCTTCAAGTAGGAATACTTAAGTATTGCATACATAATCAGGTAATCATATATTAAATTGGTTCTTCACATTCTTTTCCACGTACCTACTCTCTAAAGGGTGTTTGGAACTGGTATCAAAACACTTGAAAATTAAATTCTTTGAATCGAGACTAATAAAGTTCTGTATAAAACAGAAGAATATGGCAAGAAAGCTTTATTGTGTTGACAGTGTTAAATTTAGAAAATCGTTTTGTGTTGTCTTATAGACTGAATATATGTTATGATGGGATAATGTTTTCCAGACTTGTTAAAGCTATGCCTGGCATTTTGAGAAATTTAAAACCAGCTCATTGAAAGCATAGGATTCATTATTTTGAAAATGAAGCTGTTAGATGTTAAATTCAAATAATCAGCTCCCAACTAGTCATTACCCAAAATAATAAGACTCTAAATTAATTGAGCCATTCACTGGGCTGTTCATAACCATTGTAGAGATGAAGAAAAATAAATTTAAGTATTTGATCTGATAATGCTTAATTGAGTTATTTATTTGAAACAATTTCATTTTTCCCAAAGTTTAGCATATAGTGACTTACATAGTAGGTACTGTAAAACTATTTATTGAAAGAATTACTGGATAAAAAAGGGAAGTAAATATATTATTTTGAAAAGAATGCCACAATATGAGTCTCTTGATGTCAAAGGAAGTCAAAATCCTATGAAGAACTTGCCATAGGATGCCTGGCTGGCTGAATTGGTTGATCATGTGACTCTTGATCTTGGGGTTGAGTTTGAGACCCATGTTGGGTATAGAAATTACTTACAAATAAAATAAATCTTTAAAAAAAATAAGTATGGCTTTTCTTTCATTAGAAAAAGACCATAATGGTGGTTTTTGATAATGGAAAGAATTTTCTTCCTGTTGAGTGTGGTTTGAAAGTTATGCTCTGCATAACCAGTCTCTGGAAATTTGTTGTTTCTCACAACAGCTGTATTGAAGGTGGAGGGAGCACTGAATGAATACTTGGAAAGGGTGAAAAAGAGGAGAAATACCAGGCATTTGGAAAGGAGCTTGAGAATCTGGCAGGAAATAGGATCCCCCAGAAGGGCATGACCAACAACTTTTTTCTCCATGGTACGAATAGATTTAAAATTTTAGAGGAGGGGAAGTCTAGTATTTAAACTTACATTGGTCATTTGTATACCTTGCTTTCACTTCTTTCTGTCACCCCCAACTTTAATCAAAAGGCTTCTACACTCAGGAGTATTGAGATAGTGCTTATTTTGGGAGAATGAAGGAACCTTTGTGTTTTCAGTGTGGAACAAGGTGGTAGGATAATGGAGAAAGTAGAAAGATGGAGTTCAGAGGAGGTGGTATAAGGCAGATATTCAGAAACCATTGGAACAGGAAATCTGAACAATATGAATGCAGAGGAACCTAAATGTCTTCTTGATCTTGGAAGATTTAGGACAGCTTGGCCTAGGAGTTGGAGGAAGTGGTGGTACGTATTTTTCTGCCCACTACAAACATCCACCCATGTCTGTGCATTTTGTCTCCATCAACTACTTGCAATCATCTCTTCCCAGGAAGATCTAATGAAAAGGACCACGATCAATACAGATAACCACTGCCAAGGATTCTAGCCTTCTGGCAGCAAAGTGTTATTTTCATTTGATTTCCATTTAATTAACTAGTAGCTGATGAATATATTTTGTTATAGTTGCCTAGAAGTAGAGGTTCTAAATGTCCTGGTGATCTGATTAATTTTGGCTGAGGCATACCCTTTATCTTACTTGGATATATGGTTGTTAAGTAACTCATTCTCTCTAACCCTGCGAGTATATTGTCTTATGATCTATTTAACACATCTTCAGTTTCTTTTGGTTACTGCTTCATGCTGAGAGCATCAAGTGCTTAAGTCTGTATCTGAAGCCTGTGTCTAGATCTTAGAAAGAAGCTGAGAAAATATTTTATATGGAATACTTGTCCCTGGTTGAGGTTAGGGAATGGGATTTATGTGTAGTGTGTGTGTGTGTGTGTGTGTGTGTGTGTATGTGTGTGAGTGTGTGTGTGTGTGTTGGATGTATCAAGTTTTCAAAGTTTTGTTCTAAAAGTAAAGAATATTTAAAGTATTAGGCAGGCTCTGTAGTAGTGGGAGCTATAGATGCAGGTTTCATTCTTTTGTTTCCCTCTGGGTCTAGCACAGAGTACGTGCTCAATAAATGTCTCCTTACTTAAACAGCCAGAGTTTTCAGGATATATGAGGTCACTGTTTCTTTTTTTCTGCAGGGAAATCCCCATAGAACTTTGCTTATCTGTCATGATAATTTGAGCCTGGTAGCCAAGCTGACATTTCTAGATCACTATAAATTCTGTCGGAGACAATTATTCATTTGGCTGTCTCTCCAATCTCTTTCCCCAGAGAGTAATGCTTGAAACAGTGGCTTAGCCAGTAGGCAGCTCTCAATGAGAGTAGACAAGGCTGCCTTTTTCCTAACAGGATTCTTTCTCTCCCATGATTTTAAACTGATCTTCATTCCAATTCATCCTTTCAGTGAAAAGAAGCACTTCAAATCCAAGTTTGGATACCATTAAAAAGTTTTCTTCTACCAATATAACTAGATTTGCTGCTTTATTTATGAAATCTCAAGTAATTTAACTCTAATTAGGGATATTTTACTCAAGTGGAATGAAGCTCAAAGAGCTATTCTCACCTCTAAGTGGGTGAATCCATGATGCTTGAGTATGCAAGAATTTGTAATGAGTTTCTTCCCTTGGGATGAAATTGCCCTCTTGTCTTTACTACAGAGCAGTTTCTTGAAAAGGGTGAAAGGGGAAGGTATAGGGATATGCCTTAAAAAATATAAAGTCAGATTTTTAAGACTCTTTTTTCTATATGCTATTAAGACAAACAGAAACCTGAGTTGGTCAGACTGCCATGTGCAGATTTCTCCAGGAATATTCTATTGAGCATCAAATGTAGTATTCACCAAGGACACTCATAATTGCAGATTTTGTACTACATTATCAGCTCTGTACATGAGGGGAATAGCAAGATAATGGAAAACAGACTCTGTAAATGAATATTGGATGTTAATAGGAATTCCCACTCAAATTATGTTTTATTCAATTGTTGAACATCAAATTGCATTATTAAGAGGCTCAGAAGAATACATGTGGGGAATATAGGAGAAGTAAGATGGACGAGAAATTTTATCAAGCAGGAGACACTCAAAAGAAATTAAGACCCTGTAGTTAAATCTTTTTAAATTCCTTAAAAATTTATAGGCAACTATATAATGAGTCTAATACTCTCTATTTTCTAAAAGGTCTAGAAGAAAGACAGGGTGGCATGATTACTTTTGTATCAGATGGCAGGCCTGTTTATTACAGCTCTCTAACTGCTTGCCAGTACATTGTTCTAATTACCAGAGCTCCTTTCCTGCCCCCAAACACCATCATGGAAAAATGCTGAAACAAAGGAAAACAACAACCACAACAGAAAGCTTAGGGAGAAAACTCCAAGTTGATTGATTTTTATACTTCGAAGGAATTGCCTGGACTAGAAATGAATCCAGAGTCTCTTAAGAATCAGCCAAGATCCACAGAGCTTAAAAAAAAAAAAGTGTTGGAACATTTTGAGAGTTTTAATTACAGACTAATCGATTACTATCCCTATAGATCAAAAATGTCCTCTTTTTATTCTTTTTTTTAAGGGAGACCTACACAGAAGCATGACCTTTGCCCATTTTGCTGAGGTGTAGAGAGAAACATTTTAGAGAGAAAATAATCAAGCTGATATAGAAAATTGTATGCTGTACACATACAAATGTGTATTTGTCTACATATACATGCATGTGTATATGTACATATGTGTATATGTGTGTGTAAATTTATGCTACTCTTCTTTCTCTAGGCCAAAGATTTCTAGCAGCATTGCCAAGATAGAATTGGTTTATCACCTTGAAGCCATCCAGGTGGCCTCATCTCTACAGATCAGAATTTATTACGAGATGGTCCCAGGGCTGACCAGGAGCTTCTTGAGGCTGAGAGCACAGGTCTCTCCAGACATAGAACCAGTGATCTTGCTAAGACCACCTTTAAAACAAAATGTTCTCTAAATAAAACATTTTTCATTGAAACCAGTTGATAAACATTATTAAGTATATTCTAGTAAAGGAAGTAATATAGTCTATGATAAAATGTTAATATAAAGCAAGAAGGAATGGTCAACATAGTAATAGACCCCAAGACTTCTTTTTGCTATTCTATTTCTTTCTCACTAGTCTTATATAACTTGTCCTCTGTTTTTATATCTTCGGAGTCAGATACACATCATGATTTAAAGAACCTCTGCTGGTGCTTGAAGCTTTGGTGGCACATGGCCTTGAGCACTTTCTCTGGCTCTTTGAGTCTTGGGAACAAAGACTCAGCAATTCTACTGACATCTGTTGCAAACTCCCGCCGTCTGTCCTGGCAGGCACTGGATTTCATTAAATGCTGACTCTGCCATCTCAGGTAATATGACTAGTTGCACAGTGTTTCTATCAGTCCCCTCTTTTGATCATGCTTTCCTCAAAATCAAAACAGAGATGGAAAAACAATGAGAATTTGCCTTTTATCTAGAAACCTCATTCAAGCTCATACTTTTCTCCATGTGACCCCATGACTCAGATAATGTCCGCAGTTCTGTATTCTTGTGTCTGGCCCTTCATCTTATTTTCAGGTATCCCCAGACTTTGTATGTGGAGAGGGGTTTCTCCATCCTGGGTTGTATTTCTTCATTCCTCTAGGAAGCCATCTGTAGCCCTCCCCTCCCCAGCCTGTCATCTGGATTATATGCTTTTTTTGTTTCCCTCACTAAATGTTCTCCTAACTTGCACTGTAAAGAAATGGCCTGCTTTGTGCTCTGCCATCCCTAAAAGGCAGGATTTTCTAAAAGCAGGAGCTATGTGTTATGTTTTGTTGTATCCCCGGCTTCTAGAACAGTTGGTTATAGAAAATCTGCCTTCCCAAACATTTTAGACATTTAACAAGATGCCATAGCTTTCTACTAAAAGGAGCATTGCCTTATTTTTTTTTTTTACGTAAACACTTTAAAATTATGGTCTATGAATAGTCAATGAGCCACACAAACCAATAAAACAGTTGCTGCATGATCACAAGGCAGTGGTTTCTCCATTTTTGATAGGACAGCAATCAATTCTAAGAGTGGATGGAAGAGTGGTTGAGCTGACCTCCTTGAGAATGTACTAAAGAGAGGCTCTGGGGGAGGCGAGGGAGCCAGGTCAATACTCCCCTCTTTTTTCACGTGTCTTTGTTCTATGGTCTTGTATACAGACTAGACTGTTTTTAAGAGGCAGACCTCAAAAGGAGTACAGAAAGCAAATCAATAAGGAGGAGAGAACCAAAGAATCAAATTTTCATCAAGTGAAGGAAAATGCCGTGAGAGTGCTATGCCATTTAATACAGCAGCCATCCACAAGAAATAGAAAGAACTGGCTTCTTTTTAAAACTAGTAGATCTTATCTTTCTTGGCTGGGCAACTCTCAGATCAGGCTCCACTTTTGTCTCTGCCAGTGCCTTTTCTACAGAGATGAAAACAACATTGGGAGATATGGAGGAATTCTGAATTCTGGAGCTACTGCCCAAAGCTACTGAGGCTGGGAACATCTGAAATGCTCTTGTTTGGTGACTAAAAGTCATTAAGGGCCCTCATTATGTTGGTGCCTATAATTCAGCAGTTCCTTTCCAGACTTCTTCTAGCGTAATCTGAACTGATCACCCACAGTCCATCAATATGGATGACATGATGCTATGCTCACCCTCTGAATGTTATTTTGACAGCAATAATAATAATGTTTTTAGCACCTACGATGTGTCAGACTTAGTGATATATGCTTTTATATATGCTTCAGTTTGTTCTCATGAAAATATTTTTCTGCTAAGTATTTTTATCATTTTATGAAAATTGAGCAAGTAGCTAAGATTTAAACCATCATTTATCTTACTCTATAATTTGTGTTCTTCTTACTCATCCAGCATACTCTAGGCTTGTGACATTCCTTTTCAACTAAAAAATGGGCATAAGTCTAGAATGTTTCTGCTACTTTGCAGTCAGACACTCTAATAACAGTTTTTCCTCATCTTTCATTACCTTGGGATAGCTTGCATGGGACATTGTTTAAATCATGACCCCTTGTAGCTCTTTTATTATTTGAAAGGCATGGATTTGTTGACAAAGAAGCCAAGCAAAAACCAAAAATACAAAAAGAGTTCAAAGTCAGCCAGTAAAAATTTAGTCTCTGTACATAAGAGAATCACCTTTGCAGCCCTTTCCAATGTTACAATTGTGTTAAGTACACGTTCCATTGCATAGCCTCATGGTCCTGTTGACAGACAAAATATGCAATATTCATTTTATTCTAGAGATGAAAAAAATTAAGCTCAAAGATTATTTATCAAAGGATTTAAATTGATATTTTCAAAAAAATATAAGAGATTCTTACTATCAACGTCTCTGCTCTTATGGATTTTCTATGCTAGTGAATGGAGATAGAAATTAAGGAAAGAAGATAGAGTCAGAGGGTGATGGTGAAAATGAGAAGGAAAGGGTTGGTATTTAGAGCTAAGATCTGTAAGCTGAGAAGGGTCCTGCTCTGTAAAATCTTAGGGAATGGTGATGAGAGCAGAAGAAAGATGCTCAAAGGCCTTGAGATGAGACCAGTATTGGCAAGTTTGAGATTAAAGGCATGAGAGGGACACAGTAGTTAGGAAGGCAAGTTACTAGCAAGATAGCGAGGCAGGACATGATTCTAAAAACTTTCAGAGGACAAAGTATTTATTCTACACATGAGAAGATTTTAATAATAGATCAATGGATTAAGAAAAATTCTATTTCTCCCAAGGATATCTTAAGTACATCTAGTCCTGGTGCCTGGATGCAATGGAAGATAAAGCTTTTGTTTTTGCCCAGTAACTCTGCTTTGTCCACTAAGGACATTGAGTGCAAAACTTAGTAGTCTTCAGCTATCTTGGTCCCTTTTTCCTTTCTCAAATGTGCCAGGTTCATTTTTGACTCAGCTTTTGTATAAGCCCATACAGAATGCTTGGAAAGTATTCCTTCCTTTCTGTCCTGGCCTTTTTATTCATTTGGTCTCTGCTTAAATGTTACACTTGCAGAGAAGCCTTTTGTGATCCTTAGACTAGCCTAATTCCTCTGTGTTCCTCATAAGACAATTGTGATTCTTATGATGTATAGTTATCTGTTCAATGTCTATCTCTCTCTCTAAACTATAAGTTCCCTATGATGGCTGGTTCGATGAGTCAACTTGACTAGACAATAGTCCTCAGTTATTGAGAACTAATCTAGGTGTTGTCCTGAAGGGACTATGTGGATATGGTTGACATATACAATCCGTTTTAAGTAAAGGGCATGGCCCTCAATGTGAGTGGGCTTCATAGAATCAGTTGACAGACTTTAACAGTAAAACTGAGATCCCATGAAAAAGAAGAAACTTTACCTCAAGACTGTAATAGGTAAATAGATTGTGAATGGAGAAAGAAATCACCCTGATCCTGCCCAGCAGTTTCTAAACTGCCAATCTGCCCTACAGATTTAGGTTTTGTCTGCCCCCAGAAATCTTTTGGATGGAACGATAGATGGATTTAAGTCAGGGCAAGAAGATGCTTAGGGTGACTCTGGGTGATGCAAAGCCAAATTTTCATATTCGTTTCAATCATACACAGAAGTCCTTGGCATTTGAAGGTCACTTGTGGATTTAATTCATGGAAAATGACTCCCTCTCAAAAGGCATGCCAGCTCAAGGGAATGGCAGGGCTGAGATGGGATTCAGGTTGTATCAATTTCTCTTTTAATGTTTTTTTTCTATGTTCCCTCTTTTTATTTTTTAAAGATTTATTCCACTTTCTTGCTCATGCTACAGAATTGTGTAACGTTTTCCTGTTAGACAAGGAACATCTGCCTATAAAGTTACAGGCACTGTCAGAAAGGCCTTTGAGATTAACATATGCCCAAAGCAAATTTACTAGTTTTGCATAAGTCAAAAATCATCCATTAGTAAGAAAAATTAAGCTAAAAAGTGACATGGTATTGGGTCAGATCTTATCAATCATGAGAATTAATGCTATTATTCTCAAACTGCTACAGAAAGGGAGAAAAAGTTATTTGAATACAAATGAAAATTTTAAATTATTTAACAGGCTTTCAGTTTGACTCTGAGAGGACCACAGTTTTTGACAATGCCCCAGAAGGGAGAATGGCTCCAACACTCAAATTCTTGGCTTTGTGTAATGATGAATCCATGATGGCTAGGGCTGTCACCATCCACCCATGCTGCTGAAATAAGCTATTTAGCCAAAATAAGAATTAGTATAATTTATAGCTTTGTTTTTACAACTGGGACAAGGAAAGAATTGATCAAGTAGCAATCTATCAGTCTTGCTCAAGGCCTTGCTGTTTTTCCCCCTTAAATTAAAATGAAAACCATGAAGAATATTGATTGAAAATCTTCCAGATTCTATTTAATTCCCAACCCCATCTCAGAAACTGTGATCACTTTTAAACGTAAAATTGATTGCTTATTAGATGGCTTTTGTGGGGCTATTTCATTTCTTACTTTCCTTCATTATCTCTGCTTGAACATCCAAGTAAATTATATTGGTTGTACTGTTTGTACAGCCCACTTGGGCCATGTTGGAAATAAACAAGTATTTATTGAATACCCTCTGGGGACCTACCACTGGCATACATATTTTCAAGGGCACACAAAAGAGACAAACACAATCCCTGCCTTCATGTACTTGCACTCTAATGGTATAGAAATGCCTCCATTTAAAAATTAAAACCACAAAAGGAAAAATGACTGTAGAATCTGAAGATTTAGGACCTAGTGTTGACTTTTACTGTAAGCAGCCATGTAGTATTGAATAAGCCACTGGGCCTCTGAACCTCAGTTTACTCAGATAATTTCTATGACTCCTAGGTTAGGACATGACCTTAAGGAAGTGTTTTAAGAGCCAACACAGAAAGACTGCTGTAGCAAACAAGGTTGTGTTGCTTGGGAAAAATTTGCCAAACATAATTACATAAATGTTTACTGAGCACCTTCTGTGTGCAGGGTGCTATGTGTATCACTGATGCAATATCAAGTGATGTGAAATACATCCCAGTTCTGTCCTTAAAGAGATCATAGAATAATAGTATGCATAAGATGTCTGGGAGTCAGGACTAAAGATTTGACCTCTGAAGTATATTTGAATCTACTTTGCCATTAACTAGCTGTGAATAGATAATGTAGTTAATTATCTTCTTAGAAAAGTGTAAGAAAGGGGTGCCTGGGTGGCGTAGTCGGTTAAGCGGCCGACTTTCACTTAGGTCATGATCTCGCGGTTCGTGGGTTCGAGCCCCGCGTCGGGCTCTGTGCTGACTGCCAGCTCAGAGCCTGGAGCCTGTTTCACAGTCTGTGTCTCCCTCTCTCTCTGACCCTCCCCTGCTCACGCTGTCTCTCTCTCTCTCTCCTAGAAATAAATAAAACATTAAGAAAAAAAAAGAAAGAAAAGTGTAAGAAAATTCCTCCTTCGTTGACTTATTGAAATAAATAATTTAATTGATTTAATGGACCAATATTTATTGATTTCCTACTCTACATCAAAGACTATAATAGAGTTTGGTATATCTTGGTGAACAAAACAGATAAAGATATCTGTCCTCATTTGGTTCAGTTTCCAGAGGAGGAGACTGAAACTAAATGAGAGAGGTAATAAGGACGTAGGTTGTATAAGATGTGATCAGTTGATAAATGGTATTAGGGGAAAAGGAAAGTAGAACAGGATAGAAGGAATCTGGAGACAGGGACTGGGGAGGAGGCTATACATTTAAATATGATAGGCTTTATAGAGGTTTGAGGAAATGAAGTGAGAAAGATTGCCAGTATATAGCTTAAGAGCAATTCAGGAAGAGAGCACAGCCAACACAGTACTCTGAGGCAGGAGCAAGCCTGACATGTTGAAGAGCAAGAAGTCCAGTGTGACTAGAGCAGAAAAAGTCATGAGAATAACTTTAGGAAATGAGGTCAGATAGGCAATGAGAGGGAAAGATTAGTTTGTGTAGGACCTTTTAGCCATTGTACGGATTTGGGATCTTTTGTGAGTATAAGCAGGTGGGGGCATTACAGGGTTTTATTAAGGAGTGACATAATCTGACTCAAGTTTAAAGTACAATTGTAGGGGCGCCTGGGTGGCTTAGTCGGTTAAGCGTCCGACTTTCGCTTGGGTCATGATCTCGCGGTTCGTGGGTTCGGGCCCCGTGTCGGGCTCTGTGCTGACTGCCAGCTCAGAGCCTGGAGCCTGTTTCAGTCTGTGACTCCCTCTCTCTCTGACCCTCCCCTGCTCACGCTGTCTCTCCCTCTCTCTCCTAGAATTAAATAAAAATATTAAAAAAAATAATAATAAAGTACAATTGTAGAAGTAGGGAAAGAGCAGGAGTGTGGGCAATGGTGAAAAGGGGAGAGGGAGTGGGAAGTTATTGCGATCTTTCAGTCAAGGGAAAGGAGATGATGGGAAAGGGTTAGTTTATGGATTTACTTTAACAGAAGAGTCAAAAACTTTTTCTGATGGCTAATAGATGGGTTATGAGAGAAGACACAAGTCAAAGGTAATCCCATAACTTTATCTTGAGTAAATGAAATTTATAAAGCAGAGAAAGCATGTGAAAGCATTGAAAGTACTTAGCACATTGTTTGGTGCACAGTAGGTATTATTTCAGAAATTAAGATAAATGATGTTTGGAAAGAACTTGCCACTATGCCTGTTTTTGTCTTTGAGATGTTACTTTAGCTACCTCTTACATCATAGACTTTTCTAGACTTTCTCTGGGTGATGTGTCTCTTTTATCTTACCCCATAAGTCTTTCTAACTCCCCCACCTAAGCTGATTTTACATTAAATTTATGAAAATGCCTTCAGAAAGCAAATGGTGGTAGGAAGATTGAAAGAAGAGTCCTCCCATTTGTTCTGAGATCAGAAAACACTTCCACGAAGGAGGCAACATTGGAGATGAGACTTGGAAGAATGGCTAGGATGTGAGACCACAGTCAAGGGAATAAAATGGACAGCATTGGTTTTCATGCTCCCTGGACAGACAAGTCAATGTCGGTGTCCACTTCACATTTCAGGTGCCATTCATGGCAAGCAAGGAAGAAAACCAACTAACTCATAACCTGAAATTTCTGTTCCATATCCTCTTGTCTGGCTAAAGAAGGTCACTTGACCATGAGGGAAGGAGCACTGGCATGCTGTCATCCTGTGAATGTACCCCCTGCATCTGTTGCCCATGTTTTAAGAACAAATTAATGAGCCTCCTTACAGGTGTTTTTCTGTGTACATGAGTGAGGTGATGATGGTACTAAAATATAAAATATGTTGTGTTTTCCCATTATTTCCATACTGACTTTTCTGGATCTTCCACATGGCTCTGGGGCAAGGTATGAGAATAAGAGGAAACTGCGATTCGTATCTGCACATCGCAGGAAGATAATCAAATTCTAATATAAGAATACTGCATAGAGTTAGCTAATATTGATGTAGGTACCTATGGCTTATCTTCTCCCTGGACATCTCATTACATATTAATGAGATATATACCATGTACGTCAGAGCTATATTCCACACTAAACTCTATTTCTGGGCAGACCCAATAAATGCATAAATCTTTATTAATTTATGATGCAACATTATAAATATTATACCATTAAAATAAGAAAAGAAAATGCAAATGTATGCATTTATTCACAAAATATGCAGAACCGATTACAATATAACCTCTTTTGAATCTATTCCTATTAAAGGATTTTTTTTCTTACCTGGAGTAGGTAGTTTAGGTTTTTATAAAATGTAAGTTCAAAAATTTCAGTAAAAGGGTCTTTCTTTTTCTGATAGCTCACCTGCAGCAAGCAAAGATATTCTTCCTTGCAACAACAAAGGGTTTCAAATTGTGTTCAGATTAAGGTTATTCTGTCTTGCAAATTACTTATTCTGTGTTCAATATGCATGAATGTCTCTGGTGTGATTGAGGTTGTAAAAATGAATTTTGGATATTGCTTTGAAGATTTTTGTGATATAAGAGTACTTATTTTTTTAAGGTGTGAATGTAATCAAGGTACTTCAAGGTGGCCTGTTGGGAGTCTTATTATAAGTAAATGAAGCACAGTGACATTCATTTCAGGGTGGGTGACCTTAAGAAGTACAGAGAAACAATTGGCATCAGAAGGTTTTGTCCACAGTTTTTGGAGTGTATCTAGATATAGGAATGAAAGTCTTCATCATCTAGGAGGGAAAATTTAATAGTAAGTCAGGAGTCCCATTTTGTAGGAAACGGAGATCCCAAGCAATCTATTAGAGCAGGGACCAAGAGTGCAGATGGAGTCAGAGCTCAGGCATATATAATGCATATGACGGAGCTGGCCTGGCATGAATGGTTATGTATCTTAGAGGTCAAGAACAGTGCTTGGAAGGAGTCCTGGCAGTCTGTATGTAAGGTCTGAAAATTGGGAAAGATGGATCTGCAGGTTGTCTCAATAATGATAGAGAAGGAAGGATTAATGAGGAACAATTATGCTATAAACTCCAGGAATATAAAGCCTATTACTCCCCTAGGATGCTGGTAGGAATGCAAATTGATATAATCATTCTAGGGGGAATTTCACCCTTTAGTATGTATTAAAAGATAAAAAAATGTACCTACCTTCCACCTCAAATGTTTAATTGTAGGAGTTTTATTGTGAGTAAATCATACAAGTTGATTGAAATGTTTAAAGATACTGGTGTTTATAATAAGAAATAACCAATTAAAAGAAAAGCAAGGAGGAGCATATAAAGGAAGCAGTCTAAATGCATCATAGGATTTTGGTTAAGTAAATTATATTTTCCTTTGCTTTAAAAGAATTTGATCTCTCTGCTCTTCTCACTCATCAATCTGCCTAACTCTTTCCTTTTTATCTTTCAGATAGTTGCAATATTATTTATCCTGAAAACTTTTTCAAGGCGGGGTGAAGTGCCTCTTCCATGCATTCCAACTCTTTCTAATTCCTCCTCCATATTGATTCTTATCTTACTACATACTAAATCCCTGGTCTATTTTCCTAATATTATTCAAGAACTAGGCTGATGTTAAAACATTTTCAAATGAACACAGGTGGAGCAATTTTATCACTGAAAACTAGCTCATAATAAATATCAAAGGAAGTTTTTTGCACTGAAGAGCAATGATAGAAAATGGAAACAGAAACACATAAAAAATACCACCAGCAATAGTAACTATATGGATATATGAGACTATCATTTTTCTTCTCTTAATTTATAGAAGAGCCATCGTATTATTCAGAGCAAATTAATAATGATAGATTATGGAAATTATAGGATATGTAGAAGGAAAACCTATGACAATGGACCAAGAAATGGAGGTGAATAAAAGGAAGTATACTTTGTAAGAACCTTACATTACACATAAAGTAGTATAACATTACTTTCAAGACATTACTCTATGATGGACCTGATAAATTAAGGATGTGTATTATAATCCCTAAAGCAACAATAAACTCTACCACTAATAAAATAAGAGACAAGACTAAAAAGCTAACAGTGATGAGAAAAAAAATACGTAGGTGAAAAGGACTGATTTACCCAAATAAAGATAGCATAGGAAAAGATAATGAGCAAAGAGCAGATGGGAGAAATAGGAAACTAATAGCAATATGGCAGCTTAAAATATTGAAGTATATCAATAATTACATTAGATGTAAATGGAATAAACACTCCAATTAATTGGCACAGATTGACAATAGAGAATTAGAAGCAAAATCTAATTACATGCTACTACAAGAGATGCATTTTAAACTTGAAGAACAGATTGGCTAAAAGTAAAAGAATAGGAAAAGTAATGCCATGAAAATACTACATAAAAGATACTCAGAGTGATTATAACAATATCAGACAAAATTGATTTCAGGATAATGAGTATGATAATAGACACAGAGATATATTTTTAAATGATTAAAGAGTCAATTCATCATTAGGATATAACAACTCTAAAACTGTGTGTGTACCTTTTAATTTAAATGATTATTTGATCATTCTTATGGAATATACATTCATAAAAATGCTATAGAAATCCTATAAACATTTGTAAAGCTGATATTGCCATTGTACCAGAATTTTTTTAATGTTTATTTATTTTGAGACAGAGAGAGAGTGAGCATGCTAGTGGAGGAGGGGCAGAGAGATTGGGAGAGAGAACCCCAGGCAGGCTCCATGCTGTCAGTGCAGAGCCTGATTCATGGCTCAATCTTATGAACAGTGAGATCATGACTTGATCTGAAATCAGGAGTCAGATGCTTACCTGACCAAGCCACCCAAGTTCCCTGCCATTGTACCAGTATTAAAATGTGTTCTACCTTGTATCTTTAACTAATTTTTATAACCACTTACACTTATAATCCATTTGAGCATCCTGTAAATGCTATAGCTTCATTGAACTGTTGCTAATCATATACTTCCAATGTTTTCAGATTGAACAAGCAGAGACTATAAACAACGCAGTACATCTGGTTATGTTTTTAAGCAACAAAAAAGTATGTATTACCTAAAAGAGCTTAAAATAGACATAACCACAGTTATAATTTGTGACTCTTAACATTTCTTTCACTAATTGATAAAATAGACAAAAAAATTTTGTAAGAATATGAAAGAAATATACAATTCCATTAACTAATTTTAACCTTATTTATATATATAGAACACTGCTCCCTCAAATTGCAGAAAACAAATTATTTTCAAGTGCATATGGAACATTTATAAAGGTAGATCATATGCTGGGCTATAAAAAAAGTCTAAGAAAATCTCAAAGAACTTATATTATCGGATAAAAATTAGAAATTAATAAAGTAGATATCCAGAAAATTCTCAGCTAGTTAGAACTTAAGCAACATACTTCTAAGTAAACCATGTAGCAGAAGAAATCACAGGAATATGAAGAAAACATTTCAAACTGAATGGTAAAGAAAAGACTATTAAAATTTGTGAATACAGGGGCACCTGAGTGGCTCAGTTGGTTAAGTGTCAGACTTCTGCTCAGGTCATGATCTCACGGTTTGTGGGTTTGAGCCACTCATCAGGCTCTGTGTTGACAGCTCGGAGCCTGGAGCCTGCTTCGGATTTTGTGTCTCCCTCTCTCTCTCTGCCCCTCCCCCACTCTCTGTCTCTCTCTCTCTCTCTCTCTAAGATAAAATATTAAAAAAACAATTGTGAATACAGTCTTCACACTGCTAAAATTTCAAATACTTATATAAGAAGAAAAAGTTAGAAATTAATCCACTCTGAGAAATTAGAAAAAAGGAGCAAATTAAACCCAAAATAAGTTGAAAGAAGGAAAAAATATGACTAGAAATCAATGAAATGAATAAAAATGGAGATAACTAATAAAATCCAAACTCATTTCTTTGAAAAGTATAATAAAGTTAAAAAATCTTTAGGTAAGCTGATCAAGATATAAAAGAGAGAAATAGTTATCAATATCAATAATGATGGGCATCACTATAAATCCTTATGGGGATTTAAAGGGTAATGAAGGAATAAGATGAAATAAATAACACTCTGATGCTAAATTTGGTTATTTATGTTCTATTAACTAATTCCTTGAGTGAACATATTTTAATAGACTCAAAGAGAAAAAACTAGAAAATCTGTATAGCCCTATATTTGCTAAATAAATTGAATTAAAAGCCTTCTCAGAAGGAAAATACCATATCCAGGTAGCTATATTGGTGAATTTAATCAAACATATAAGGAGGAAAAAATATCAATCTTCCATAGACACTTTCAGAAAATAATAAAGCAATACCAACCTGACCATACTTCATAATGTTTATGATTGGTGGTACACTTGGTTAAGCAACCGACTCTTGATTACCACTCAGGTCATAATCTCTCGGTTTGTGAGATCAAGCCCTGGGCTGAGCTCAAATTTGATAGCATGGAGTTTACTCTGTATTCTCTCTTTTCCTCTCTCTCTCTCTCTCTCAAAATAAATAAACTTAACAAAGGAATATTTATGTCCATGTAATACCAACATTCCTCTTGAACGTAGACAGAATATTAGCAAATGATTTCAGCAATATGTAAAAAGTATAATACAGCATGACCATGTGGACTCTTTCCAAGAATGTAAGATTGTTTCAACATCCAAAATTTAATTAAAGTAATTTAATTGAATAACTAATAGAATAGAGGCTAAAAATCATGTAATCATTTTGGTAGATGTAGGAAAACTTTTGAAAAAGTTTAACACAGTTCATAATAGCAAACTGCCAGTGAACTAGGAATTAGGGAGAACTTCTTCAATCTGATAAAGGGTGTTTAAAAAAATCTCAGCTGACATGATACTTAACAGCAAAACCATAAATCCCTTGGTCCTTTACTTAAGAATGAGGCAAGGACGTCTCACTAGTTCTATTGAATATTGTACTTCAAGTCCTAGCCAGTGAAAGGAAGAAAATGACCACAAATGCATACAGATTAGAAAGAGAGAAATGAAATTGTCTTTATCTTCAACTGATATGATTTTCTAAGTAGAAAATCCCAAGGAATCTACACATAAACCACACACACACACACACACACACACACACACACACACATAGTAAGTGGATGCAGTAATGTGACAGTACCTGGAAATTAATTGTATTTCTACTTATGACCAGTGAATAATTGGAAGATAAAATTTAAAATACCATTTTCTTTTATTTAAAAAAATTTTAAGGTGTTATTTATTTCTGAGAGAGAGAGAGAGAGAGAGAGACAGCATGAGCAGGGGAGGGTCAGACAGAATCTGAAGCAGGCTCCAGGCTCTGAGCTAGCTGTCAGCACAGAGCTCGACGTGGGGCTCGAATCCATGAACTGTGAGATCATGACCTGAGCCAAAGTCAGATGCTTAACCAACTGAGCCACCCAGGCGCCCCTAAAATACCATTTTCAATAATATGAAAACATAAAATACTTATAAATAGATGTAATGACAGATGTGAAAGACTTGTAAACTGAAAACTATAAGATAATTCTGAGTAGACAATGAAAACCTACAAAAGGGGAAAGACACACCATGCTATTAGATTGGAAGATTCAGTGTTAAGATATCATTATCCCTAAATTGTTCTATAAAATTCAATGCAACCTCAATCAAACTCTTTGCAAGCTTTTTGATAGAAATTGATAAAGTGATTCTAAGAAATTGTATGGAAGTGCAAAGGATGTAGAATTACCAAGACAATTTTGAAACAGAATGAAATTGGATGACTTACACTACCTAATCTCCAGACTTACTACAAAGCTATAGTAATCTACAAAGTGTAGTTCTGGCATAAGTGTAGACAAAAAGATCAATAAATAATAGAGGACAGAAATAGACTCATGCATACACAGTCACTTGATTTACTACGAACGTGCCAAAGCAGTTCAATGGGAAAAAGAAAGTCTATTTACCAAACAGTGCTGCGACAATTGGATATGCACAGAGAGAAAATGAACATGGACTCCTACCACACATCTTACACAAAAATGAACTCAATCTGAATCATATACATAAACATAAAAGCTAGAACCATTAATATGCTAGGGAAAAAACAGGGCAATATCTTTGTGACCTTGGAGTAGCCAAATAATTTTTAGACAGGAACACAGAAATTAATAAGTTTCTGCTAAATGACAAATTGAACCTTATGAAAATTTAAAACTTCTGTTTATCAAAATGCACTCTTAAGAAAATGAATATGTAAGTCACTGAGAGAAAAATGTTTGCAATACCTATATCAGACAAGGGACTTACATCCGGACTAAAAAGTTCTTATGAATTAAAAAATACAGAACATATTTGAACAGGTTGCTCATAAAGGAAGATATACAAATGGCCAGTAAACCTCTGAAAACGTGGTCCACATTGTAATCATCAAAGAAATGCAAATTAAAACTACAGTGACATACCACCATACTCCCACTAAAATGGCTATAATTTGGCTGAGAATATCAAATGTTCATGAATATACGGAGCAACTGGAACTTACAAACATTGTTAGCGAAATTGTAAAATAATGCAACCATCTTAGAAGATGGTTTGTAAGTTTCTTCCAAGATTAAGCATTTACTTACTCTATTGTCCCAGCAATTTAGCTGAGAGAAACCAAAGCTTATGTCAATGGAAAGACTTATACAAAAATATTTATAGCAGCTTTGATAATAGTGAAGAAGTGGAAACAGCTCTAGTATCCATCAACAGGAGAATGGATCAGCAAGTTGTGGAGTATTCACACAGTTCAGTGATAAAACTGAATAATCTACCAATATGCATAGTAACATGGAGGAATCTCAAAACCATTATGCTGAGTGATAGGAGCCAGACACAAATGTGCACTTGCTGTATAATGCCATTTATGAGTAGTTTTAGAACAGGTGCAGCTGGTGTATTGCAGTAAGAATCAGAATGAGGGTATCCTCTAAAGGAGGGGGATTTACTCTGAAGGGGCACAAGGGAATTTGCCCTAAGTAGGAAATATGCTGTATCTGAATAGCAATGTGAGTTACACGGTTGCAGTTTGTGAAAACTCACAGAACCATTCAGCCAATGTTTTTGCATTTTACTAAATGGAAATTACATTTCAGCTTTAAAAAAAAAAGAATGTAATCATATAGTTCTCTTAGTGACATATTATTAAGCAAGACTTGTGAAATTTATAAATTCAAAATAATTCCTTTATGTAGACAAGTACTTTATTGGTCAGGATATATGATTATAACAAAAAATTTAAAAATATTTAGTCTCATGCCAACTCTTGGGGAAGGTCAGGGACTGAGGCTTGCATGTCACACAGTCAAGAACGAAACAGAAAGAGAAGCTCTGAGCCACACACAGAACTGTTCTAGGTGAAATTCCACTGCCGGGGCCATCTGCTGCTTGGTACATCCAAGGGCAGGGTAAAACCTGCTCTAAAGCTACCTAGGTAACCAGATGTCTCCACCACCACAGGTTCCAGGAGATTTGGTTTCCCTGTGTGAAGCTGCCTCTCACATTGCTCACTTCCCTCTTGCAAGACGTATGCAGTGCGATCGGCTGAGTGAAACCCTCATGGCAAAAGACCTGGGAAATATCTTATCTGGGTTCTGAACAGGAAGATATGGTTCCGTCTCAAAAGGAATGGGAGAAGATGATGATTGAGCTAATTGAGTGCAACTGCTTTGTACTTTCTGTGCAAAATTTTAAACCGGAGTAGCACATGAGTTCACATATAGCATGTATACAAAATTGGATTCGCTATATGTTATCCAAAGGGGAGATAGAAAATCCTGTCAGTTATGACAGCCAAAACTCTGGGTGGGTTTTTCTTACCTTAGCTGAATCACAGTTTTGTCTTGGTATTTTATGACCTATGGACTAAGTAATCTATCTAACCCACCAGTAGCATACTCCCAAAATACACAGCCAACAAGAAACTCCATTCTGCAGTCCATCATGAGCCTATCACTCTCTTCCTCGACTATATATTTCATGTTTCATTTTTCTTCAAAAAATCACCTTGGCTCGTTTGGGTTTTTCACCTAGAGGAATGAACAAAGCTTGCTATTCTGAGGTATTTGAGTCTTTGATGGACTTTCCTGTATGGATTGCTTTGGTCTTACATTAACATTTTATAATGGACTTGGAAACACTAGAAGGTACTCAGAATGATCCCCAGAGATCTAGAATGCTCCTCTTTGCCCTTACTATAGAGGAGCAATTTTCCACTGGTAATTATGGTTAATAACCCTGTCTATCCAGTAACCTAAGGATCCCAAAATGGCCATTTGGCAGTTTTAACTTTAAGTGCAGTGGAAGAATTACTCTCTTGGGCACTCAGGCCTATAATTAGCAGAGCTTGGAGTCATAGAGACCATTAAAAATTTTTTTTTGTAAGTAGGTCAATAAGTAAAACAGTGCAAGGTGCTATGTCCACTCACACCCCTCGGTTTTGACTATGAGAGAAACAGCATGGCGTGTTGATTGCTTGTTCAAAACACAGTTGTATCCTTAGATTCTCAAGGTGACATTTCCAAGCTGGTATTTCTCTAAGTCCTTCAAAGACCACTGCATCACTCTTTAAGATTTGCTCTTTCTTAGTAAATCCAAAGGTATCACTAATAGAAGTTTGACTAGGGAAAAGCCAATCTACATTCCCCATGCTCTCAGTCTACTACTGGGTAGCAGGCTCATCATCCTAAGATGTGACAGTATGTCAAGTTTAGAAATTGACATTGCTGTTGACAAGAGTGAAACTTTGTTCTTTTAATGGTCAGGCCAGATGTAGTGAGGGGAAGTTCATGTTTTAAACATGAATATTTTATGTTCTTGCCACCTTGGCCATTTTGTTTATGAATACTTTGAGCAACTACTCAAAGTTGCCATGGCTAGAAAAACAGGTTAAATGACACTCGTGGAAGAGACTATTTTTTAGCCTTATCAGTAAGTCTCCTCTGTTCTTTTTCTCCTTCCCCACCAGGTGGGCTCTGTGATAAACATTTATATGGCCATGCGTACTCATACCCTGAACTTGTTAAGAGTGGTTTATCTATATATTTCTTTCACAAGTCTTATTACCAAATGTTAAAGCTTGTTTTTTTCTAATAGTCTGCTGTCAGCCAATTCATTTAGATATTATCTAGGAATTGATGTAGAGACTCATCTCCGCCCTTACTTCCTTCACAAGGGAACATGTGATATACTTCTTGTAGTTTCATCAACTAGGAGCATCTGGCTTCAACTGAATGAGGCAATGATATCATTCCACTCCCAGCTCACTATATTATGCAGAATCTTCAGTAAGTCATTTTTTTCAGTCAGTCAGTCATTGCAATTTTTTTGTGAGGACAGAGATGTAGATTGACCAATACACAATAGCATATTAGAGGTAAGCACATTGGTAGTGAGAACAAATTCTGCAAATTACTTGTGCCTCTGAAGATCTGCTTGTATTTGATCTTGTACATACAGCTTCACTAGATCATGGATGCTTCTGGGAATACCTGACTATAATTTCTTTTAGGGTGCACAATTATATAGCCTTTCATGGGTAGGTGTTCAGTCCCTACAGAGATCCAGTAGCAAGCCAAGAACTTTTCAAAAGAATGGTAACTTACCCAAAGTGGGGTGGATCTGCTCCAACGCCTACTGTGAATCTCTTTCTCAGCCTGGGAATAGGTTCCATAGAGCATCATTGTCAGCCACAGACATTTTAGGCACCATTGTATCTACGATGTAATAGGGATAAGATGGCAGAGTGTTTGAATTGGAGTTCTCAAGTCCCTCTTGAACCTGGTAGCCATATTGGTAATTCAGTAAGTGGAAACAGTACCTCCACCTGAGATGCCTGATGTTTCCAAAATTGAAAGGCTACTAAATATTGCATTTTTTAGTGATTAGAAAATGTGAAATGTAACAACTTTTCTTTCAATTTGGAGAGGATATACTGTCATAATTTAGACCACTGTTTATGAATTAGGACATGGGAATTATACATACCTCTTAATCATCTCTTTAGCATACTAGAGTTTTGGGTATTTTTTATTTGTATTTGTTTCTCTGGGTCATACAAATGAACTAAAATCTTAGTGGGTTATCATATCTATGATTCCTAAGGATGAGATCATCTTGTATATAACTTAAAGGGATGCTATTCCCCTGATAAAATGCACTATATCAGCCAAAGATCTCTTTGGACCAAGCTATCATCTTTTCCATCCTAGCCCTGCTACAAATTATTGCAGACTGCCATTTTGTCTCTGGTGGCTAGGTGCCACCATGGGATCTCATCATTTTCACTGTAATAAGGTGGTCCATTCTGTGGCAGTACCTCCTACCTTTATCCCTTATTCCCCTACTTCTATCCCAAGAGAATTCATTTTTCCAGGATGATGGTATTCTGCTCACCAGTTTATTTCTCACTGTTGCAGTGAAGAGAATGTTCTCTTAGGACTCTTGGGGGATATAGGGAATGGGTAAGTGGCTTACTCATGATAGAGTCACTATACACATTCACTGTCATTAAGTCTATAATTTCTTTTTTATATTATCACAAGAATTTCTGATGTCTCCATTTCATTTAGTGCAGTCTATAGTTGAATACAGATTTTAGCCAATCAACAAACAACCAGAACCACCATTAGCTATTCTACTCAGCACAAAGAATGCATAATTTGGGGCAAAAATACCCACATAAGTAAATTCAGCCCAATCTAAACTCCCAACTCTACCTTCCTTAGAATCTAGCCCTACACAATCCTCCAGGCTTTTTGTGCCATATATTAGCAAAACCTTACAATTTTTTGCTGTGCAAGCTTTCTCCTCTCAAGCCTGACCTTAATCTTCCACTCCCCACTCCTGGGAATGCTGGAAACTGCTTATAGTTTTAGACTATGAGACAATGAGAATTGGTAGACTTGGGACAGGAATTAATTACAAGAATCAGCTCCATGGGGGGGGGGGGGAGATGCTTCTGATGGCAAAGGAGGTTTAGAAGAATTTGGAGGTTTAAGATACCCAAATCATTACATATGCTCCTGTCCCTTTTCAGAGTCTCATTCTCTTCCAGTCAATACCCCCAGTTCCTGAGTAAGAGACCTAGGCAAGGCTAAGAATGTAACTTACATGACATTTTCAACAATTTGCATGATCAAAGTTTTGGTTTGAGTATAGGCTTTATCATCCCAGGGGTGGTAAGAGATAATAGATAAGAGATAATAGACATCCTAGATAAAAGATAATAGGATAGTTATAAAAATTCCTTGGCTCCCTGCCTGTATCTTAAGTCAAGAATGAAAAACCATGAGTTTATGATTTAATTTTTAAAGATGTCCTGTGAAGTTAGAAGTAACCAGCCTATTTCTCTCACTTCATGATGATGTTTCTCGACATCCCTCCTGCCAAAGCTTTATCCTCAATAGACACTGCTATCCAGGAAACCACAGAAAATTCCAACTCACTGTTTTGCCACTTCTTCCAATGAGTGACTCGTGTTGCATTCTCTAATGACAATGAATAGTCACTGCCTTCAAACTCAGGTCAATACCAATTGAGAGCTCCATCAATTTCTTTGAGTGTCTGTTACCTGCAACCACTTCTACCCTATTTTCAGGATATTTACTTAGAAATAATGTATTTCACTCTTAGTAGTTTAAGTAGATAGGATTTTTTTTAAACTAGTGATGCTATTACAAATAGGTAGATTCAGAATTGGTTTTCTGTGGAGGTGGCACTGGAGAACATAGGAAACAAAATGCAGATAACTCATAACCAGAAAAAAAAAACATATCAAGGAAACATACAACAGACTCTCTCGACAGGAACCTCACTTCAGCCACTGACCTTCTCTCTACACCTGTACTGTCATGGGCTAGACACTAGAACCTCCAGTATTGCTGGCCCCAAAGAATCGAGTACTTCTTGCCAATATAGTGGAAAGAAAACCTAGTCTCTCCATCTCTCAACAGTACCTCACTTTACTTTCTTTCATCTTCGAAATTTCATATTAAACCAAACTCACATGCAGAAGCCAGTTTCTAGATTTCAGAAAGTTATACATGCTGAATAAGGTACAAATATATTTTCATAGAAAATCTCTACAAGGGACACATAAAAATGCTCATGACAATTATCTCTGGCTGTAATGGTGTCAAACATCTCTCTTTTGCCAATTTATATCTCTAAATTCTCAATAATAAACACTACATGAAATAAGACGAAACTGACTTAAAAACTTAATGAAAAAACAAAGTGATAGGGGCGCCTGGGTGGCTTAGTCNAAAAAAAAAAAAAAAATTAAAAAAAAAAAAAAAAAAAAAAGAAAAAACAAAGTGATATATTTTTTTATTTTTCAAGCACCGTAACTGTCAGATTAGCAAGTATTTACAATAACACAGTGAATTCACTCCTTCAGAACCATAGGGCCCACATGTTGTTATTGTAGTTTATTTTCCTCCTAGAAATTTATTGGTAGATTGATTCAACAAACAATAAGAAGTTGCTAATATATGATTATTATTGTTCTAGGTTCTGGAGATGCAAAGAAGAATGAGATATGTATTTCCTATGGGGATATGTTATCTGGACACAAGGATAGTTAGAACATGAAGAAGTGTAATAAATAGTTATCAGTGCCAAAATGGCCAGCTTCATGAGACTCATAAAATATGCACACATGGGTTTATGATAGAAATAGGACTATTTTTACTAAAAGGAAAAAATGAGAGGTTAGAACAAACATCATAGAGGTTGTTGATTATGTTGCCCTTAATCTTGAAAAGTAAATAGATATTTAATATGTGGACAGGAGGGTGATGAAATAACATGCCCTCCTTTGGCAATACTCACTTTAGCATCATGCATTACTTTATGATTCTGCTCCTTGGCTTCTTGCAGAAAGTAACAGATTTATAATTATCATAATTAATTCTCAATCAGAGAATTACACTGAGTCATCTTGGGGCAGAATATGAGATATGGAATAACCCTATGATCATGCTACCAATCATTAAAAAGACAGCAAAAAAGTAAATCTAAGAACTTTTGGCCTGAAGCAAAGCACACCTGGTTTAGATTCTGGTTCCACAAGGTACTAACTACCTCGTCTCAGGAAAGTAATTTCATTCCTCTGAGCCTCAGTTTCACACACCTATAATGTGAATATCTAAATAGTACCTACTTCTTAGGGCTGAGAAGATAAATAAGATAATGTCTATAAAGTTCTTACCTGTTCAGTTCCTGACCTACAGTAAGTACTCAATAAATATTAGCTAATACTACTAGCTTTATTTGACTTGGTTTTCATTGTGTGGCTCCAAACATCTAATCAGCCTTCCATTATCTATTTATTCTCCTATGAAAATTTAATTAACACCAGACGGCACTTAAGATTAATTAAGAAAAGAGATTACTTGAGAAACACAATACTTTCCAGGTAGAAAAAGATTGTGTTTTTAATTAATTATTTTTTCCCTACTGGTATTGCTTGAGCTGACAGATTCATTGTAATGTCACTTTCAGTGACACGCATGGAGTAGATTATTTAGGGATGGGGGTAATTGAAAATTCATGTTGACTGGGTCAGAGAAACTATGGTGTGGGCATCAACTGTGTACATGGTCTCAAGCTGAGGTAATTCAGCACCAACACAATCATTTGAAAATTTATCTTGAGCAACCAACTCAGTAAGAAAAAAATGAGGCAGATAATCAGTAATTAGTCAGAAGTACTCAAAGTGCTGAGTTTGCTTTCCATTTTTTGTAACTGGGTGTGTCCTCTGCACACTGCTATTGGTTAATGCATTCAATGCCATGACTGTGGAAGAGATTGTTGACTAAACTGATGTTCTTATACAAGATTAGACCTAAAATTATCTGAAAGCATAAGAAATGGAGGCAGTTTCGTTAAACTGGGAGAAAATGGATTGTCAAGTGCTTTATTTGCATTAGCAAAGGGGCAGTGTAGCACAGTGTGGTGAAAAGTGAGAAGTTTCTGGGCCAGAATGCCTGGTTTGCACTTCCAGATCATCCATTTTTTTACTAAGGGAACTCCAGCAAGCTTAATATCTCTTTGCCTTAATTTTTTTTTACCATAAAATAGGGGTAGTACCTCACAGGACTAAAAGAATTAGTGCTTAGAATAGTATTTGGACTCAATAAGCTATCAATAAACATTAGTTATCTTTATTAGCTATATAACTTTGGCCTAGTTATTTCCGAATCTCCGTTTTCTCCCATGTAAGATGGGGATAAAAGTAAAATATACCTAAGGTTCTCCCTGAAAAGAAAGTGAGAAAGGTGTATGTAAGTATATAGGAAAGTACACACACACACACACACACACGTGTGCACATATTCATTTCTAATAAAAATAACTATTGGTCCACTCTGCTGTTTGCAGAAATGCAACAAAGGGCTCACATACCCTCTCCAAGGATGAGGGACACAGGTGCATGACCTTCCTAAAGAAAGAGCCAGGAACTGGTGGTGGAGGCATTCTCTAATTTTAGTTTAAATATGGTAAATTTAAGGATTAGCCATTATTCTGGAACAACATGATTCCTCATTCCCTGAGACTCCATCTAAAACAGCTACCCTAAACTTCATTATCCAAATGTTAGGATGACATTATCATTCTGAAAACCTTGCTTTATTTCATTAGTTTATTCCTGTCCTTTGAGAATTTTTTTAATTCCCTTTATCTCATTTTATTTTGGGTTATAATCTCTTGCAAGGCATTTCACAGAAAGTTGTAAATGAATGTTACAGATGAAATGTGTCAGATAGTTTTTAAATAAATAGAGTTTAAATCTTTCCAATATAACCTAAGCTCCATTAGATGTGGGGTTGGCATGACAGACGAGGAAAACTGGAAAAAAAGTGTGAGTTTTAGTTTCTGTCCCCCATACCACATATATCTTTCACCTCCCCAGTTGCCCATGATGGTGCATGGGTTCCTCTACTTTCTTGTCATTTTCAGCCCACTTTTCTCCTAAACTAGTCCATGCATCTGTTCCTTTTTATTGTCTCCTCAAAACTTACCTGTCCAAAGTCTTCTTTCAATTCCTAGACTTTTTGAGCCGTTGGAACTGTTTTGATGTAATTAATGTAGGAGAAGTTGATAATGTCTAACCATAATGTAAAAATAGCATGATAATGTAACATCTAGATGATGTTATTTTATTGTTATTTGTATTTTAGAGAGCGCATGAGTGGGGGAGAGGGACAAAGGGAGAGAGACAGACAGACAGACAGAGACAGAGAATCTTAAGCAGGCTCCATGCTCAGTGTGGAACCCAATGTGGGACTCAATCCCACAACTTTGGTATCATGACCTAAGCTGAAACCAAGAGTTGGAAGCTTAACTGACTGAGCCCCCCAGGCACCTCTAGATGATGTTAGCTCTATTGTAATAGGGGAGATTCAATGCCTTCAACCAAACTCACTATTAATGATGGATGTTTTAAATTTAGGAAACTTTAATGGAGGAAAAGTTCATAGTGTTGTTCTAATCATGTAAACTCCTGAGAAACCTTTGCCCAGGGAAGTACAATTACAGGAAATAGAAGAAGGAAGCCAACCTTCTTGTGGTAGGCATGTTATATAACCCTTAATGATAATGGAGTCCATCTTAAGGGCCACACACTTAATGTGTGTGTTAGCTAAATTAATTCTCATAACAACTTCATAGAATAGGTAGTATAAATAGTCTTATTTGTGAACAAAAATCTAAGGGACGCTATAAGTGAGGTTACCCTGCTAGTTGTCCTGCAAACAAAATGCAAAACCAGGGTCTCTAGCTCAGAAACCTTGTCATTTTCCTTCTCTGCTTCATGGCTTTCCAGGAAGTAGTTCATTCAATCCCCACAGAAAGCCATGAACTATATCAGTGCTATCAGTTCCACTTAATGGAAAGAGTATTTGCCCAAGGTCCCTCAGCAAGGAAACAGAATTGGGATTTAAATTCAGCCCTGCCTGTTCCCAAAGGCTGTGTTATTTCCGTGGTATAAACTGCTTCTACCATGCCTCCCTGTCCCTTTGGCCTCTCCAATTTCTCTTGCAATGATTTCTTTACACTGAAGTTGATACAGACTACGTATGTCAGGCAAAATGGCATCTGTATTTAGTCATTCATTTTTCTGATGACATTGGGCTGTGGGTGGGGTCTAACACCTTGGAGATATTTTTCAGAGTGCTTCTGACAAAACAAATAATTACAGCATCTTCTAGCATTTAGGTTGACTAATGGCCAACTTAAAAAACTAACGGTGACTTTACTCAGATAAAGTAATTCCACTGGCACTCCTCTAAAGTGATTTAATGTCTTGTAATTCCACGTGCCATTAAGGAACAATTAAAAGCAAGCATGGTAGGTTTCAATTCTCTACACACTGCAGTGCCAAGTCACAGATCTTGATTCCCATTTCATTTGTTTTTAGTGGCAAGGCAATCAGGGCATGGATCTTTATTATTTCTTTTTCTATTCCTCATTACCCTTCATAGCCCCCTTGCCATTCAAAGGACATACACTCCTGCGAGAGTTCTTCAGAAACAAACAAACAAACAAGGATTAGGATGATATAAAGGTATTAAGGGTGGAGGTAGTACAGAAAATAATGACAGAATAATCCAGAGAGGCTCTGATTTCCAGAATGGTGTTCTCTTCCTAAATGCCTCTTCTTAGCTCTTCAACCACTATTGACTGAAGTAGCCCTTTATAACACTGAGGGAAAAGGCTTAAACAGAAAAATGGTTCTGGGAAAGGAAAATTCATTTATGGGAGCATAAATGATGCCTTGTATCAGATTTTCTTTTTTTTTTTTTTCTTTTTCTGAGACTAGATTTTATTAGGGGGAAAGAAGAAGAAGGCTATTCACAATTTGGAGTGTGTCTCTGCCCTACCAGCATTGGGATAAGCTACTGGATATTTAATCTTCAGGAGACTCCCGTGAGCTAGGTATTTACCATCTGGATTTTCCAGTTGATGAAATCAAAGAGGTTCAATTGCTTGCCTATGGGTGTACAGTCAGAGAGGTTCAGAAGCAGGACTCAAGCCTTACTCCAAAAACTGGACTCTCTCTTTGGAGGTCATCAGACTCACAGTTAACTTGTATTCACAGATACCGATCAGAGCACTGCTTTTGATACTGGATAGGAGAAGGGCTACAAAATGAATGCTGCCCTCTGTTGGAAAAGATTGGAACTTACCCCCCTTGAGTCTTGGCCCCATTTGAAGGGATCCTATTAGGGTAACACTCTTCACCTCCTGCCCTGACCCTCAGACCCTCCCTGTCCTTCTCCAAGGCAGAGGAGGGGCCTCCCTGACTAGTGAGTTAGGGGAGAAAATATGGAGCACAATCTAACCCTCTTCTGTTTTGGGAACTGCCTGCTGGCAGAAGGGATGTATCCTTCCTCAGCTAGTCTCACCCACCTGGTAATTTTAGGCTTAAAAGCCCTGCTGCTGTGAATGGGGTGGGGTTTTCAGTTCTGCTTGTGAAGTGTGAGTAGATTTACCTCTAGGGTATAGGGCTTACTATTAGCAAGCCAATTAAACCTCTCTATGCCCTGATATTTTTCAATATCAACTTGAGCTCTGTTAAAGGTAATAATTCCTACTTTCAGTCTCTGTCTGCCTGGCTTGTCTCTCAATAAGTTGCAAAACCACTTGCAACCCCCAAACCTCAATGGGTTCAATTTCACAGGATGAACCAAATGTAGCCCATGATGACATTGCATCTGTCATTACCATGTGCTAATTTCTGTAGAATGAACCACACATACAGGACTAATTTCCTGGACTTTGATAAAATAGTCTCTTCCTTGAATAGCTGTGGTTTTTGAAATTCAGAAATGTTAACACACTTGTCTTTATCAACACAAAGGTTCTGATTAAGCGGAACATCAGATAGGTCAACCTTATTTCTCAGGATCTAGGGAAACATATTATCCTCCTTTTAGCTAGAAGCTTTGGCAGCCAGAAGACATTGTCTTTTTTGGTATCTCACCCTATAATCACACTTATCTACAAGATGCCAAGTGAAAGCAACAGAATCAGCCACATTTGTTGTAAATCAAGCAACACATCCAGACCAGTAATTGACATTTTCCAGTGATCATCCTGATGTTTTGGTGATTGAGTAGTGAGGCCATCTTTCAAAGAAGTATCTTCTTTAAGTAGTTACTCTGAACATCAAATATACAGAGAGTGGCAAATGTTGGCTATTATCTAAACATTTTGGCAGGTATGTTTTGGTAGATAGTGCAGGTTAGTACTCACTTTTTAATTTAATTATCTAGGTCATTCAGAAAATCTTGAAATTCTTTCTTAGGCTAAAATACTCAAATGACTGCGGTTGTATGGCTCTCACCTGAGTTCTTAATTCTGTGAACTCATTTGGCCATTGTTAGAAGGTGATTCTAAAAATAATGAAAGATTCAAAAGAAAGGTGACTGAAATCATAGGTAGATACTTAGATATATCAGAATCGAGTCACATGTTCTTTTTTATCTGTTTTCTAAGTGGAAGCTTTGAAGCTGTATCTGTTACTTCTTTTCAAAAGGCACAGTAGAGGAAATACTTTTAATCAGAACTCAATTCTCATGTATTTTACTTAATGGGTTACCTAGGTAACTCACCAGTTCTCACTGATCCTTAAAACTCACATTTTTATCTGGGAAGAGGAATGCCTTATATACACTTGGAAGATTTATAAAGATGCTTTACCACTCCGGCTGAAGAGAGTCTGTAATAATCTTTGGTTTGGACATTAATATAATTAATGTGAGTTAATTATTCATACATTTATTGAGCATCTACTATGTTCCAGGCCCTATATTAGGCATTGAAATAGAAAAACTTTAACATATTTTATTGCTCATTTTCTTGTGATTTAGAATTATGTATATATTATATAAAACTACATATATGTATTTATGTACATGTATCTATTATGTATATGTATGTGTATATTATGTATATATTATATAAAAACTACATATATCTGTATGTAAGTAAACCACGTATTGCTTATAACTTTTGTTAAATGTGTTGTTTAATCTTCTGTGTTTTATTTCCTATTCTCAAGTCACAGACACCAGATTCATCTTCTTAAACACTAATTTTGCCAAGTCATTTCCATGATTAAAAACCAACACTGGCTCTTTTATTATTTGAAAGATCAAATTAAAATTATTCACTTTGTGATTTAAAACCCTCCTGGTTCTAACCTATCTTCTATGCCACATTTTCCATAAGAACCCTAACAAAACCCACCATTTCATTTGCATTTTCCCCAAGTTGTTTTTTTGGTCATTCTCTGCATGCCTTTTGCCAAAGGCATTTACATTTTCTAGGAATGTCCTCCCATTGCCTTCTGCCTCTCTTAATTCCTTCTTCCCTTCCAGGAAGAGAACATTTTATCCCTTCATACATATATACAACATATCTCTGATTTTTCCTACTCAAAATGACTTTTCCTGAACATGGATGTGAACACTTTGTTGCTTACTATGTATGATACTGATTTACACTGTTGTCTTTTTTTTTTTTTTTTTTCCCAGAGACTGTGGGCCATAATGTAATAGAACTTACTCCACTAGCTCTATTTTGAAACTACTCTTGCTGTTTCGTAGGCTAATGAAGTCTTACTTCATCTAAATTGCATTTGTCTGGTAAGAAAGTAATATGATCTTGTACATTTTTTGCCTCCATGTATAACCAAGCACAGTACCTGGCAAAGGATAGACTGTCAGTAAGTAATTTTCTTTAGTGTGGCAGCAGGTACAGTAGAAATGGTACTGGATTGAAAACCAAGAGGCCTGAGTTCTAGCCTTGGCTCTGTTAGTTGTGTCCTCTTGGGAAAGTCCATTATTTTTTTTTTTGGACCTGTTTCATCCACTGTATAATGAGAGACTTGATGACTTAATTTTTAAGTCCCATTTCAGCCATACCAACATGTGATTGGCTTTGTAATAAAATTCTTATTTCTCCCTCCACAAATGCAGGAGTTGGTAGAATTTTGTATAGCTGCATGAAACTTGCAATTGATTGCTTTTCCTCATGGAGCGAGGGAAAAAGGTAAGACAGTGTTCCAGGGCTGGTTCACATACCTTTTCTCTTTTTGCTCTATCTTTAGCATTTGGTTTTCTCCCTCTCAGTCACAAGATGGCTCTTGCACTTCCAAGCCTCTCATTCATGCTCTGTAGTAAAAAAGGAAGGAAATGGGTGAAGGGCAAAATTTGTGTCAAATAAGCATTTCTCCTTTTACCAAAAAAAAAAAAAAAAAAAAAAAAAAGGAGTTTTCCTAGAGGCTCCCACTATAAGACTTACTTTTACCTTCCAATTAATCATATGGTATGTGGTTACCCTTTAAGGAAGTCAAAGAAATGAAATTTTTAGCTAGGCATGGCCATCTCAGCAAAATTAATCTCAATCTCTCTCCTTTGCCTTTGCTTGCTCTCTCTCTCTCAATCTCTTTCTCTAAGGCAGAAATGGAGGGTAAATTAATAAGGTCTTTCATACTCTCACATAAATGTCTGTATCTTCATATCTTTATACTTTGTTGATTTATTACTGTAATGAGACAGTCTACAAGCAAGTAAGAACCAACAAAACATTTTGAGGAGAGGAGTTGAAGAACTTTGGACAATCTAGTTTTGGGTACGTGCTACAGTGAGTCTCTTGATCTTTGGATTTTCTTGACCAGAAGATTCTATTATATTTTTAAATTGTAATTTTACTGATATGTAATTTATGTGCAATAACCCACATTCATTTAACACACATAGTTAGAGTTTTTAACAGTTATATTATACTCATGAANCCCCCCCCCCCCACCTCCTTATATTCTTCCTGCCTCTTTGTCACCAATCCCATTCCCCACTCCTGTTTTGGACAATGACTAGTCTGTTTTCTTTCACATATATTCATTTGCATTTCTAGAATTTTGTATAAATGGAATAATTTAGGATCTACTCATTTGTGTCTGGCTCCTTTCTGTCAGCATGATTTTGAGACAAATCCATGTTGTTGTATTTATTAATAGTTCATTCCTCTTAATGACTGAATAATTTTCCACTGTATGGATATTCTACATTTTTTTCATTTACTTCTTGATGGCCTTTTTGTTGTTTCTCATTTTTTACTATTATGAATAATGCTCCTATGTACATTCATGTGGAAGAATTTGTATGGACATATTTTCATGTGTTCTTGGATAATACCTAAGGACAGGATGTATGAATTGTTTGGCAATGTAAGTCTGACTTAAAAGAATCTGCCAAATTATTTCCAAACTATGCCATTTTATAATCCTATCAGTAATTCATAAAAATCTGAATTGTTCTGTTTTTGGTGACACTTGATATACTCAGTCTAATTTTAGCCATTTTGATGGGACTGGAGCCATTGGATTTTGTTTGTTCATTTTGATCTGATCATGTCACTTCAATTTATTTCCAGTGGCATATTTCTGTGATACTTGATTATCTTTTTTTTGAAGTAGGCAAATCATATTATCTGAAAATAATGATAACTTTGTTTCTTCCTCTTCAATTATATCATTTTTAAATTGTACATCTTAATGCAGTGTTAAAACCTCTATACTTACATTAAGTAGTATTAGAGATAATGAACGTTCACTATTTGCTTATATGATATAACATTTAACTTATTCCCAATCGAATGGCAATTTACTTAGTGATTCAGCATTTGAGATAGGTACTTTTCATCATAATAAAAATTAAGCCTTTGGAAATTGTTGACAAAGGTTTTTTAAATCATAGCTGCATGATGATTTTTTTAAAAGAAATCTTTTTGGCATGTAGTGATGTGATTTTATCCCAATTTGATTCAAATTCCTCAAATGGACTCTTTTTGAGTACATATTATTATAAATTGTCATTTGTTAGTACTTCATTTATAATTTTGTACTCATAAATGATACTGATCTTCAATCGCCATGTTTTCATATCAGCCTTGTACCCTCTTTACAGAAATCAATATGGAATCTTTCTACTGCATTCATGGTCTGAAATAATTTATATATCATTGATATATCATTCATTGAGTATTTGGAAGCTCATCATATAAACTTACATATGCTTTTGGAAGAAAATCTCTAACTCTTCTCAATGTATTCCATAGTTATTCATCTATTAAGGTTTCCTGCTTCATGAGATATTATTGGTTTTCACCATCTCCTGTTTCCTCTTACAAAAATGTGAAGTTATTCATTTCATTGTATAATTAATTTTGTTAGCACAGGGCATTATTTTTGTGCTTAAAAATTAAGAAAAAGTCCCTGCATCAATGGTTTGGCTCATTTCTCTTCCCTAGTTTCCTGAATTTGCCTTTTCTTTTATTGCATTATATTAGATTTGTTATATACTATTTATTAGATTTTCTTAGTTTTGTCAAAAAATATTATTGGATGCATTTATTCCTTTAGAACTTTTGCCCTTTTTGCACCCTCCTACACTGCTGGTAGGAATGTAAACTGGTGTAGCCCCTCTGGAAAACAGTGTGGAGGTTCCTCAAAAAATTAACAATAGAACTCCCCTATGACCCAGCAATAGCACTGCTAGGAATTTACCCAAGGGATCCAGGAGTGCTAATGCATAGGGGCACATGTATCCCAATGTTTATAACAGCACTTTCAACAATAGCCAAAACATGGAAAGAACCTAAGTGTCCATCAATTGACAAATGGATCAAGAAGATGTGGTTTATCTATATGATGGAATACTACATGGCAATGAGAAAGAATGAAATCTGGCCATGTGTAGCAACATGGATGGACCTTGAGGGTGTTATGCTGAGCGAAATAAGTCAGGCAGAGAAGGACAAATACCATATGTTTGCACGTATAGGTGGATTAGGAGGAAGTTAATGGAGGACCATGGGGGAGAAGAAGGGAAAAAATAGTTGGGGAGAGGGAGGGAGGCAAGCCATGAGAGACTCTTGAATGCTGAGAACAAACTGAGGGCTGCTGGGGGTGGTGGAGAGGGGAAGTGAGGTGATGGCATGAAGGAGGGCACTTGTTGGGATGAGCACTGGGTGTTATATGGAAACCAACTTGACAATAAACTATTTAAGAAAAAAAAAGAGCTTTTGCCCTTTTTAAAAATATATTTATTTTGGGGAGAATGCAAGTGTGGGAGGGGCAGAGAGAAGGGGACAGAAGATCTGAAGCAGGTTCTGCACTGACAGACTGACAGGAAGGAGTCCAATGTGGGGCTTGAACTCCTGAACCATGAGATCATGACCTAAGCCAAAGTCAGATGCTCAGCTGAGCTGCCCAGGCGCCCCAGTACATTTGCCCTTTTAAAAAATAAACTGGCTTGTCTTCCTTTTCTATGCATAACTGCAAGTAGTATCTGTTCTAGTATTGAGTGTCACTTTTCTTCTTCCCATTCATGGGTGTTTGTGATTGGGGGAAGGAGCCATTAGGAGGATGGAGGGTCAAAGAAGATACTATTCCAATCTTTCCAGTCTTGTCCTGCTTAGTTTCTGGAGTTTGATTCATCTGTTTTCTGTGGTAAATCCTACATTTACTGGTATTTTACTAACACCTAGCATTCATTCATTCACTTAACAGATATTTTTAAAAACATTTTTAAAACTGCAGCCACTGTAGCACTGGCCATAAGCAAAACAGACAAATTTCCTGCTTTCACAATATTTATGGTTGAGCAAGAAAGAAATCAACAAGTTATAATAGTGAAGTGTAATGAAAGGTCACGTTGTATAGGACCAAACCAAGAGAATGTAACCTACATCGGAGAGCACACGCTTTATTTCTGATTTTTGTTCTAATCATTTGTTCCCCATAACAGCCAGGAAGAAACCACCCACTGGCTTTTATGAGGTGCCCTGAGACCATGCAAGATTAAGTCATGTTTCTCACCCTCAGATTATTTTAAATTAAGCCATTTGGTTTGGGAGGAAGAACTGAATCAATAAAATCAATAAATCAGTATTATCTGTGCTTAAGGTCTAATGCAAACACATCCTTAAGCAGAAGTAAAACTAAAGGTAACAGTAGTGAGATTATAACTGCAGTAACTAAAAATAGGAATAAAGCCCACTAAAACTAATTACATAGCCACTGGGGTTGTGTTCAAACGTAATATATGAGAGATTGTTAGTCTTCATATGGATAAAACCAGCATGGCTGTGTGGGTAGAATGAAGGAGAAAGCAAAGAACAACATGTCTTCTTTCTACTCAGTATTACTGCAGCTACTGAACTATCAAGACAGCATTTTTCATAAAGCAGGAGTCCAGCACCCACTGCTAATGGTGGGAGCTGCGTTCACTGATGGAGTGACCAACCTGTCATAAGTGAAATGTCTCAAATATGGCAGCTGCATCCAAAAAATAATGAAAAAATTTCCAATAGGAAAACTAGGTTACAGAATGGAATATTTAGCATTGGTAGGATTTGCAGAATGCAAAGCTCTATTTTTTCTACATTCTGAACCTGTGGAGACACAGTAGCCAGGTGAGATGTAAAGTGGAATATTTCCTTATTCTTGAAAACCTGGATTTGGAGAAGTCAACTTATGTCGGGACTCCCTATAATATTCTACAACTCTAGACTTTGAGACCCAACTGGGGATGAATGAATGTATACAAAAGCTCCTAAGTTAGCCACAATGTTAGATCATGCTCCCTTGGGCATTCTTGAGTCTGAGAACAAAGGGCAAGGGTTCACTTCTCAATGACAACTTGTAAGTACGTGAATCCTGCCCCATGGAGAAACATGAAAGAATGAATACCAGAGGCACCTGTGCAGTCAGTTAAGCATTTGACTTTTGATTTTGGCTCAGGTCATGGTCTCATGGTTCATGAGATCGAGCCCCATGTGGGGGTCTACAGTGATGGTTGGAGCCTGCTTGGGAGTCTCTCTTTCCTCTCTCTCTGCTTCTCCCTCTGCTCGCTCTCTCTCTCTCACTCTCAAACAAACTTCTGAAAAGAGAATGAATATTGGGGTCTCATTAACTCAGCAATTGAATAAATCCATCTCCTCTCATGAGAGGCAAAAGTATGTGCATAGAAATGGCAAGAACTACTCCCCTTCAGTTCTTCTTTGAGAAGATGTAGGTATGGGGAAGTTTCTCATTGCATGAGTTACTGCAGGAGAAGGAGAGACTGGTTCTCTTCAAGTGTACGTAAAAAAGCATAAGCATATAGTATGAATGTGTAATTCCTGGGGGGGAAATACTGAAGTGAAAAGTCATCAACATTTTGAAATCAGTATCTCAGTTGAATGAGTTTTTAAATGTTCTAATTGTTCTCCAGTGATCATGTGTTTAATAATTGAGAGAAAGGCAATGCCACTTATTTTTAAATATATTCATAGTGATAGATTGTATTTTGAGTTTTTCTATAATAAAGTGGTTCCTGAAAACCCTTTGCTTGGCAGACAGAAGAGTATGAATTCCAAAAGGATAGGGATTTATAGTCAACAACAAATCAATGACCAGACAGTTATTTGACGCCTACCAGACATCAAAATACCAGACCTTATTTTATGTGCTGCAAATACCCTGGTGAACAAGACCAAGTCCCATCCTTCTAAATGTTTTTATTTAAAAGTTTTTTTAAGTTTATTTATTTATTTTGAGAGAGATAAGCAGGGAGAGGGAGAGAGAGAATTCCAGGCAGGCTCCATGCTGCCAGCGCAGAGCCCGATGTGGGACCTGAAATTACAAACCGTGAGATCATGACCTGAGCCTAAATCAAGAGCCTGACCCTTAACCAACTAAGCCATCCAAGTGCCCCCCCGCCCACAAAGTTTTTAACTAGAAAGGGGACAAACAGCAAAAATATGAGCAAACAAAATGCATTTCCAGGTACTGATAATTGTTAAGATGAAAATAAAATAGGATTAAAAGAATATCTGAAGGTCTGTTATTCCATGCAGAAGGAACTGATGATATAAAGACTTGACGTTTGGGGTTGTAAGACCAAAGACCATAGGGGAAAGACCAATACCCTAAGCCATAAAGCAATATGGTGTCATGAGAATTCTAATGGCCTGGAGATCCCAGGTCCCATCAGAAGGAGCTGAGTGTCAGAAAGAGGAACCTAGTGCTCTGGATATTTAGAGATATTTTTTTTTGTCCATGAGAAAGTGGAAATCCATACTATTGAGAGAAATCTTCCAATTTGCAACCATTTTACAGTGTTTTCGACCAACAACAGATAAAAGTATATAAATATATGTCTGAATTGAATCAGTGGGCTTCCAATTTCTCCCTTCTTTCATAAACCATAAAGTTTAAGGGAATTTACAGATCATAAAGTTCAATGTGAGAGGTAAGTATATGAGAAAGCTGAGGCCCAGAGTTTAAGTGATTTGGCTATTGATGCACAGCTGAGACAGTTGTTCAGGCAGCTTTAAAATGTGCTTTTCAGAATTCTTTCTGTTACACAGTAGTGTCTGCTACATGCCTTCTTTTCTCTGGTTTGGGCCATGAATTATATTCCAACGTATCATAATAGATCTTGATTATTTTGCTTCCTTTCCATATTCAGATATCTGGGGGGAGCAAATTGAATACACCTCCATTATGTTTAATCATCATAATTATTACTGGCATAGACTAATACTGGCATAATGGGTTGGATATTCGATGTTGGGAGAGCATTCAAAAGAGCCATAAAACAAACTGTTTAGGTGAGGGAGTATTACATCACCTACAAAGTAACTAAGTCCATTTAAGAAGGAGCCAAAACCAAGAAAGTCTACCACGTTGAGGTCAGACACTTTAACATATGCTAAGGGGAAAGCTACAAGGTAATGTCTTTAGGGTCAGAGCGGTTGGTTAGGGAGATTCTGAAATAGATAGTGTCACTTTTCCACTTTGTTGGCTGTTTCCACTCTCAGAGATGGCTTTTTATTATTGTATCTGATGGCAGAGGAAGGTGACATAATAGTGGTGAAAGAGCAGAGAGCAGCAAGAAAGAGGGCTTACCCTAGGCAAAAAGTGCTCTGGACTTCTTTGTAATCATTTTGCAATTGATTTTATTCATCACTGAGGCAAATGTTGGTTTCCTAGTAAATTCCATGTCTGTTTTGCTTTTTGTTGTGTCCCCATTTATCAAATGAGTGAAAGAATGAAAACACAGAATAGTACTTAGCTCTGGGGTGGGAACTGTCTTATAAATAGTTTAGTATCTGAATATCCTGGAGGGAGGTAACTACTTTGTGGTGTGCAGGACAGAGATATCAGTAGAACTGAAATGGAGAGTTTCTTTGGGACATCCGTGGGCCCGATTTGTTTGGTCCTGTTAGGAAAAGTTGGGCGACAGTGAGGCATATAATTCAGGAGAGATGGATACTAGTACTGGCTCTGTGGATGCCTAATGTTGGTTTAGTTCTTAAATATTCTGTGTCTGTTTCTTATCTTTCAAATAGAGCAAATAACAGTATAAAATGTGATGCCAGACCAAAAGCTTTAAAGATGGATAGTGCTAAACCAATGCCTAGTTACTAAGAATCTCAGTTAATATGAGACTCATAGATGGGATGATTCTTGGGAGCTGATTCTTTCAATCAATGACCCAAAGTATTTATTTTTATAGGATTTGTTCCTGATGCAGCTAAGAATGATTACCTATATAAAATAAGGTAATTTATGTGAAAGAACTCACATGCACT
>NW_027551568.1:17064464-17193125 GCF_008692635.1 Crocuta crocuta | reverse complement strand
TGCTGGTTTAGTGAATTGCAAAGAAGGTTGACTGGTTGCTACATGCATGGCCTTCCAATTGAGTCTTACCTTGGTAGAATTACCTTAGGTCAATGTGATCTTGCTTGCTTGCTTGCTAGTAGCTCTCATGTATCTAAAATGGGTCTACGAGACTGATTTACACTAACTAAGCTCGTAAGAGATTGGTGTAAAACTTGTCTGGCATTCACTCTTGGTTGGCTGACTCAATACCACCCTTCTCCCTAGCCAATCTTCCAGTAAGGATGGCTATTGTCATCATTCTGACTAATAGATATGAGCAGATTCATCTAGCATAGGGTTTCCAGGAAGTTTTTGCTTTATCAATTAACAGGGACAGATTCAAAGGCATCCTTATTGCTTTTCATTCCTTATTTTTCTTTCTTATTGCTTGTTTGGAATGAGGAGATAACATTTGGAGAGAGCAACTCTCCTGTGACCATGATGTTGCCCATCTAAAAAAGTTTCTCCTGAGGCCTTTCTCTTTGGCTTGAAGATGGCAACATTCTCTCTGTGTTTTCACATGACCTTTTCTCTGTGTGTGTATACCTCTGGTGTGTCTTCCTCATAAGAAGAAAATGATAATCCTATTAAATTAAGGCCCCATTCTTATGACTTCCTTTAAACTTAATTAGTCCTTCAAAGGTTCTATCTTCAAATACAGCTACCTTGGGAGTCAGAACTTAGATATATGAATATTGGGGGGACATAACTCAGTCTGAAACATCATCACAGACCAGTAATAACCAGTTCATGAATAGGCACCAGCAGCCCTGGAGCCATACTTTGTAATCATTGCCCCATACTGCAAGTGGTTAATTCATCCATCTTAGACTGGTACTTCCAGAATTCTCATTTAGTGAGAAAAACATACCCCTACTTGTTGAAGCCTCAGTGCATCTCTTACTAGAAATTGAAAGATTTCAAATGGATATAACCAGAAACATATTTAAAATTTTTACATTAGGAAACATAACTGACTTAAGAACAAAGCCAGTCACATCCATTGGAGAATTTATCCATTTTTTGATTGCTTTGCATTCCCAACATCCATTACTCTTTTTCTGATAACAGACCTTCATTTTACTTTGGAAATTCTCCTACATTGCCTGCAATTTTCATAGGACTGTCAGTCAAGGTGCTTTGTCCTCCTCTGGACAAAGGTCTCAACCTAGTCCCGGCCTTTTCTGTCTCCTTGATTAACGGATGACCTTTGACTTGCAAAAAAAAAAAAAAAAAAAGGAACCCTGCTAATAGAGTTGGTTAATTCAGAAAGTAAAAGAGGACTATGAAATGCATTTGGTGAACAGGTAATAATAAAAAGGGAGGTACTTTAGGCATCAGCTCAAACACTATCTTGTTTGAGAAGCCTCTTCAGCTAATAGCACAACTTGAGGTGCTTTGTCTTGTGTGTCTACAGTACTTGGTACATCCTTTCTCCAGAGTGATTATTGTATCATATAGTAAATGTATGTTTGTGTTTCTCCTGCCCACTGTGTCAGCATAGTCCATAAGGAGGAGAACCAGGTCTCTTAATCTGTGTATTTCTAGTATTTAGCATAGTAGAGATGCTAACAGGCATTTATTAAATATTTTCTGAACGAATGAACTGATTATTTCAATCTTATTAATTTCAATTTATTGATCAATTCAGTCAAGAAAAATGATATAGCATCCAGTACACATCATGGAGGCAGTGGTAGGGATATGAAAGTGGGTCAGATATAATCCTGATTGGAAAACTTTGTGATCTAGGAAATGGAGAGATGCTATAAGATAGCAGGCCCTGGAACAGATAATGATGATACAATAGGCCTAAGCAAGTGCAAGCAATATCTATTTATTTATCACTGTGACAAGTAGTATCTATGTAGTATTATCTATGAGCTAGGCATCATGACCATGTATGTACTACCTATCATGGGATTAAACTTTTATGGAGAAGACAGAGAAAGCTCCTTGGAGAAGGTAACAATCTGAGCAGAACCATAAAGAATGAGAAGATAATTTGAAATAGTTACTGAAGGAAATAAGAGTTGGCCAATCACACAATGAAATCCCGTTCAACATTATTTGAAGTTTGAGGTGATTTTAACATTGACCCAACGTTAGGAATTTATTACGTGGATCATAATAAAATAATGCCATTGACTGTGCTAATGAGATAATTAACAGGTCCAGAGTGGGTAGAACAGAACCAATCAGGAGAAGATAACCAAAGATGAAGGAAACCAAGGGATTAGAGAGGCTCCACAGTTTCAAAGAACTGATTAAACTATAAGGGTATGTATGTACCTTTTATACATCATCTTACATTGCCCTTACAACAACCTTAAGGAGAAGACAGTCTTAATATCTGCATTTTTTAGATGAAAAGACATTGAGGTGGAGAAGTCCAGCCACTTATCTGATATCATACACTACATAAATGATGATGGCGATGACATTAAGATCGGATCCAGATAACTTCAACCCAGATCCCAAGTTTTAAACTGTGTTAAGTGGGAAGTATATTAAATCTAAAAAATAGAAAAAATGAAAATAATTTGTTTTTAAAATTATAGTAATGTAGAACCACTACATGTTCTCCCAGAAGTAATGCTAAATAAGCATTGGCAAATCGTGCTTTTACACACTTTGCCTTTCTCAATAATTAGGCTGAAGTGCTTTTCAAAAAACCAACTCTTGGTTTCATTGATCTGTTCAACTGTTTCTTTGATTTCTATATTGCTTATTTCTGCCCCGATTTTTATTATTTCTCTTCTTCTACTGAGTTTGGGGTGTTCTTGTTGCTCTCCCTCTAGTTGCTTTAGGTGCGCTGTTAGATTTTGCACTTGGACTTTTTCTAATTTCTTGAAATAGACCTGGAGTGCAATGTACTTTCCTCTTAGGACTGCTTTTGCTGCATCCCATAGAGTTTGGATTGTTGTATTCTCATTTTCATTTGTTTCCATATATTTTTTAATTTCTTCTCTAATTGCCTGATTGGCCCATTCGTTCTTTAGTAGGGTGTCCTTTAATCTCCATGTTTTTGGGCTTCTTCCAGACTTCTTCCTGTGATTGATTTCGAGTTTCATAGCATTGTGATCTGAAAGTGTGCATGGTATGATCTCAATTCTTTTATATTTATTGAGGGCTCCTTTATGTCCCAGTATGTGATCTATCTTGGAGAATGTGCCATGCGCATTGAGAAGAAAGTGAATTCTATAGCCTCAGGATGTAGAGTTCTAAATATATCTGTCAAATCTATCTGGTCCAATGTGTCATTTAAGTCCATTGTGTCTTTATTGATTTTCTGTCTAGTTGATCTATCCATTGCTGCAAGTGGAGTATTAAAGTCCCCTGCTATTAGAACGTTCTTATCGGTAAGACTGTTTCTGTTTGTGACTAATTGTTTTACGTATTTAGCTGCTTCCATATTTGGTGCATAGATATTTATTATTGTTAGCTCTTTCTGATGGATAGACCCTTTAATTATTATATAATGCCCTTCTTCATCCCTTGTTACTGTCTTTACTTTAAAGTGCAGTTTGTCTGATATAAGTATAGCTACTCCAGCTTTTTTTTTTTTACTTCCTGTAGCATGATAGATATTTCTCCACCCCCTTACTTTCAATCTGACGGTGTCCTCCTGTCTGAAATGAGTTTCTTGTAGACAGCAAATAGATGGATTTTGTTTTTTTATCCATTCTGTTACCCTATGTCTTTTGATTGGGGCATTTAGTCCATTTACATTCAGTGTTATTATTGAAATATATGGGTTTGAGTCATTGAGTTGTTTGTGGGATTCCTGTTTGTGGTGGTGCCTCTAGCATCTTGCGTTCCTTGCAACATTTCCCTCTTAGAGTTCCCCTTAGGATTTCCTGTAGGGCTGGTTTAGTGGTGATGAATTCTTTCAATTTTTGTTTATTTGGGAAGACTTTTATCTCTCCTTCTATTCTGAATGACAGGCTTGCTTGATAGAGGATTCTTGGCTGCATATTTTTTCTGTTCATCACATTGAAGATTCCCTCCGTTCCTTTCTCGCTTCCCAAGTTTCAGTAGATAGGTCTGCAACTACTCTGATAGGTTTCCCTTTGTATGTTAGGGCCCTTTTCTCCCTAGCTGCCTTCAAAATTCCCTTTCTGTCCTTGTATTTTGCCAGTTTCACTATGATATATCATGCAGAAGATCGATTCAAGTTACGTCTGAGGGGAGTTCTCTGTGCCTCTTGAATTTCAGTGTCTACTTTCCTTCCCAGGTTGGGGAAGTTCTCTGCTATAATTTGTTCCAGGACTCCTTGAGCACCTTTCCCTCTCTCTTCCTCTTTTGGGATTGCTATGATACAGATATTGTTCTGTTTGATTGTATCACTGAGCTCTCGAACTCTTCTTTCATGTTTCTGCATCAGTTTATCTCTTTTTTTCCCCTCTGTTTCTTCTTTTTCTATAATTGTGTCTTCTAAATCACTTATTCTCCTTTCTGTCTCTTCAATCCGTGCATTGGACGCCTCCAGTTTATTGTGTATCTCATTTATCACATTTTTAAATTATCATAACTATTTTTAAGCTCCATAGTGTTTGTAGCCATAGTTTCTCTGATGTCTTCCATGCTTTCTTCAAGCCCAGCGATTAATTTTATGATTATTGTTCTAAATTCTTGTTCAGTTATTTTGCTTATATCTGCTTTGAGCAGTTCTTTAGCTGTCAATTCTTCCTGGAATTTCTTTGGAGGAGAGCTCTTCCGTTTTGTCATTTTGGTTAGCTTTCTATCTCTTGTTAGTTTTAAAATCTTGTTATGCACTCTGCACCTGTGAGCACTGCTGTACCAAAGAAGGCTCTTTGACTGTCCAGAGCCTTTCTGTTCAGAAAGTGTTCTTTGAATGGTATCTCTTGGTCTCTCTTGTTGAGACCTTGGTTATTTTATTTTCTTACTCATAGTGGTATTTGGGATTCTCCACGATGTGTACTTTAGCTTGTTTCTTGAGGTAGCCTTTTTTGGGTGTGTAAACTCCCTGTGCTGGGAGCATAGCCAAGGTGGGCCATGCTCTATATCCCAGGCCAGGCCTCGTTTCCAGATCTCAGTCTGTGCGCCCACTGAAATTGCCAGAAATATAAACTCGCAGGCAAGCCCCTCAGGGCAGTTTCAAGCCTCTCGCCTTCCCCCTGGGGTTTGAGCCAGAAGCCGCTGCTCCCGTTTCCCCCAGGTTGGGCTGGCTAGTGAGGAGCAGTTTCATCTGGGTGTCTCCTGGGACAAGTGTGTCCTGCCTAGGGTCAGCTGCAGAGCAGGAAACCGGGTCCCTCTGTGTCCCGAGTGAAGGTTTTTCTCTTCTCCAGCGACAAGGACAGTGTCTTGAGCAGTTTCAGCCACTCTCTTTCCCCCCTGGACTCACTGCGGCTCCCTGCAGAGGGGGATCCCCCACCCCTGTGTCTCTGGTCCCGGCCCGATTTTATCTTCCCCAGTTCACACTCACGCTATGTTTTCTCAGTGGACTCTGTCTCCTTTTCCTCCCAAACTCCTGGATTCTGTAAGGGTTCCTATAGCTTCAGGACTTCTCCTTGTGAGATATGGGGGTGAGTGAAATGTACTGAGTTCCCTAATTCTCCACCATCTTGCCCTTATCCCCCTAGGCTGAAGTGTTTTACATGATTGAAATTTCACCACATCTGACATCCAACAACATTTAACATGGTTCAGCATAACACTGCAATGTTATGGCATTACATTCATGCTGATATGCTTGGCCTAGTAACAATGTCCTTTGTCCATTGAATTCTATTCTTATCATTATGAGGATCTATTCTCATTTGGGTGGAAACTTGGAGACACTTTGAGAACAACGCAGTGAAAAGATCCTTCTGGCGTGTTCCTCTGAATGAGGACTTAGGAATCCCATTTATACCTGAGAATCCACCATGTAATTGTGAGTTCTTTCTCCTCCATGCCATATGCAATAGGAGATTTTTAGGTGCGCCTAAAGACCTGGACAAGATGGGTTTTTAATTGGTAATTTATTCTATGTTGGTTATTGCGTATCAGGCTATGCCATTTCAAAGTTATATACAGAACAACATTAACTGGGGCTTGGGATACTGCTTTGAAATGAACCCAGAAGGTGTGATAAATAAAAACACAACAGAGGCACAACTTTTTCCTTGGAATATATCATGTGAGAGCATTTGACCTGATGCAAACACATACTGAAAAATTAAAACCTCAATTGTGGTTAGTCCTTCATTTAAAATTTACAAATATCACACACAAAATAAACCTTTAGGCCTTAGGAGGGGATTAAGTAATATTGCAATAGAAAGTCATCAAAAAATTGGAAAACAGCCACAGAAAAATCATACTTCCTTCTTTTGTAAAATAAGCTTATTTTGTCACTAACTTTGTCACATGCTAAGAGCCCTGCCATCAAGAAGGATTGACCTAATTCTGTCTTCTTTCTCTTGTCATCCCTTCTAGAGAGAGGCTGGGGAGAGAAGCACATTTACTGTGTTAATTAAACTTATTCTTTATCCACTGAGCACTAAAGGAATACTTTTCTCTATTAATTTTGATTATGTAATTGTTCATTATAGCTATTACTAAAATCCTTTCTCCCAAAGGTGTAAGATTTTTGATATCAGCAATAAAAATATGCTCAAACTTATATTTAAATTAAAAAAAGAGTGATTTTCTTAATCCCTAACATCTTTCTGCTTGGCTGCAATAATTTAGGCTAGTGAGTGCTGTAATATGAGGCACTTTTTCCTCAATGATATAATAGACTGTCGAATGGTATAAAGGTTGACCTTGTTTCTCTAATGCAGGATAACCACTCTCCTGTGTCCTTATCATCTTTTTATACTGAAGGAATAAAATTGGTTTTTTCCCCAGAAACATTCTGATTGTTTACTTAAAAGTAGTGTTCTCAAGGCAGATGTCAGAACTAGTTAGGCAGCTAAGTCCATTAAAGCAGATACTTACTGGGACATTATCTTGCATCGAAGGCAAGGAAATGTTGAAGTCTTCTTAAAAGAAGACTTTCCTTTTCTTTCTACAGTTAGGATGAAGGGACCATATAATACATGGATATGTTTAAGTTGACAAGGTTTTGACAGATGGAGAAATGGGGGCTCAGAGAAATTGAGGCAACACTCAAGTTTACCCGGCTGCCAATAGGAAAAGACAAAGATTCTTGTCTTTTTTGGCTCCCAGTCCAGCTCTCTTTTTGGTGTGCCATGACTGACCGAGTTATTTATGGAGCCTGTTACCTCTGCTATTTTTCTACCACAGAGACTGCTAAAGACAAGTCAGCTCTACCCTTAGATTCACATTGTATGAGGATAAAAAGCAATGACTTTTTTTTTCTCCAAGTGAAGGATCTTCCAATGAATGCTTGTGATGACAGGGTTATGTGTCTGTCACTGCTTTCTGAGGCTTAATCTTCTGTGATCTTGAAGCAGTGACTGCACATTGAAAGTTCTTATATGACGTTCTCCCTCTGAGCCAGGCTCCCCTGGGGGAAGCAGTGATGTGAGCTTCAGGTAGCTTCTTGGGTGACAGTTTCATTCTTGTTTACCGTGTTACACTTGCTTCTATGTGATAAGTTAGGAGGGGGCTGTGTTTAAAGGTTTCCTTTATGATATAGTTCCTGCGAATCAATTTCTATTTGGTTTTCTACTCTTGTCAACCTCATCAGTAAATCAGTTCACAAATATTTATTAAACATCTATCAAGGACATGGCCATTCTCCATGGATTTCATTAGGAGAAATATGACATATAACACTCTACATTCAAAAAAATCATAACTTATTAATTCAGAAAGTGTGTTCAGAAAGATACCAAACAAGAAACATACATAGGCAAATATATCTGTGAAAATTTGAACTAAGGCAAACTGTATTCTTTACTGTATGGCTTTTCAAGCCTGGAATATGCTAACATGGATTGTAATCCTTCCCAGGGGAACATATAATGCAATGTTTTCCAAATGTGATGAACCTTTAAAGTTACTTTGTATGGAATGATTCAAAAGACTTTATTTCCTTTGAAGACACTTTGGGAAATAGTCCATAATTTGAGATGTTTTAAATATAATTAGGGTGTATTATAAAAATCTTCCTTCATGTGGGTTAAATTCTGTGCATTTTCTTGATGGAAATTCCTTGGATTTGGAATTATGTGTGTTTGGAATAATCTAAGGTGATCCAGAGGGTATTGATATACTGGGACACACGGATTTTTTAAGAAGCACCTTAGAAAATGGATAGTTTTAAGGAAATCAATATCTAGATCCTCAATTTCCACATATAATTTTTATTTTCCGACAAAGTGGTCTTGGAGAGAATGAGCTTGGCTTTGAGAAATCCCACTTCCTTTTCACAACAGGCCTTCTCTTACATTACAGAAAAAATCCTGACTCTCAACCAGGAAATTAACGTTGATACAATACTACCATCTAATCCAGAGACCTAATTAAATTCCAATAGTCCCATTAAGACCTTCTCCCCACCCCACCCCCATTCCATGAGCCAATTCAATCTCTTTTTGCCTTTAGTTATCATGTCTCTTTAACCGGGAACAGTTCTTAAATTTTTTAAACACTGAGAACAATTCCTATGTCTTTCTTTTTCATGGCATTGACTCATTAGAATACTGACAAAGATTTTTCGCTTGACCAAACTTTGTGGGGCTTCCTGAACTTTCTCCCAGTCCCATCTATGCACTTTGTTATGAAATCCAGTTTCAGTGAGAACCCTACTAAGTCAGTTTAACCAGAACCCCCACCTTCAGTATCTGGTCACCTTCTATAACTGATCAAGTTCTTCACCCCCACCATTTCCAGTGATGTCTGATCACTGTGGCTTGCCTTCAGCAAGGACCCTTTTAGGTCAGTTTAGCCAGAATCCTCTCTTACCTCTGATGTTTCCTCTTAGCAGTTTTCCATTCACAGACTCCCTGTGCTGCTTCTTGGCTATAAATTCCTAGTTGCCCATGCAGTGCTGGGAGTTGAACCCATCCCTCTCCACTTTTCTACAAAATCTCACTGTGGTAGTTTTTATTCCTATCACTATGTTCCTGAATAAATCTGTCTTGCCATCTTTAAAAATGTCATGAACTTGGAGTGTCTAGGTGGCTCAGTCAGTTAAGTACCCAACTCTTGAATTCAGCTTGGATCATGACCCCAGGGTTGTGGTATAAAGCCCCACTGGGCTCCACACTGAGCATGGAACCTGCTTGGGATTCTCTCTCTCACTCTCTCTTGCTCTCTCTCCTCTCTGCCCTCATGTCTTCCATCAACCTCCCCACTCGCATACGCACTTTCTCTCTCACAATAAATAAACAAAATGTCATACACTTCTTTTCTTTAACAATACACACCAGTTATTTTGTGGTGTGAGTTGGGTGACCTTTCTTCACAATCAAATTCAAGTTTTATGTTTTGGACTGAATCACAGAAGATGTTGTGACCTCAGAATAGCCTATGAGGAGGTATCTGATGTCAATTTGTCTTATTACTGGTGGGATTAACTTGATCATTTGGTTAAAGTGCTCTTCACCAGGTTTCTCAGATGAAAAGATGGATTATTTGGGGTTCTTTATTAACATAATTTTCTTTCACAAATAAAAGTTCTGCATCTTTCTTTTTCTTTTTTAACTCATCAAAATATATAGGATCAGAACTCAGGGTGGTTGGTGTTCATCTCTGACTTCACATTTCTTTCTTTATAAAAAATTTTAAAATGAAATGTTATTTAGACTGTGAAGAATCTCTGCCAAACTATAGGTATAAAATTAGAGCATGACATATTAAATAATTTCTTGGCAAAAATACATAATTCCATTTTAAGAGAGATAAGCTTATTCCATTATCCAATTTTGTATTTTTTAAAAAGTGCTTTTTGAATCAGAAGACAAAGATTAAGGCCCTGTTCTCCTTTTAATTAGCTTCATGAACTTTATGTATTTTTGTATCTCAATTGCCTCTTGTCTGGAATGAAAGTATTTAAGCCTACGTGAGCTAGCCTTACAGAGAGGTCCTGTGACATTCAGAAAAGATAACTGTGTAAGTGACGTCGTGCCCTGTTGGGTGTCTGCATGTCTGAGACAGGAAAGGGAGAGGTGCTCAAATGCTCTATATACTCTGGGCACCAGACTCTCCAGTTTGGTCCAGAGATTCAGCTTCAACAATATTGGAAGTGGTTGTTAGAATTACTAGAAATGGATTAGCCAAATAAGTGTTGGAGACTCTCTTTCACACACACTCACATGCACACACCTAAACTACATTAAATGCAGATATAATCAGAAGAGAATACTGGTGCTGAAAGCAAACTACTCTCCATTAAAGGATCAGAGAGGTTCTTAGACATCAGAGGTCAAAGGTAGTATTGTTACTCTCTTTAATGGCCTAGGCTGTGTCATATCAGCTTACACTGGACTTACTCCCTTCTAGCACCTTTCCAGCAACTGAGTTTCTACAATGCTAGGTAATTATTTTCCTAATTATTACTGAAAAATTCCATGCAAACACACCAATTCCAGTAGCTGTGACTCTCCTCTTTAAAAAGTGGTTATCAGGGGTGCCTGGGTGTCTCAGTCAGTTAAACATCTGACTTCAGCTCAGGTCATGATTTCATGGTTCATGACTTTTAGCTCCATATCAGGCTTTGTACTTACAGCTCAGAGCCTGGAGCCTGCTTCAGATTCTGTGGTTCCCTCTCTCTCTGCCCTTCCCCCCGCTCTCACTCTGTCTCTCTTAGAAATAAGCATTAAAAAAAAAAGTGGTCATCAGATCCTCTTAGAGCTTCCCAGCAATCCCCCTAAGGTTTCCCACAATGGAGTATGATCTCCACTGTTGTCTCTACTGTGTTCTATTCAGGTACTTGACTTTGTTTTTTCTTAATGTTTATTTTTGAGAGACAGAGTGAGAGAAAGTGTGAACAGGGGAAGGGAAGAGAGAGAGGGAGACACAGAATCTGAGGCAGGCACTAGGCTCTGAGCTGTCAGCACAGAGCCTGATGTGGGGCTCAACCTCACAAACTGTGAGATCATGACTTGAGCTGAAGTCAGATACTTAACCAACTGAGCCACCCAGGTGCCCCAGGTGCTTGGCTTTTATAGATAAGGGAAGAACATACTGTCAGATATTATCTAAGGAAATGTCTTCCCCTCATTCCCTCCAATTTATTTCCTCTTTAGTTATCCCATGTACTGTTCATTCATTTATTAATCATTCAACAAACATGTATTGAGCACTTCATATAAGCCAAGCACTGTTTTGGCAGGTGGAGACTTGAAGATCTCATGGTGGTTATAGTCAGATTCAGCAGATGAAGGCAAAACCATCTCCTTCAACTTCTATGAATTTGGTCTTTAACCATTCCATGCCCATTTCCATGTGCATTGCAAAACAACATTGTAAACAGTAAGGAGTTATACAACTCGATTGTAATTACTGGGGTTTCTTTCACTGTATGGTTGCCATTGCTAAGACAAATGATCCAGGCGATACCCATTCAGGTAGTCAAGCAGGAGCACAATTAAATGTACCCACTAAGTAGCTGTTTTCTACCTCCTGACTCTGCTTACTCCCCTGATTATTGTTTTTAGTCTCCATGAACGTCTCCACGAGCACCACATTTCCCCACAACAGGTCATTTAGCAAACCACAATGGCTGCACATCGCTGCTCAGCTTAGGATGTGTTCAGATGGCATTCCTTTAGGAGCTCACATTGGCTCCTGCTGGTTGATGGGTCCTATACACTTCCCATATGGCCTCACTCTTTTGGTGTTTTTCCAAAGGACCACTTTTTTCATAAGTAGTAAAACACCTTACATTCTGATTCAATGGAACTGGAACAAGACCAAGGAAACAATTTTTAACACTAGGGGATAATCTTATCAGTACTGTCACACTCAGCAAAATGCTACCATAAACTGTTGTGCCCTATCATAGTGTCTAGAACTCTTTACTCCATTTATTTATTTATTTATTTTATTTTATTTTATTTAAATGTTTATTTTTGAGAGAGACAGCACAAACAGAGGAGGAGCAGAGAGAGAGGGAGACACAAAATTCGAAGCAGGCTCCAAGCTGTCAGCACAGACCCTGATGCAGGTCTCAAACCCACAGCTGAGTTCACATCTCAGATTTCGTCTGAGCCAAAGTCAGACGCTCAACCGACTGAGCCACCCAGGCACCCTCTTTACTCCATTTAAATAGCTGACATTACATGGACATAATCTTAGACTTATTCCATATCCATGTCTCTTAGATGCTCAGGAAGAAAACTAAGGTTACCTTGAGAACATGACTCTTGGACAATTACTCAAATGAAGACATTTGTCTCTTGAAATTGGCTTTCAAAACCGTATTATTTAAAATGAAGAAAAAGATTGAAAATTTGATGTAGTCATTTACTTTTTTGGTAGAAAACCTCGGATCCCACATTCTGCCAGTTCTGTTTTATTGCCAATAAAGGCCTTGTTGGAGTAGCACAGGCTGAAGTGAGGCTCACTTGCAATAAGGACCTGAAAGAATCAGTTGATAGTGAATGGATCTAGATTTGGGTTGTACTGTTTATTCCTCCCTATGGGGTTTTGCTTTTGCACTTTCCACTATCATATTGTTAACATCACCTAAAACCATTAAAATAATAGGACCTATGGTTGGCAAAAAAAAAAAAAAAAAAATCATTATCGCTATTTTCGTATCCAGAATCCAAATCTAATGGTCTTAGGTGGGCGTGAGTTCCAGTTATTTAAGCATGTTGATTTCGTGTGTGTGTCTGTGCGGAATGCGGCGGTTGCCATGGCATCTTTGTGCATGATTTCAGTGAAGGTAGTGCTGACTGAATCTATAAAAAGATGAGCACAGAAAAATATGTTTATAAAAACCATTTTCTGATTAAATTGTTAAAGTAGTGATAGTCTGTGTGTTTGTTTTGTTTCAGTCCACATTCCATTATTTAATGTTTCTTAAAATTGTAGATTTTTAGACTGCTGTAAGGTTGATTGAAGCTCTTACTGATGATTTATATCATAATATTCTTAGCTTTTATCCCTGTGCTGTGTATCTGAAAAAGAAGTGTAGAATCAAATTTTTAGAAATCAAATGAGACATCTGGCTATCTAAAACAATTCTATGTAATTTCATATGTAAAGCTAATACTCTCCCTGCCTGACCCCCCAGTCATGAGTCTGAGTGACAGGCTGAATTATTTTAAGTTTGGTTTTGGAAGTCTGAGGTCTGATTAAGTTCTACGATTACCTATGGGACTTAAGGCAAATCATTCCTCCAATCTGGACCTCTATTTCTTCCACTCTAATACTGAGAGGGTTGGCCAAGGTGATTCTAGGTTGAATGTAATTGTGTGTGTGTAATAATTCAACTGTTAAATGTAATTGTGTGTGTGCATGTACATGTGCGTAAATGTATATAAGCATATATTGTTACATATCAGATTTGCTTAAAGGAAGGGCCTTTTTTTTTTTAGAAAGCTAGTAGTTCACACTATATACATTTCAAGAAAACAATTTGTTGAAATTAAGAGAATGGCATTTGGTTTCCCTCTCTATTCACAAATTTGTCACAAAATTTTAGGGTAAAACACTGTAAAAAGAGTCTTGACATTGAAGTCAGACAAAATAAGCTGACATTGAGCTCTGCAACTGCTGAGTTGAGTAGATGAGAGACTTGATTTTGAATTTAGTTAAAAGTTCAATACTAGTTTAGAAATGATGGCACATGGGATGCCTGGGTGGTTCAGCTGGTTAAGTGTCTAACTCTTGATTTTGTCTCGGGTCATAATCTCACAGGTCCTTAGTTTCAGCCCCATGTTGGCTCTATGTTGACAGCATGGAGTCTGCTTGGGATTCTCTCTCCCCCACCCCCACCCCCACTCTCTTTCAAATTAAATAAATAAGCCTTAAAATTTTAAAATAATAAAGGAATGATGGCACATGCTGCCAACGGTTATCTCTCAAATGAATTGTGCAGACTGAAAAATTTAGGAAGGATTTTTAGAAAAAGAGGTATTCACAATGAGAGGGTTCTTATATACTTGGTGAGCAAGATTAAATAGTTTTTTAATCAAAAGTCCTACTTTTCACTGGATGAAGAAGATACTTTTGGTGACACAGAAGTGAGCGGGTCAAAGGTTTATCTGAGCATTTATGTATTAGTTGAAGTAGTGCATATTGTCTTAGATTGGGTTACTGAGAAGCAGACTCCATGATGGAGAATGGTATAGAGAAATTTTATTCGGGCTTTGGGAGAGAGATACCTGTAGGGAAGTAGTAACTAGGGAAGTCAGGATGGGACAAGTTGACCTGCTTGTAGATGCAGCAAAGTTTTTAGCTGAGACCCTACAGGGACTTCTGGAGGTTAGATGATCTTTAAGATTGGTCTCAAAATGAGAATGAGCCTTTACATTGGGGTAGGCCTTTACATTGTTATCAGCTAGTAATTGGCCACAGATCAATATCTGAGGGGTAGTTCCCTGATGCCGAATGCAATGCCTAGTGAGCAGCACGGCAATGAGCCTTCAGCAACTGACACATTTTTTTTAATGTTTTTTTTTTTTTTTTTTTTGAGAGAGAGAGACAGACAGCATGAGCAGGGGAGGGTCAGAGAGAGAAGAGGCCACAGAATCAGAAGCAGCCTCGAGGCTCTGAGCTAGCTATCAGCACAGAGCCCAATGCAGGGCTCGAACCCACAAACGGTGAGATCATGACCTGAGCCGAAGTCAGATGTTCAACTGACTGAGCCACCCAGGTGCCCCAGCAACTGATATTTTTAGCAGCAGGGGATGAGTGCACTGGCTCTGAAGGGGGATCCAGAAGGAGCACATAGTATTCACTATACTTTTTCAATCCATAGTAAGCAAAGTATACTTTATAAAGTGGTCCCCACACATGAATTTTCTGTTAAAGTAAATTGGTAACCATGTTCTCCTAGAGAATCGTATACCATGTTATCATGGCCAGAAGTTCCGTTACGACCTACCAGAAAAGAAGTTTGTGTAACTAAAGTGCTCCACATCTTACGATACCATGTGACTTATTTTGTTATAACACCAAATAAAAATATGTAGAATTAGATTCTATACACCATTCACTGGAAAATGTTAATTTATAAATAAATTACTAGGGTGACTACTGTTTATTAGTATCATTACCTAGAAAGTATTTTATCATTTCAACCATTCTTCAGAATGCAATATAACACATGCACACACACACATGTTCATGTGTGCATTTATCATTCTTCCTTCCATTCATGACTTGGTTGACCTGGATGGGTAAAAAAAGACCAAAGTTAAGTTTAGATTATCTGTATTTAAGTTTAGATTATCTTTACCCCATAAAAACGTATCTATGCACTCATACATTCTTTTGTTTACTCAATCATCTATTTATTCAAAAACCATTTACTTTGTATCTGAATATTTGCTATAGAAGCTAGAATGTGAGCTCCAGTGAAAACAGGACCTTTGTCTACCTTGTTAACCACTCAAGTGTCAAGCACAGTATTTAGTGGCACAAAAATATTTGTTCAATGACTGAATGCCCAGTGGATGTAGGTAGGCACCATGCCAGGTGCTGGGGTACAAAGAAGACACAGATTGTGTTTCCAGAGGCCACAGGGGCTCATCTCTGGCAGAGACCTTCAGAACAATGAAAGATTTAAGGTGAAACTTACTATGTAAATAATTTGAAAAATATTACCTGTGTTAGCTCCAAAGATCTCACACAGATAAAATATGCAGTAGGAATTCCCTTCTCATACATATATAATACTTGAGAGCTTGCAGTAATAATCCTTAGTCATTGTTATGATATCATTCTTTAGGGCTGCTAGGATGGGTGATTGTAGGATGGGAAGGAGACGGTGGTGGGTGGTGAGAATTGGCATCAGCTGTAGGAAAGTGGCAAAGTCATTATGTCTAATGCTGATCAACATTCTTTCTAATTCTTTGAACATGGAGAGAATTTAGGGAGAGTGAATTATAAGATTTGGAATCAGGCCTAAACCATAGGTTGATAATGGAATTCTTGCTATGGTTTTTCAGCCCTCTGGCTAGTTCTGGGGCCAAACTGCACTAGCACATCTGCCAGCCCAGTGTCTTCTCAAACTGCCAACCTCGTCTCCTCCACTCTTTGGCTCTTCTTGAGGAGATCTCTTCCTGCTCAATTCTGCTAAACTCCTCAAAGCCAACAGGAGCCTGGCTTTGGGTTGTCAGCAGCCGATATGTTTAAAGACAGATGGCTTAGGATTTGAGGGAATGAACACCTGTAATATAGTCAATGCCAGGACGTATTCAAAGGTAAAAATGAGAAGATAGTTGGTGATAGAGCCTGTGTATAAAGAAATGAAATGAATGGCAATTATATTTGATCTGATCCAGCATTGTCTACATGTTTTTAATGTTCTTTATGTTTATTTTATTTATTTTGAGAGAAAGACAGAGTGTATGAGTAGGGGGAGGGCAGAGAAAGAGACACACATAGAATCCAAAGCAGGCTCCAAGCTCTGAGCTGTCAGCACAGAGCCAGATCGGGGACTCCAACCATGAATCATGAAATCATGACCTCAGCCAAAGTTAGACACTTAACCTACTGAGCCACCCAAGTGCCCCATCTACATGTTTTTAAAATTTTTTTCTATTTTAATGTTTTTTATTTATTTCTAGGAGAGAGAGAGAGACAGCGTGAGCAGGGGAGGGTCATAGAGAGAGGGAGTCACAGAATCCTAAACAGGCTCCAGGCTCTGAGCTGGCAGTCAGCACAGAGCCCGATGCGGGGCTCGAACCCACGAACCGCGAGATCATGACCTAAGCGAAAGTCGGACGCTTAACCGACTAAGCCACCCAGGTGCCCCCCATCTACACGTTTTTAGATGAAAATTCACACACTCTATTAAGAACCTAAAATCCAAGTTGGAGGTCTCTTTGTTATTCCTGCTTTTTACAAGGTCATAACTTCAATTTTCTTCATGCCATTTGATATTATCTCTCCTTCTGTCTGATTCATAAGAATATTCATAGTAAATTTGAATTAGGAAGTAAAAGATCAGCAGGTTCTATGTATTTTGGTTTCATTTTTTTGCTTTTCATACTGTCTCAATATATTGAACACTTTTTTCTGGCTGATAACATTTCTAATTTTTTGTCCTATCTTTTACTATTGTTTCTCTGTTGTTTGTACTTTATTCAATATTAAAGCTATAGCCACAGCCCCATGGTAGCTTCCTTCCCTAAAATAGACTTGGAATTGGACAGCACAGTTGATTACTTCACTTGAAGTCTCAAACCTCCTGACAGAACTTTTGAATCAGTGAATATTGCTCTGAATCTCATTTCCACATACTTGAATACATTCAAACTTTGGACTCCATATGGGCTCCGCATGAAGTAAATATTCTTCATAATGGAAGTAAGATGATAACTAAAATATAGGTTAGAATTCAAAGAGATATCATTGCCTAGGTACAAAGAAAAACATTTATAAATGTTCTAACCGAACTGTATTCAACACAGCCTACTTGACTCTTGGGGTGAAAATGAACTTTGACTTACGTTTGTTGAAGGCTTCACCACCCTCTGCTTTCTCAGTTCCTCTAGCTGATGGATAGCTAAATCCAAACAGCTAACACCCTAATCTGCTCTCTTTGAGTCTCCTCTGTAAGCTTCTGTCTTTAGACAAGCTCTAACTTAAAAAAAAAAAAAATAGCAAAACAAGACTTCTGTGGCCATCAAAAGAATCTAGACACTCAAGTTTTATTCTCAGTATTAGAAAGCCTTTTGCTCCAACAAGTCTGTGGAAATGACAATTGTCAGCAGGATCCTTATTCCTTTGGCTCTGGTTCATTTCCCACTGGAAAGGTAGTTCGGAAAGCAAGTTCCAGATTCCAATCTGCTTTTTCCCTCCAACCCTACCTCTTCCATATATCTTTTTCTGGGTCGTAAGAGAAGGAAAAATGAATAAAACTTATTCAATTTCCCCTTGACTTAAGAACTAAATACCTTCTGATCAGAAAATAGTTTCTTGGCTGACAATGTGGGATTTCTAAATACTTTTCTCAGTGTGTCTTCCTGGATCATAGTACCTTCTTTCGTAATCAATAGCTAATTAAAACGGAGGCTTGTTGTTGAAAATTGAGATGATAGATGCCCTGAAGTTTGAGGACATCTTGAAAACTGATTATCAGTTATTTGTTTCCTAAAACAAACACAGTGATTCTCAAAGTATTTGTAACCAGAAGAACAATCTTAAACAGTATTGGAAGATTTTTCTCACAGACCCACAAGAATGTACCTTTAAACACATTTGCAAAGGGACAGAGTCGGGGGTAGAGTAAAATCATTACCTGTGATTTAAAAATATCTCGAGGAGTTTTGTCAAATAATGTAATATTGAATAAGTGAAACAAGATGGATAGAAAGACCAAAATCTGTGCTGCTCAGTCTGAAATGGTCCACAGAGAAATGTCAGAGCTTCAGTCCTGCTACTTAGGTCCCTCTGCCAGAGAGGCAGCCCGGACAAACAGCACAGACTCTGCAATCTATTGGCCTTGGTTCAGATACTGACTCTGTTGCTTTTTAGCTGTGTGATCTTAGACAAATTACTCAATCTCTCTATGCCTTTTCTGAAAAGAAAATAAAAGGGGGGATACTCATAGCACCTACCTCATAGGATCATTATGAGCCTATATTTTGTTAATATACATAAGGTACTAAGAACCATGCTTGGTAAGTGCTGGGCGCTCTGTAAGGGCCTCTCTAACTATTATCAGACTTAATTTTAAAAATGTAGCAATAGGGGCACCTGGGTGCCCAGGTGAGCCACCCAGCCTTGGTGGCTTAGTTGGTTGAACATCTGACTCTTGATTTTTGTTCAGGTCATGATCTCACAGTGTGTGCGTTCAAGCCCCACCTCGGGGTCTGCATTGAATCACAGAGCCGGCTTGAGATTCTCTCCCTCTCTCTCTCTCTATCTGCTCCTCCTCTGTTCTCTCTCTCTTGCTCGCTCGCTCTCTCTCTTTCTCAAAATAAATAAACATTAAAAATATTTAAAACTATAACAACAGTTTATCAGGAAATGGGAATGTGTTGTAGTTAAAATCTAGTAAGTCAGCTTTAATTTTTGCCCAATATTAACTATTTTACTTCTGTTAATACTGATGTCTCTCGCCTTGATTCTTTTTCTTGAAATTTAGAAAGGAAGCACATTGTGCCTTGCAGTGATAAGCAGAGAAATGTAGCTTTCCCCAGTGTCTGCTTCCTCCTGTCCACATTTTAGATGAGACTTAGTTTAAGCTTAGGCCTCTTGAAGGAGGCCTTGGGCTGTAGCTAAGCTTCTGATTGCTGTTTACAGGGTGACCTCAGGTGGTTCTTAGGCTGTGTGGATTCTAAAAGCATAGGAAGTCCAGATCTGCTTTCACATAAGAGAAGCAAGGAGAGCAAGATCAGAATCACTAGAACAATATGCTTTCCCATTCTCTTTCTCTCTCCTTCAATGCCCAATCTTTAAAGCTAGGTCACATGGTTTATATATCGAGGCTTTGTATAAGATTTTAAAAAGAATCAGACGCCAAAAGCCATTGAAGATGCCTTGCCCATGGCATGGATTTGGACAAACTAATATAAGCAGACTTTGGTGGCAGTTTTTTTTTTTATTTTTTTCTTTAATGTTTCATTTATTTCTGAGAGAGAGAGAGAGAGACAGCTTGAGCAGGGGAGGGTCAGAGAGAGAGAGATACAGAATCTGAAACAGGCTCCAGGCTCTGAGCTGGCTGTCAGCACAGAGCCTGACATGGGGCTTGAACCCACGAACCATGAGATCATGATCTGAGCTGAAGTCGGACGCTTAACCGACTGAGCCACCCAGGCGCCCCTGTTTTTTATCTCTTGCTTATGGTGATGATGAGGAAGAGGAGGTGGAAGAAAATAATACCAGTAGCTAGTATTTAATAAGCCCCTACCATTTTTTAGACACTATATACTAGATGGTTAAATGTGTTGAATGATTTAGTTTTCACAACAATCCTGTGAGGCATTATACTAATTTCATGGGCAAAAAAATGAAATCGAAGAGGCTAGTAGCTTTCACGGTGTGACGAAACCAGTGGATGTCCACCAGCCTCCAAAACCCAGCCCCCTCCACCTACTAACATCGCTTTATTACTATTAATTACCCACTTACACATTTCTGCTTAGTCAGAGTGCCTTCACAGCCTCTCAAAATCAAGATGCCCATTGTTTCTTTTATGTGTTTTTCTTTACGGCTTGATCATAAATTCAGGTTAATATAAATTGCCTTTGTTGACTCCAACGTATTAGGTTACTTGACATTGTTATTCTAATATATGCTCCTTCAAGATACAGTTACAGAGGAAAAAGACCTTGTAAAGCTCATGCATTTCCAGATGAGTTTATAAATAGAAGCAACATTACCCAGTCTCTTGAAATAGAGAGACATCAGGAGAGAAGGCATTTTCAGGCCTCTCTTGCCTTGACCAGGTCACTTCTTATTGTGTCCTTACTGATCAGTGAAAGCAACTGATACCCCTGTCTTTTGAACATTTAGTGGGTGCTGTTTGGTATAGAAAGAAGCTACAGGGGCGCCTGGGTGGCTTAGTCGGTTAAGCGTCCAACTTTCACTTAGGTCATGATCTCGCGGTTCGTGGGTTCGAGCCCCGCGTCGGGCTCTGTGCTGACTGCCAGCTCGGAGCCTGAAGCCTGTTTCAGTCTGTGACTCCCTCTCTCTCTGACCCTCCCCTGCTCATGCTGTCTCTCTCTCTCTCCTAGAAATAAATAAAACATAAAAAAAAAAAAAAAGAAAGAAAGAAGCTGCAGAATGCTGTTAGCCTCTGCCCATTTATCTCCTTTTAGTAGCTAGATAAAGTCATACTAGCAGGTTGGAAGAAGATAGTGGGATGAATTTAGCCCAGTTTCATTTGATTCAACAAACGTAAGCAAATGATTAGTCAGCCTTTAAGTGTAGAAGACTATAGAGCGCATTTACAACTTTGGGTCATATTTAACTTAACAGCAATGGTAATACAAATTCAGTGCAGTCTTATACTGACTCATATAGTAAAGGGATGTGACCTAATATGTAAGATGTACATTTAAAAATTATCGTTAAGTTCCATCTACTTATTTTGAAAGTCAAAACAAGACATTTTCTAATAGCATTTCCTGGCTTATTCTCCAACTGCAGTCTGCCCAGTATGTGGGCGTTCAGCCCCTTGCACTCTGGGGTTCTTTGTTAGAGATTCATGTGAGACAGAGAACTGAATGTCCAGTTTTCTGACTAGCTCCCTTCTTGACCTCATGCACTATAATTAATGGGACCATGGTAGCAGAAAAAGCAAGGGCTTTGAAGGTATTGAATCTGGGTTTAACTCCTAATTCATATTTTACTATTTCCTCGTCTCTAAAACACAGATGTAAGAATCTCAACCTTTTGTGATTATTAAAAGTTCAGTGAGATGGGATATGTAACAGCCAAGACTGGTGTCTGATATATATATTCAGTGCTTGATCTAGGTGTGATCTCTCCTTTCCTTACCATTGCCCACTTGTCTGGTACTAAAGAACATCTGAGATTCATAGTCATATGAGAATGCATGTTCCAAAGATGGAGTCCAAACTTTAAGTTCCATGTCCACTGTTTACTAAGTCTTTCAACCTGGAGCAAGTTTTTTTAATCTCTTTTGAGACCCTGATTTCTTATTTGTAAACTACTGATTTATAATAGCATCTGTTTTTTAGGGTTGTTTTGTATGAGATAATGCATATAAAATGTCTACTATATAAGAAGCATTTATACATGTTTGATATTAACATTATTAATGGAAAAGGTGTCTAATTCCAAATGGCCCTACCTTATCATAATAACAAATAATTGCCTCTCATGTGGCAAGTGTAGTTATAAAATCTTCTGTTTGCATTAAATCATACCATTCCCTTAACCTGATGAGGTAGGTATGTTTGTTCATAAACATGCCCATTTTTAAGATAAAAAAAATTGAGGCCAAAAGAAAATAGCTTTTCCAAAGGCCCACAGCTAGGGAATGACAGAGCTGAGATTTGAATTCTGGCTGTTGGGTTTCAGAAGGCACATTCTCAGTCATTTGCTATATCTTATCTGTTGCATATGCTATTTTGAAACAGCTCAGGGAGGTATATAGAAATATACCAATGTTTCTCATTTTATAATGAAGAGACTGAGGGTCCAAAAGGTCAGGCTTAGTGGTGAAACTTCTTCTCTCAATCCTTGAAATAAAAGAGCCAAACTTCCTTTAGAGTTCCCAAAAGAACTCTGAAGAATTCCTAACCACCTATCTTCTGTGCATATGGGGAGGAAAGGAAAGGAAATTACCTGAAATCTCGTGTCTTATTTAAAAAATTCACTTTATTTAGCCTTTACTCCATAATGTAACTGTTTGTTTCAATATAAAAATTATATTTTAAATTTCTTAGTGTTGAGTATAGTGGATGATCCTGGAAGGTGCACCATGTTTTTCCTATGGATTTGGCATCTAAAATTTGGCCTTAAATGTTATGTTATCGGTGTTAAATTCTAGGGAATCTTGGGCATCAGTGGATACTATCTAAATACCAGCTTTTGGGACATTTTTTCATACAATAAAGATGTCACTTAATGTTATACTTGAGAAGAGCCAAGATAAGCAAATTATCCTGGCAGCCATCCTGGTGAAGAAATAGCTCTTGCACTGAACTCTTGAACCCATACATTGATCACTGGGCAGAACAGTAATTAGCACAATTGGAGTCATTGCTCATCCCATTGCTTATGGTGGACTAAAGAAGCTTAGGACTGGTGAGTAAATCCCAAGTCATACACACTCATTCCCTCACCTTGGCACACCAGCTGTGCCGGATAAGTGGGGGTCTTTGGATGCTGTGATCTTCCTCCCACCTCCTACCTTTACTCATGCTATTCCCTTGCCTTGGGATATCTTTCACAAGTTCAGAATCTAGCTTACATGAATATGGGCTTTTCATCCTCCAAATGTTGAATGAATCCAAATGATTCTCACTAAAGGGAATAATGGGGTGATTTAATAATTTGATAAAACAAATGTTTATTGACTATTTGTTGAGTGCCAAACATTGTAAAAGTTACAAAGTAAATAAGAGTTAGAGCCTGTACAATTTAAGTTCAAATTAATAAATAGCTGTTTATTATGTATTATAAGCTAGTGACTTTGTTAGGTGTCAAGAATACAACAATGAGCACGATGTTTTCCATGACTTAGAAAATTTTACAGGTTGTCAAGGGAACCAAACATGCAAACAAACCCGCCCACATTAAAATATAATAAGATAATATCAGATAAAGGTGTGATATATCCTGTATGAGGTAGGTGGAGGAAGAGTCTAAAAACTGTATCATAGAGAGATATAAGGGCTGGATCATGAAGGGTTTGCCATGGAAAGTGTTGTGGAGGATGTCCCAGGGAGAAAAACAGTATGAGCACCTTGTCATTCAGCAGGGGACCCAGGAGAAGATTTCATACCAAGAATTAGGTGTACACAAAGCCATTAGAAAGATGGAAGAGCAAAAGTTAAGACTTTTGGGTTTTGATGATGCCTCCATATCTGTATGATCAGCAGGCAATTGCTGATGTATCCTCAAGATTAGACATTGGACTGCAGAGAATGGTACTCAGCTGCCATAAATATTCACATCTGTATAACTCCCTTCTGTGGACTTTCCTTGGGTTGCCACCATGCAAGAAGAAAGACTTCTTGTTCCCTTTCCACCTTCCAAGTCTTGCGTTTCTATTATATTGGCAGAACTGCCAATGTTCTGTATTCACAACCATACCCACAGAGGAATCTGTAATATATTGTTTTTAGCTTTCCATCCCATTCAATATTGTGTGGGAAGAACATCAGTAGGGGTGGAAATGATGCTAATGCTCAATATATGACATCTCACTCATGCAACATACAAAATCCCTTTATTACACAAGGGGAAGTGTCTTTTGTATATTAAGCACATAGTACAGCAGATACTAGGCTGGGTGATGTGGGCTCTGCCTTCAGGCTGTTCTCTTTGTCAACACAAGAAAAGCTAGCTTGAAAGAACGTCGTGCTACCTCCAGGTAGAAATTTAAAAGCTTTCTTTATAGGCAATAAGAAACAAAAAAACAAAGAAATTGGTGTGGGGGTCTTTTGTAGAATTTACCATTCTGTCTCAACAGCAACAAGGAAAACCCTTCTTCAAGAATCAGAGATTTAAACACATCTGTGGGTCATTGAGGCTCTGGGTCTTTAAAAACAAAAGTATTAGAAAGTGTAATCAATAAGTGCTTTATACAATTTGAACTGAATCCTCTAACTACTTAAAGAGAAATGTTCCATTTCATGCCAAGAAGGCTGTTTGGCAGATTGTACTGTTGCAAGTAGTGAGAAAACATAAGTCACCTTGAGAGCTGATTGAATATAATCAATGATTAATAGCAAATTTGTGGCTCTTTTAATGACCATAGCTAAGTCAAATCAAATTGAACCATAAATTCGGGTGCTCTCTGGAATTGGGTCATGTAAAAGTAAGCTTTATGAAGAAGAAAAATCAATTTTGTAATATTACTGTGATCAATCTCATAATTCACAATTTAGAGTTTTTCATTTGGAGCATTTTGACTACTCCTTTTGCACATTTGCATATGGTTAATTGGGGTAGCAGATTTGTGTAGATAGAGTTAACAGCCATACTTTTTTATTTTTCATTGATTTTATTTCTTCTACATGCACTAACATCAGCATGGGTTCAATCACTTAAGAGTATTGATGCTTTAATTATCATTTCAGTGAAAGATATAAGGAAGTGGACTAGTTTAGCTCTCAGTACCAAAGCCTCCTTGAAATTAGTTCGTGTCAGGGGTGCCTGGGTGGCTCAGTGGGTCAAGTGTCCAAATCTTGACTTCTTCAGCTCAGGTCATGGTCTCAGGGTTCATGAGTTCAAGTCCTGGATTAGGCTCTGCCCTGGTAGCATAGAGCTTGCTTGGGATCCTGTCTCCTCTCTCTGTCCCTCCCTGACTTGTTCTCTATCTCTCTCTCAAAATAAATAAAAATAAACTTAAAAAAGAGGAATTAGTTCATGTCAGGTCCTCTCTGGTTCCACCAAGATAAGCTTAGCAAAATTGTAATCATGTTGTGAAAAGTATGCTATTGATGTATTGATCTCAGGACTTATTATAACTGCATGGGCACTATTTCTGAGGCTATGCTGTCAATTTCTATCTGAAGTTCTGGAGAAAACAAAAATGATCCTTTATGGAACCATTAGCCAGTTCAGAAAAAAAAATGTTGGGATGGGTAGGTTGGGGGAGAAAAAAATGTGCAGCAAATGCACCCCCAACTGAATGGTTAAATTCCACCAAGAGCAGTTCTAATATTCCTGGTTTCACAACTCCAACCTATACCCTAAAATGTTTTTCTAGAGACTGCCATGGGCACAGGTACCAGAGAAAAAAGCTAGATGATCTGTCAGTTCTCTTCTGGGTTCCGCACCAAGAATCAGAGCTAAGAGTAGAATCAACAAAAGGATTAAGGCATTGAGAGTAGTCTTGAGAGAAGGAGGTGGGAGACTGAGTATATAAGGGTATCTACATCCCAGTGGCAGTCATTCTTCATCTGTCAGGGTAGGGAATGGTATAGAGAAAAACATACTCCCTTTCAGTCAATCATATGTGATACCAATGACTGATATTTGACTGAAGATTTTCTTAAATAAATTGTGGTCTTACAACCACCATATTGAAGCTCATTAAGTAGAGACAGAAGAATTGGGTTTTCAAACATCCTTGAAAGAGCAAGGAAAACTCTTACCATATAGAGAATATAGTCTTCAATTTTCTAAATTAGTAACAGCATCCCCTTCAGATGAGCTGCATGCTCTGGCTTGCCAGGATCCATACTCATTCTATCTGAAAGACACCACCATTCATCCAGTTGCTCAAGCCCCAAGATCTTCCTTGGCATCTTTCTTCTTCTCTCACTCTTCATCTATCACCAATTGTCTAGAGTATGTCTTCAGCATCCATCATGAACTCTATCCTTTGGTTCCACTATTACCACCCTCATCCTAGCCAGTAGACTACATCAGCAGGCTCTGCCCTGGTCTCTCTTCTTGCACCAAAACCAACATTTTAAATGTAAAATCTGATCATGTCCCTCCCTAGCTGAACACCCTTGAAAGGTTTCAATCTTATGTAAAGTAAAATCAAAACCGTTAACACACCTCTAAGCCATAAGATCTTGCCTCAGTTATCTCTTACAATGCTAGCTCCTACTATTTTTTTTTTTTTTTATCTCACACTGACCCCTTAGTACTGTTTTGAGCATGTCTGGAATGTGTGTCACTCAGTGTCCTTGTACTTGTTTATCTCTCTTCTTGAATGTTTTTCTCTCAGAAATGTGCTCCTGCATGTCATTCATATCTCTGCTCAAATGTCATTTCCTCAGAGAAGAATTCCTTTGTCTCCTATTTAATATCTTCCACAATAGTAACAATTATTTCTTCACCCCACTTCTAGTAAACCCTTATGGCACATGTATAACTGACTTGGCTCCATATCTCTACTTATTTAGTCCTTTTTCATATCATTTGTAAACTCTATGGGGGTAAGGACTTGACCTTCATTACCTGGAGTGGTACATGGCACACAGTATGTAATAAATGTTTACTGAATAAATATATACATATTAATTTGCACTTAAAATGGAGCCTGTTTCATGACTATATGTTAATTTCTTGTAGAGAGTCAGGTTTCAGAACTGTGTCTTAGATAATACAACAAGAAAGGCAGTGTATTACATAATCTCCCAGCATAATTTAATTATTCTCGTTGTTCCAATTGTATTGAAAAAGCTCCTCTCTGTTTTGACCTCACCAGGGAGATCTAGAATAACTAGTTTATGTTTATGAAGACACAGAATATTATCCACACACACAGTCATGCTTAGATGGACTTTGATTTATTTCAAAAATTAAATATTATTGTTTATGCTTGCCAGATTTGCCTTTACTTTTCCAATCTCCAAATAGTAGAGATTCTCTAATTCCAGGCTCAATACTGATATGGTATTAAATCTCCCCTTTGTTTTCAGTTGGAGTAGTACCTTAGGAGTTCATTCTGTCGTAGACAGCTTAAAATAGAGTTGCACGCAAGATCACAGCAGCAATAAACTTGAAAAGGCTTCTAACCATGGCATAAAGGGAAAGGCACAGTTCAGAGGGAAACTGCCGAGAACATAGAAGAGAATTTAACTTCGACAGAGATGTATTTTTAGAAAGTTTTCTATAGCAGGCCTGGGGTATGCGAAAGCATGACAAAATCCATTGCCCCACAGCAAATGTGTCATTCCTGGAGACAGAAGAGAAGGATGCTTGCATATGGCGATTTTTAAGGTTCCTAAATATCTTTTCACCGTTAGCTTTTTAGAATTTTTTCAGAATCATTTTCACTTTGTGATTAGGCAATAAAGACCAAAGCCAATGTTTTAGTGCAATGCTGGCAGGAGGAAAGAGATGCTGGAAATTAAGCTAGAAGCCCTAGATTTGTGTAGTTTGCTCCACTAGTTGAAGCTACATGACCTGAAGCAAACTATCCAATGTGGTGGATGGAAGTGTGTCTGTTTGCCCCTTCTTCCTGGGCACACAGCCCAGAGTCGTGCCTTATGAATAGCCTGTGACCACTGTTCTCATTGTATTAGTTTGCTGGGGCTCCAGTCCCAAAACACCACAGACTGGGTGGCTTCAACAACAGACATTTATTTCCTTACAATTCTGAAGGGTAGAAGTTCAAGATCAAAGTGCTGACAGGGTTGGTTTCTTAAGATGCCTCTCTCCTTAGCCAGAAGATGCCACCTTCTCCCTCACATCTTCTTCCCTGTATGGTTACCAGTTGTATTGGATTAGGACCCACCCAAATGACTTAATTTTAATTTAAAGTCACAAACTGAGGTACTGGAGGTTAGAAGTTCAACATCTGAATTTTGGGGGGGTGGGACACCATTCAGTATGGTCACTGGTGAATAGAAGTGATTGTGTACAACTTCCATCTCATCCACTTAAAAGATGCTTGTATGCATGTATACATGCAGGTACGTGCTTACTGTGATAACTTTCTTTCCTCCTCTTACCTTTTGCTAGAACTTCTATTATTCAGATATTGGGGCACTTAAGCTAGACCTCTATTTTTCTTTATTTTTGCTTGTTTTCTGGAAGAATATATCAACTTTATATTGCAAGTCTTTTTTATTTTTTATATATTTTTTTAATATTTATTTTTGAGAGAGAAAGAGAGAGCACAAGTAGGGGATGGGCAGGGAGAGGGAGGGAGATAGAATCTGAAGCAGGCTCCAGGCTCTAATCTGTCAGCACAGAGGCCAATGCAGGGTCAAACCTACGAACCATGAGATAATGACCTGAGCCGAAGTCAGACGCTTAACCGACACTTAGGTGCCCCTTACAAATCTTTTTGAATGTTGTATATTGAACTGATCATAGCTTAAATTTCCAAGTGCTCATTTTGGCCTCTGTTGCTTTTTGTTTTTTTGGATTCTGTTCTTGATTCCTGGTTACAATGCTGTCATTCTTTCTTCAGGGTCTGGTGGGATCCCACATAGCCACATTCATCAAAGTCCCCCCTGGAGGGTGACACCTTGACTGCCAGCATACTCAGAGCTGAGTGGGAGAAAAAGACAAAGGAGTCCCGTGTCCACTGTGCACAAGAGCACACAGTTCTCCCATTTTCACTGTGGTGGCTCCAACTTCCTTTTTTACCTGGTGCCTTCCAGTTCAGAGATCCTTTGTTTTATCATCTCCAAAAAATTAAAACTCCAGATCTTGCTGTGGTAGGGGAGAGAAGACACCTAGGAGGCTACTCTGGGGAAAGAGAGCTGAGGACAATATGTTCATAAACTCACTTTCAATCTGTTCATTTTTTTTGCATCCCATGATTCACCCCCATATTTAGAGGTAATTGATACTGCCAGTTACTGGACCTTTGGGCTATTTTGTGATTGTTGTGTTTTCTTCCCCTTCTCTTCTCATCCATAGAGACTTAGGTGCTAAACAAGTTTTTCTTTCCTGTTGTTATAGTAGAGTTTCAGGAGAGAGTAGAAGTCAGCATGCAGTTGCTCCCTGGAATGGAAAACTATGATCCTCCTTCATGGGTAACCTTACCTATATGGGATCATTTCTAGTTTTCCTCAGAGGCTAGACAGTCACTACTTATGTGACTCACTATGTTCATAGTTAGTTTCCTTACATATGATTGGGGATGATCAATACCTATAAATTAGGGTATCTGAGAGACCAAGTGAGGTAAGGTATGTAAAATTCATAGCACAGTGTATGGGACATATCAGGCACTCAACAAGTACCAGCTCCTTCAAATCGTTTGGAAAGAGGTCATAAAACAATTTTTAAAAGACAAAGGTTAGTTCCTCTTCCACTCATAACTCTGAGGTCTTCCCTGCCAAAAGTGATAAATTTCTCTCCCTAGGATTATAATGTCCTCCTGCATTCAATTCAGTATTAGACAGGCTTTGTTATTTACACTTGTTTTATACAAATGAAGATTCTTAGTATTGGTAGTGAGGTAAGATTTGGTGAAACATGGGCCCAACCTCAGAGACCTCATAGCTGAAAGCCTGAAAGTAGGTGTTTACTGTTTGGGACAGGCTTCTTTCAATTCCATGTGGGTTAGTAGAGATTCTTAGGAAAAACATAGACTCCCTTCTGGGAGACCAGAGGCTGTAAACCTGGCCATGTTGACATGCTTCTGGAGTTTATGCATTTGTTTTTTACTTTCTCTAATTAAATTGGAAAGGTTTTCTTCAGGTGAGGCAGGATTCGGTTTCCTTTCCCCTACTGCATATTCTGGGTGGAGGGAATCTGGTTAGACAATGATGGAGGATCCTGAATGTCTTTGCTTCCCATCTTTATACATCTAACAAGAAGCCAAGCTTCAAGATTCAGGTCTGTTCTCCGTGAACGTCCCACAGTGCCATCCTGCAGTCTGAAGTGCTCGCTCTGCATAGCTCCTTATTTGTGCTCTTCTGGCACCCTTCGTCTCTTCTTACCTTGATAAAGAGATGCTATCTCTCTTCTCCCCCCAGTGACAGGCCCTGGAGCTCCTCTCTGAGAATGAACACGTACATGCAAATATGACAGCAGAGAATATCCTCATGAATCCTGAGGACCTGACCTAGGTAAGAGCCGGGTCCTCCCCACTCCGCTCTATGTACGTTTTTAAAAGGATTTTACTTTTAAATAATCTCTACACCCAACGTAGGGCTTGAACTTCCAACCCTGAGATCAAGAGTCACGTGCTGTGTCAACTGAGCCAGCCAGGCACCCTTGTCCTGTGTACATTTTATTTCCTTGACAAACTTGAATTCCTCAGAACCGAAAATCAAGTTTATACACATTTACTTGGAAGAGTGTTAACTACTCTTTAATCACAACAGTGAGGTAAGTTAGTTGTGTCATTAAGGTGTTCTGAACTGAATGCAGTAGATGGAATGACTGGGCCTGATTCCCCTCTCCTCATGTGTAATTGCAAGTGTTGTCCATTCGTGCTGTTCCTGGCCTGTCCATCCATGCTGTTCGTGGTAGATGAAATGTGTTTCCCAAACTTTGACTTCAGGCATAACCCCAGAGATGCTAGTACCATCAGGGTATGGAAGTCTTTTGTGCAGTTGGCTTACCTTCTTGGGCTTCTGAAGACATAAGAAGAATGTGCTGCAGAAAGCTTTCCCCGAACTCCCAGCTTAGTGGCTCCAGCTGACCTGCTGACTCCCAGATATCATGGGTCCAGCTCAGCTGACTGGCAGATATATAAGTGATAAATAAATGTTGTTATAAGCTTTGCATCTTGTGGTTGTTTGGTATGCACCATTACTGAGAACATCGCAGACTAAGTCTAGTAGACCTTGACAGTGATATATATTTTCAGCTGCTAGCATGACTGATAACATGGATTTATTTTTTTGTAAGATCTTCATGTTACATGTGATCAAAGTACTATGTAGTTTCCTGTCATCATTATTGAATGATGGCACTATTGAGTGACTTTCCTATTTAATGTCTCTCTTATTTAATGTCTTTTTCTGCTGATCTCTGACTCCTGTGAGGTCAGCAATTATGTCTGATTTATTTCTTGCTAACCCCGGTGACTATCATGAGATCTAGTACATAGAAAGTACTCAATTAATATTAATCAAATCGATGAATAAATAGAAAGTCGATGGACAGACTCCCATGATACTTGGAAAAGCTATGTATTCCTCATCAGAAAAAGGAACAGAAATATGCACATGAACTCAGCATGTAATATAAAAGAGCTCATAAGACTTTAAAATCTGTCCAATTCTTGGGCTGAAAGCTTAGAACTCATGATTAGATAATGTGGAAACATTTCAGACACCAGAGCCTGAAAAGCCCCTAATTTTTGCTGTGGTATTTTAGGAATAAATGTCTATATACATTGGCAAGACTCAGTAATTTTCCAGGGGACAGGTTATTTGGCCAGATGAGTCACTTTCCCGGTCATGCTGTGTATCCTTCTGTAAGTTATTTCATCTTTTACTCATCAAACAGGCTAAGAGATAGGCCAGGAACAAAAGGAAACGGACTCAAAGGTCATTTTTCTAGGACCCAGAGGAGAGATATTATGTGACCAGAGAAAGGTAACAATATATACAAATGGTCATCACTGCTGAAAATGAAATGCATTATATTTAGTGAGTGTGAAGCTATATCCCTGGAAGAGAATAGAGGATAGTTAACAGTAGGGTGACTCTTTGAGGGCATTTGTATCTACACAGAAAGAGGGCAGAATGTTCTCATCCTTAATTTCCAGGTTGTGTCTCTTTGAAGCAGGCTATTCCCAGTCACACTGGGAAAAGTAAGGCAGCCCAGCAGGCCGAGATGGGGCTGTTTGTTAGAATTAAGTCCATTTAAATTTGGATGGGAGGAAATTTCATGTGTGGCTCTGTGGAAATGGAGAGGGAACCTTAAACTTGGGTGGGATGGGGCTGGGGGTGAGAATTCCAGTGGAGGATGAATGGACTATAGGCCCCATGAGTTCTTTCTTTTTCAAATCATCTCTTAATTATGCAATTTGTGGTGAGTCATTTGTTCTTTCTTTTATGTCTCAGAATGATCAGGTTTGTGGTTTGATTTTTACTTCCATGGTTGGGAGTCGTGATTTCTCCGCTTTTAGACCACTCATGACTCTCGGTGACTTGTGTAGGGTGAACAAAAGAGAATAGGGTAGAGACAAAATAGATGCACAAATTGAAACCACAGGGAGACATATGGTCTATTCCTAATGGTATGACTTTGAGCAAGAGACTTCTCCTCTCCAGGAAATGCCTTTCCCATCCCTTGAGATTATAACCTTCAATACTCACTTCCCTTGTTCCTGTTGAGATGATTCTTGTCACCATAGGTGCATGGGAACCGGGCCATCTACTGACTAGCATTGACCGAGACATTCAAACTCATGTAAACTAAGGTGTTAGTAAGCCAAATAAGAAAGAAACAAATGAGAGAGAAATTTCCCCTTTCATTCCAGACACAGAGAGTGAGGAAGTTTATGGAACTGGCTGGTGTTCTGGCTAACTGTAGGCTTAAGTTTGTATTTCATTATGAACAATGGAAATAAAAGCCATATTGAATATAGCATCCTTTTGTACTGGACTCAAATACTAAAAAAACACTCATCCATGTTTTGTTAAGTTTACAAAATGTTAGTATTTCATCACAAGAAAAATTCTCCAAATGTTTTATGTAGTAATGTCTTACTTATTCTGAACTTGAGCTAGCAACACAACAAATTACAAATTTCTATCAAATCTATTTTCTTGAAACTGAGAAATATATTGTTTCGGTTAAAAATAATATTTCACGGAAATCTTTTGAAAATTCATCAAGTGCATTTTTGCCCCATTGGGCAGATTATGTTGAATACATGTTAATCTTTCCTTAGTAACCAATCATTATTCTTATGTTCACATTTATCATAATCGACAGGAAGATAGCATGCTTTTCTTTCACCTTTATTGCTGATTCTCAGCTCTTTTTCTGCATGTGTAAACTTTTCTATACTTAGTTTCCTATACTTAGGAAAGGGTCATATGAATAAGTTGTTAGGATGACATATAAATTAAGAGTCAGTAGGATATGAATTAAGATCCAAGTTTCCTGGGGCACCTGGGTGGCTCAGTGGGTTAGGTGTCCGACTTCAGCTCAGGTCATCATCTCACGGTCCGTGGGTTCCAGCCCCGCGTCGGGCTCTGTGCTGACACCCAGCTCAGAGCCTGGTGCCTGTTTCAGATTCTCTATCTCCCTCTCTCTCTGATCCTCCCCTGCTCATGCTGTCTCTCTCCCTCTCTCAGAAATAAATAAAACATTTATTAAAAAAAAAAAGATCCAAGGGTCCTGACAATAAGGAACAAGCTTTAGAATGTTTAGTCATTGTCTGTGAGAGCTTTGCTATTTACTTCTTGAATTTTCAAATCACATTCTTGATATGTGAAGTTTACATTGTATGTGCTAAATACACACCTGTGCAAGACATACAGAAAGGTGTGTGTGTGCTTCTGTGTGTATATGTGTAAAGGGTCCAACATTGTATTGTGGAAGAAGCATGGCCATTAATCTTCAAACAGACCCTAACAATACTCCACTGATAAATAACTGTGTGACCTTGGGAAAAATCCCTTGTTCTTTTTGAGACATGGAGTTATAAAAATACCAATTTCTTTTCTTTTCTTCTTTATAAAGATACATGGCTAGTCCTTCTCCCTGTATCTATTGTCAATCTCTTTGCTACTAGAAATATTGAACTTGTTTCCTGTTATAATTAAAACTGGCAAAGTGATTTCCTTAATTAAGTTATTTTCTACCAGCTTATTTGTTTAAACTACTTCGTCCAAGAACTGTAACTACATGGCATATAGGCCACCAGTTTTTCTTTCATAAATGATAATCACTCTCTTTTCCAGTAAGCCTAGGTGAAGCCTCAGCCCTTCCCACACAGCGCTGGGTTCCACAACCAATCCACCAGTACTGGCACATAGGATGAAACCCAAACCCTTGATTTAGTCACTGGAATGACAATTCCAAGATCATAATAATTTTGACTGGTGTAGAAACAGGTGCATTGAGAAGTAGACAGAAGAGCTTCCCCTAATGTGTTAGTGAGTAGTGACGGGAGAAACCTGAAGATCTGTGTTGGAACAGATATATGTGATAGCAGAAGGAGCACAGCGAGGGTCTGATGAACATTTCCCATCACTCTGGTCAGCATCCTCTGTCACGATGCCAAGAAAATAAGCTTGCTCAGCCCTGGCACTGGTAACAAGTCTATCAACTATTCTTAACAGCCCTCAGTCTGAAAGAGTACTGTGTTCATGTTCATCTCATAATTTAGATGCCTTTATTGTGAGTTTTATCATTTCAGAGGGAATATCGTCCAGTTTTCAGTCCAGTTGAGTGAACATGTATGTATTAAGCACCTACTCTGTGTGAAGCATGCAAATCACGCCAAGTCTGTGAGGCTGTCCCAGCTCTCACAGTGCTCATAGATAGGTGGAAGTATGTACCTGTGGATGCATGGATGCTATCCACGGTGATAGTTTCCATGAGAGAGGAGAGCACATCCATTCATTGATTCTTCTACCTCTCATCCTCTCCAGAACTCAGTAGGCATGTAGGTAGTCTAATTTCCTAACTAGAGTGAACTCAAAAGTCTAAATCTTAGACATTACCAACCAGTAATGTATGTGTGCTAGCTTAAAACAAATCATCTTCATCAGCATCACCCCCTTTAAAAAGTCAGTCAGCCCCGGAGGCTAAACAGACTCTAGGATCTGCAATGTGCCATTTCAGAAATGAGTTCTGTAGCTCATTCTTTTAGAATAATCTTTAAATTTATTTGGCAAGCCTATTATATCCAGGGAACGAGCTAAGCTCTGGGAGTACAGAGAGAAACAAGATCTATGACTGCCTGAGCTGCTGGGTCTAGGGAGATAACTAACATGTAAATAAGAAATTAGCATAAAATGGAGGCATCAGAAAGCCATGGCATTTGAGTTAAACTGGATGGATGAGCAGACATTCATCAGGTAAAGAAATAAGATAAGGGTATTCTAGAAGGAAGAAATTTAGAGGAAATGGCAAGTCAGTAAGCACCAGGGCAATTTATGAGCAGGCACATGAGTTATCTGTTGTGTTAGCACTTGTAAGGTGAGTGGGGAGCTGGCAGATAGATGGAGGAATGAGTCAAAATGGGATCGAAACTGAGGTTCAGGTCATGAGAAGTGTTGACGTGCACATCAAAAACTTTAAATTTTAACCATCGGTAAGGAAGTTGCTCAGGAAATATAAGTATGGGAATGACATAACACTGATAGTCAGCATTTAAGCATATCCTCTATCTTTTCAACAAATCTTCATGAAATTACATTAAGCTGGTGGCTCTAATATTATCTCCATTTTACAAGGTACAAAACTGAAACTTAGGAAGGTAAAGTAATTGTTTTATTAAACAAGTAAATGTCAGAACCAGGACATAAACAGTTTTGCTCCTAAGCTCTGAACCTATGGAATGGAAGAATAAAAGACTAGAAACAAGATGTTTTAAGGGGAAATGACAAATTTTCAGGCAGGGGATGGAGGCAATTGGCTCCAGGGCAGAGGGGGTGGGTGCAGATGAGATAAAGGCTGTGGTACCGTATGCTTCAAGGATAGATACCCTTCTGTCATTTTAAAAGGCACCAAAAAATCACATACCCATTATTTTACATCCACTCCTTTTTAAATTTTAAAGCACTGTTACTGATTTGACCATCCATTTGACTATTTGCAAAGAGAACAATCAAGGATAAAAATTCACAACCATCAAGAAAGTTAAAATGAAAACATTGAGTCCAATTCTAAAGCAGAATGATCTGATCAACTTCAGTGTTGCTGGAATCATGCATGATTTGTTGGGTACAGTAATTTTCTCAATCATTTTTTCATTCAACAATCACTTATTGAGGACCTACTTTATCTTAGGTCCAGTGCTCAGTGATGGAGATCTAGTGATTTGATATAATTTAGCAAGAACCAAATGGAGAGTCTTGTGTCTCAGGATGTAAACTCTTGACATTACTTGGAAAATAATAGTAAAGGAGAAGTTATTATTGCAGCGTGTAGGTGTAATGTTTTTGTTAAAATAGTTTAAAAATCCATTCTCTTAATACCTTTCACTCCCATCTCATATTCCAGGCAATGTTATTATAAGAAGAAAGGTCCCCATGATGTATTTTGCACATTTATCAAAGAACAGATTGTAGCAAAAGACTTTGCTTCTGTGACAATAGCTTTGATTAACACCTATCAAAATAGAACCATCATTTGCTCACTTAAGCATTTGTTAAATAACTCAATCTGCTACTGAATTAGAAGCCAGATGCCTCTATCTCTGCACGTGCTGAGAGGGCAGTTGACACCTCCTTCTTCCGCCCCAAGCCATGAGTGGCCTTTGCCTATAGAATGTCTCAGGCTTGTAAACCAGTCCAGGGTTCTAGGATCCTATAGACTTAAGTGTTTTCTCTAGAGTGGCCTGTGGTATCTCAGTGGTCCATTCCATGCATCAAGTAAAAGATCCTGTAATGGTTACACCCACCAGAATGGTGCCTGTGAAGGGTGATGCCATACTGCGAGGGTAGGCCTTCATCACCCAGGCTGAATCCTATGTCACCTGCAAAGTAGTGTGAAAATCTGGATCAGTAGGTCATATTGATGAAAGAAACCAACTTCACAGAATCTCATTACAAGTGGTGCTCAACACATGACGGGGCCATGACTAGGACACTCCATACTAATATTCATTTTTAGAAGATCTGTAATCATTAATACCTGCTTTCTTATACTTGGGTAAGGTCTGCTTGTCATGTTCATTCCGGGTTTGTTCCCTGAAGCCAAAAAGAATAAATTCATCATCATGACTAAAAGATGGTGCTTGGGGAGCCTGGGTGGCTCAGCACATTAAGCATCTTGCTTTTGATTTCAGCTCAGGTCATGATCTCATGGTTGTTAGTTTGAGCCCCAATCCCCAAGTTGAGCTCCATGCTAGGCGTGGAGCCTGCTTTAAAAGGAAAAAAAAAAAAAAAGATAGCTCTCTTCTGTGTGATTCAGGTCTTCTTTTTCTTCAATTAAGCAACTAGATTTCCTGTTGTTCTTCAACTAACACCATTTCCAGACCCCCTCATTATCCTGAGCACTTTCTTCTTGACTCACTCCAATTCTTCAGTGTTCCTAGTTAAAATGTGGTACCAAGTACTGAATTTAGCACAGTATCCTAAATGAAATCTGTTCAGGAAAAATTACAAAGCAATATGAATTCCTTACTGTTCTATGAGTAAAATCTAAAATATCCTTTTTGAAAAAATATGACAGCCATATCTACAGTTTCTAATGAGGAACGCTCTTGCCTTACAGCCTTTGCACTTTCTCTTCTCTCAGGAAAGCTTTCCTCAGATATTCACGCGGCTTCCTCCTCACTTAAATCTGTCCATGAGTCACCTCCTCAGCCACCCCCACAGAAGCAGGGTTCCCCCTTCACTCTCTTGCCCCCTGCGTGGCTTTATTCTTTTATTATAGGACTATCATCACTTGATATGTAATTATTTTATGTGTGTATCATCTGCCTCCTTCACAAAATGCGTGCTCCATGAGGCAAGAGAGTGTTCTCTGCTGCGTCCCTCTGTATGTGGACTATAGAAGACAGCCAATAAATATTTGTGGGCTGAATGAAAATTGTGCATGTGATCAATCTTTCCCATGAAATGCTGTTAGATTAAGTCTTTGCCCATTTTTCATTGGCAATAAGTTGTTTTTCTAATTAAAAAATAGCTTATATGTATTGCAAATAATCAGGCAATATAGGTAAGCAAAAAAAAAAAAACCTACTGAAAATCTCTTGTTTCTACACAGATTTTTAGTATATAATTTTCTAGACTGTCATTCATATGTATAAATATATATATATAACTAAAAGGAGAAGTTTACGTATTTTAACCTGAATTATCTTTACTGTGTATTCCCTTAGCAGAAAATATTCTTAGTAAATAAGACCATATAATATTTTACTATGCAAGTATATCATAATTTAACATAGCTTACTTAACTGGTTGTCAGTTATTAGAAATACAGATTATTTCAGATTTATTGTGGACTTAACAGTATTGCATCAGACTGTGTTGTAGCCAAACTTATGGATTACTCATGATTATTTCTTTCATATTAGGATTTGTGCATCACGGAGTATAAAATATCCAATACCGCTAATAAGTATTGTAAATAGACACATGTAAACTTTGAATACTCAAGCATTTTTGGTTTTTAGAAGTAGGGAAGAAGACATATGTGTACCACTAGCAAAAGTGTAAACTGACCTAGTATTTCTGTTAGGTAGTATTATACCTACCAAACAAGGAAAACAACATAAGTTATAAGTTCCTTCTTTGTCTGTAAAATTTATTATTTTTCCCTTGACCTAAAGGAAAAATCAAATACATTTTTAAAAAAGTTTTCATCCTCCTTTTCTGTTGAAGTTTTTTATTTTTGGAATCTTGAGTCTGTACCTGATCTAGGCATCCCTACTCTTCACTTTGTACATCTGGTGAATAAATCTTCTGAGTCTTTGCTTACAATAAATAGATTACAAAGTTTTGAACAAGCCATGTCAAAGACAAAGTAACCTTGCAAACCATTAAGCACTTTGTTAAGGGTTTTAAGACTTTTTTTTTTTTAAATGAAGACTGATGTAGAGAAATGAAGTGACTTTTAGTAGAAAGGTACAGAGAAAAAGAGTTTTTAAAGCAATTTAAAACAAAGCAAAATATAAAGGAAGGCTACACAGGTAACAATTGTCTGTTTCAATGAAGAGAAGTCCCAAGCACAGCTCAGGATTCAAGTGCCCTCACTGACAGTTCTAAATCGCGCCCTTGGCTGCTGAAGGTGCTTCTGTAGGGCAAATGCTGATCCCTATCTCCACTGAGGATAAAAGAAGACACTCAAATTAAAGATCAAGGTTTTGATAAGAAAGAACTCCTTAACAACACAGAACTTCAAGTATTAGAATATTCTGCAAATGAAGATTCTATAATTCTTATGTTTAAGAGATTAAATAAGTTAATGATAGCAGTTCATTACAGTAATAGCTAATTTGTTAATACTTAGCTATTTACTAGTAAAATAGTAATTTGTTATCTCTCACAGTCTATACATCTGGATCAGGCCCACTTATCAGCTTGCTTATGTGTCTGCAAGTAGCCTAGGGGTTTATTGGAAATGGCTAGTTTAGGAGTTTCTATGCTGAGATGATTTTGTTCTGCTCCATGGGATCCCCAACAGGCTATCACAGACTTCTCAAGGAGCAGGAAAGGTTCAAGAGAGGAGCAGAAATATGCAAGCACTTTTTTGACATTCTGTGTGCATCATTTGTTATGTCCCTTTGTCTACAGCAAGTCACACAGCCTAGCCAATGAGGAAGTAGATTACCAAAGGCAAGGATACAGGAAAATGTAAAAACAAAAACAAAAAACAAAAACCGTGGGGCCATTAATGTTTCAGTCATTCATGTGGGAGTGTCTAGTAAAATCATTGGTTCAAAGGAGGCCCCCAGCATTTATCTCTGAGTTAATAAGACTAATGTCCTTGATGACTTTGGCATAGTCACATCGGAAGGCAGAATGACTGTTTGAGGTATCATCTGAGCTTATGACTCTATGACCTGGAAATTAGTTTTTCTTATGCCATAAGACTGACAAGATTGGTATCTATGTTTATAGTAGTAATATATTATGGCCCAATTTCAGCATCTTATAATGGACTTTTATCGATAACAGGTGTTCCTACTGGTCTCATTTGAGCTTAAAACCTAGCTTCCAATATGATGTACATTTATTTCTGTGTTTATTTAACTGCATTAGAAGGTTAATAAAGGATATACCTGCCTGAAACTACCATGAAATGTACACTCTTCAACTTGGCCAAATTGTTACATGTGGGTCTCAACAGTAGGCAACGTCTGCTAAGAATATAGACAATATAAATAAATATAGGATTCCACAGCAGGTATAAGAACACCAAAAGAAGATTTATAAGGAAAGTGTCTGAAAAGCAATGTGTTTGGAAAAGTCAAAGAGATAGTTGTTAACTAAACACATTTTTAAAAATTTCCCAACATGCATGCAAAAACAAACCAGAAGTATTCTTGGAGAGATATGTATGTGTGAGTGGAATAAAGGAGAGACGACTTTCTTCGCTTGCTGGGTTTAGTTAAAGGGTGGGTGAATTTGACTGGATGACATGGTCATTAACTGTATGGACTTTGTGAAACTAGAGCACTGTTGATGGAATGAGGAGATATAAGGGAATTTATCGGGTCCTCTGGGAGGCAAAAAGATTGCTTACACCTGCCTCAGTCTTACAGCTGCCATTATGGCTGTTTGTGCAGTAAACAGAACTGCCTCCTCTCTCTCTCTCTCTCTCTCTCTCTCTCTCTTTCTCTGTCTCTGTCTGTCTGTCCTGGGACATCATAGTAATAATTAAAATATGTCCATTAATTTTTATTTTCTCTGAAAAAGTCCTTTGTAGGAGTCAGGTCACATACTATTATTCCCATTTTACAGATAAGGGAAAGGAGGGTAAGATAAGGACAAGTGACTTGCTCCAAGTACATAGTTAGTGGAGGCTCTTCTTAATCCACCTCAAGTCTTTCCTTCCTACAGTTTACTCTTTGTTCCTATATGGGTTTAGGGTCACAATCATCCCACTCCTTGTGAAGGCAAATGATTGGTGTCCCTGGTCAATTTATCCGAGGGAAGTAGAGGTTTAGGAGAATCAAACAAGAGATCACTGAATACATATATTGAGAAAAGAAAACAAGATCAAGGTAGATAATATTACAGGAATTCAAAACAGGTGGCCTGAGAACCAGCTGTTTCTTTGACAACTTCATTTGATTGGCATAATGATTTGAAGCATAATGTGGCATATGTTTGATTGCAATACAAGCAGATTAGCACCTATGATTTAATACTTATATTTTTATATACTGATGATGCTGGTTTGGCTTCTGCAAATATTTGGTATTGAAACTCTGAATTAAAATTTAAATTAAGAAATTCAATAGTGCACTTTAAAGAGTATGTCAAGAATCTGTATCCTTTTAGGGCACAAAATGTTGACTGGTTCTTGTGACTCTGGTTGGTCACATGGTCCGTGAGTACGATCCGGCAGTATGGATTGGGAATGGCGGCTGAATAAGGGAACGCTGAATGTGCACATTGTGGATGAAGCCTACTCTGTGAGTCTGCGCAGAACTGCCGCTGCACCAGAGTGAGGTCAGCGTGGCATTTGGCATGCGCTCCCATCTCCCTAGAGGGATTAGAACTGTTGAAACACAATATGTTCCCTGAAAACTGGCTCTAAAAGGAGAAACTGTCATCCTAATTATGTCACAGAAATTGGGGATTGTGTTGATCACCAAAGCCAGTAATGAACACTCAAGGACACATCATGGTGAGTTGAATTTAATCACCTTTAAGCCTCAGCTTTAGACATTTGAGATGTCCCTTCACCAGATCCTAAAAAACACTGGGGAAAATATATCCCACTTGACCGAGGGAAAAGGAAAGTCTTTCTAGTACTAACTACGTATGTTTTGCAGACTCTGTTTCAATATACTATAGTCTTTGTAGATATTTTACAAAAAATAATAATTGGATTCACGAGGATCGACCAGATTTTTCTTGCCTTGGACTGGACCACATTGGATAGCATCCTCTTCTAAATCATGGGTATCTTCTGCCTGTCCTAATCAGTTATTCCCCTCATGGTTCTTCAAATCATTTGGCTAAGAACACTCAGCTTGAAATAAATCCACCCTGATTGTCCCTAAATTTAAGATTCCCATGCTAGTCTAAGAGATTAGGAAATTGACAGGAAAGGAGAAGGGAAAGAACTTATTCTGCTCCCAATGACAGACAGAGGTAACTCTTAACACAGTACTTACCATATCTCCAGCGATGTTGGAAGTGGTTCATGTGCATCAACTCCATCAATCCTCAGAGAAAATCTATCCCCAATTTATGACTACTGTCTCCATTTTACAGGAAACTGAGGCAGACAGATGAGGTGATGTATCTAACTGTGCACAGAGAGTAAGTGACAGGCTGGGATTTACACCTGAGCTGTCTCTCCCCCAAGCTTCTGCTCTTGACCTTCATGTTATTCTTTTTTCCTAGGTGAACTGGACAAGTCACCCAGAATTTTTTCTACTTAGTGTCTTTGCTCAGGCTTCTCTCTTCTGGAGTGTCCTTCCTCAGATTCTCTGCCCGTTGAGGTCAAGTTTAATTATTTTCCCCTGTATGAAGCCTTACCTAATCCTTCCTAGCCTCTCTATTCTTTCATCTCCTCTGCCATAACACTTATCCTTTGGTGTTGTCATCTCCCTCCTACAAAGTATAGTCAGCTCCTTGAGGAAGAGGGCTACCATGTCATTTTTTATATTTGTATATCTACAGTGTCTTGGATAATATGTGGTACCTAGTGAAGAGTAGGTATTTCTATTGGACATGAATGAATGAAGATAGTTGGATATGCTTATTAATAAAAGTAGGTTTTATATTTCCTTTAGCATTATTTATTTTATCTGACATATTTATTAATCTCTGACCTAATAGGAAGTGTTTTTATTGGATACTTGTCAGATACTCTGATGACTCTAGACATATGGGTCCCTGTTTATTTTAAAGCTCAGTTGAAATGAAAGAATGGATAACCCTGACTTAGGTAAATTTAGGTAACTTCTTTGATCTTGAGGCTGTTGTTTCTGAATCTTAATTAGCTTCAGCAAATCAGCAGTGGCCTGTGGTAAAATAAATGGTTTGCTGTAGTTCCTTTATGAATCTCACAGAGTATCTGCATTCCCCATATTTCATTAGATGTCATTATTTTACAGTAATTGCTTAATCTGAAATAATGACATGTGCAAATTATATGAGACTCCATCCATTGATGTTTCTCTGAACACTTATGGTGTTAGTCTTCTTTTAATTATTTTCTCTGCACCGGAGTGTTCACTCTTCTCTCTGCTACTGCTCTGGGTATTCATGGCTGAACAAATCAGTTATTAAAAGAAAACATGTGCCTTTTGTGCATTTCCTGAATGTCTTAAAGTATCATTATTTGATGAGTGACTTGTAGAAATATTTAACTCATCCTGCTTGACAGATGTCATGTGCTCAACAAGTATAATGAACGTGCTCTCTGCTACTGAGAAGGCTGTGTTTGTAATGGTTTTACTCTGATTTCAGCACTGCCAGGGGTGAGAGGTTTCTGGTTTAATCACAGCCATGTTTTGCCTCAAAAGCGTTGAATCGTCTGACCTTGATAACTATCTCCACAGAATACACTTTCAAGGTAGAAAAAGAAAGAAAGATTTGCATCAGGTCGAGGTTAACTGTAGCTGATATTTGCTTAATAATTAGTCTCCTACCATTCTGGCTTATGATATAATAAATGAACTATTTTGGGGAGAAGGAAGGTCAATGTTATATTCCATTTACTGCAATAGGTGAGCTTCCAATTGGGGACTTAACTTGAAGAGGATTTTAATAAAGGAGAGGTGCCTTAAAAAATGTCTAGGTTACCATAGCACATTTAAGGGATTACTTCTGTCAATGGGGTTATTTTATGTTCAGAAAAGGAAACTTTAGACATAGGCTCAGTGACCAAGGGCTTGGTCTTCAGATGAATTCTTGTGAATTTTAAAACCTTTTCTATCTGCATTTCCAAAAGCCTCTCAGGCACATGCCTCTCTAAGGGTTACCACAATGCTTAACAGCTAGTACATACTACTGTGCATATCAGACCTTCTAGGAATGGCTTTTTTCTCATACATAGAGCCTGCTGGGTCATCCTTTAGGACAGAGATCCTGCCCTGATGACACTATTTGCAGCTCCTAGTATAATGTCTGGGCCACAGTAGCCCTTCGAAAATAGCTATTGGGGTGGGAGGGTGCTGGGGGGCTCAGTTGGTTGGGCAGCTGACTTTGACTCAGGTCATGATCTCATGGTTCGTGGGTTCGAGCCCCGCATCAGGCTCTTTGCTGACAACTCAGAGCCTGGAGCCTCCTTTGGATTCTGTCTCTCTCTCTCTCTCTCTCTCTCTCTCTCTATCTCTCTGCCCCTCCCTAATGCATGCTCGGTCTCTCTCTCATGCTCTTGAAAATGAATAAACATTAAAGGAAGAAAAAGAAAAAAAACAGCTATGAGATTGATTACTTTTTTAATAATTATAATATTGCCACATTAATGGTGACAAAGCAAATTTTATTGACTCATTCTTTTCCACAAAATATAAGAATTCCAGCTCCTTTCAAATTCAAACCCAGTATTTCCTAGGAGTAGCTTGAGGTGTTCCTTATAAGCATCCTCATCTTATTTTTCTTCTCCACCGTCCCCATGATAACTTAGCTGATGCCCAAGTCAAAGGCATGTTTTTCACTTCTTCTCAAAGCCACAAACATTCCAAATCGTAACATAGGCCTGTTTCTCTGAGGATATTCACAGTGCTGATGGCTGTCTCTTATGCAAGTGGACAGAGTCTCCTTTTGCTCCCCTTTGCCATTTTGGAATTAAAGATAAACCAAACCATATTATTTTTACAAAGTATCCTCATGTCTCACAAAGTTCCCCCACAGAGCAGCTTTTTATTCTTACCTGAAGCCCCTTTCTCCATCCATCTTGGTTATGTGTCCATGGTGCCAGTCTTCATACTAATATCTGGTTTCAACCCCAATTTTCATGTTGCTTTCCTATCCTGACCTCTCCCCAGGGACCAATTAAGGATTTCCCTTTTTATTCAGACAAAAATAGAATTTTATTTCCTTTTTAGCTAATTTTCTACTTTCCATCTTCTTTCATTCAGGCACTCATTTATTTAACACAGTGTTGTTGGATCAAGATTATGTACCAAGCACTATAATAGATTCTGGGGATAAACTGAAGAATAGCACAGATGAAATTCCTATCCCTTTGGAGTTTAAAATTCTCTTCACTTGAAGATGCCCAGATATGCTTTAATCCCACTTAACACTTAACTTGGATTCATGCTAAGTCCTAAAACATGACATATGTTTTTGTCTCTCTTGCTAAAACCTTAATGTCCAGAAAACTTCATCCCAATGTTTTGATTAATTAGGGCAAGGCATAACTTCTGTAATTTGAGGATTTATAAACACATTAGGAAGAGGCAGAGAGTAAGAAGGAGCAAAGCTACTTATAAGGGCCTTCTTTAGTGCAATGGAGACAAGAAGAAGTATATGGGGAGATGAGAAAGACATTATTTGATCATCTGATTAGGAATAATGATATGAAAATTCCCAAATAATATGAGGAAATAGAAATAGTCTTAGTTAGGACCCTAGAAGACAGAGAAGGGGTGGTATGTGGAGAAAAAGAATAACAGAAGGAGCTGGGCCTCAGAGGTCAACTCCAATGTAAAGGCAGCCTCTCCATGGAAGGGTTGATTAAGTCTGTTTAAAATCCTAGAGTTGGCTGAACTATCTTATAAAGAACATACACTTAATGAATGATTTTTTTAAATTGTCAGCAAAGCCCAAATTCTTGAAATATTTTGTTTTTAAAAAACCCACAAAAACAGACACTTGAAAACAAGGTAACCTGTTTGCCAACAGTCCCAGTCAATCATGGAGAGATACCATTTTTCAAGAGTGTCTTGTCAAGAAAACAGTGACTAACTAGCTGAAACCATAAATAGGAAAGATGATCACCCATGAGCTGATGAAGTTCCCCAAGAACCGAGGGTAGGAGACCCAAAAGGAATTTCTTTTCAAAACTCCTGTTATAATTGCTAACATTTTCCTCTTTTGAAGCCTCTCACCCAAATGGGAAGATGGAAAAATCAATCAGCTAAACTGCAGGAGACAAACCTGAAAGACACCAAAGGTTGAATTTTTCCTATACTTGACTTTTGGAAGCTGCTCAAGTCACTGATCACTCCAAGAAGTAGGCCATGGCCCAGGGATGTGAACCATCAGTCAAACCTCCTAATGACCATGTCACTGAAGGGAAGCATTACTTGGAACTCAGTGCCAAGAATATTCTTTATGCAAATAAAGTGTATAATCACTTAAAGGAAAGCTCTTAGGATAATATTCATCCCAGAGAAGATATTGTGGGTGCTGCTAAATAAGATACATTAAAACAATACATTTTTCTACAATTTCCTTCAAAGTTTCCTTTTTTTTTTTTTTTTTTTTCAGAAGGAAAACAGATGTGGCCCTAGAAAGAATACAACACAAATAAATCTTGGGTCCCCACATGGCTCAATGTATAGAATCATGAGAAAGAAACCAGGTTCAACATCCAAACGGTAATATAAACTTTTCAGCAACTTAGCTGAATGAGATAAGAGGCCAACAGAGTAATTTAATTTTTTCTCCCATTCTTCCTTCAGATTTGCTCTATGGGTCATTTCTTTCTCTGCCTCTACATGAAAACATAGATTTGTACCATATCTTTTTCATCATCGTTAGTTCTAACCACCATCTCATTTCAGCAATTAAAAATGTCCCATCATCAGTATAATGATCAAGACTCTGATCAGGTAACACATACAGAGCTATTCATCTCCCACCACCTTGCACTGCTTTAGATCTAGAAGTCTCGCTGGGGAAGAGGAATGTGAATGGCTTCTTCTACCATCTTTGATTAGATCTTTGCCTTCTCATTAGCTGGGCTCCTGACCAGACAAGGTACATTTAGGGAGGTAATGGATTAGGAGAGAAGGATCATAGCCCATGTGGCTGGGTGGTCACCATCTGTCACTGGCTTTTCTGCATTTGAAGATTAGGATTGGCTCATTCTCTCAGGACCTGTACTATGCTTCTCAGAATAATAAAAGTTGTATAATAGAAAGTGAGTGTCTGGGATTTTTTCAAGTATTGGTTACATAGCTCTAAAACCCTTGAAATCCCTGAATTCATGAGTGTTTTACATATGCTAACAAGATGACTGTGATTGGGGACCCCCTAGATAGTGTCACAGTGGGTACTGGTCACCAGATAGCCCAAGGCCAATTAACACCTCCCTAGGGAAAGTGGGTAGAGATTAACTCAGTCACCAATGGTCAGTGATCCAGTCAATCATTCCTACTAATGAAACCACCATAAAAAAACACCTAAACAATAAGGATTCGGAGAACTTTTAGGGTGGTGAACACTTTGAGGTGGTGTAAGGGCATGGAAACTCTGCCCAATTTTCCTTACTTTCTCCAATGCATGTCTTCCGTTTGACTATTTCTCAGTTGTATCCTTTATCATAAAAAAGGGTAACAGTGAATAAAGTGTTTCCTGAGTTCTATGAGTCATTGTAGCAAACTCAAACCTGAGAAGGGCTGTGGGGGAACCCCTGAATTTGTAGCCTGCTGGGTAGACATGTGAGCAGCTGGGCACCCCATTTATGGCTGGCATCTGAAGTGGAGACAGTCCTGTGGGACTGAGCCCTTAAACCTGTGGTGTCTGTTAGATCTGCTTCTCAAGCTGTTCTAGAGTCCAGGGCTCACCTGGTTCTCTTCTGTCAGGGTGGACCAGGCTAGCTGTGTGAGCATTCAGAGGCCCAAGCTTTGGCCATCAGTGGGGCTCTTTGCAATGTTTGGATGTCTGCATGGATGGAGCACGGACATGAGGGCTTGGGTGTCCATCTACTTGTTGATGAAGTCCCTCACGGTATAGAATGGAGAAGGAGTGGCACAAGAATGGGACAGGCCATGGATTAGGACATGGCTTCCTCTCCCTTAAAAAGCTGATAGCATGGAACCTGCCGGGATTCTCTCTCCCCTTTTCTGCTCCTCCCCAGCTCACATGCTTATGTACACACACTCTCTTTCTTTCAAAATAAGTAAATAAATTTTTTTTAAAAGCTGTAACTTTTGGGGGTGGGCAAAGTCATGGCCTTATTTTCTTTTGACCATCAGGTATTAGGCTACCTTGAAACATCTCCATCTTTGGCATTATTGAGGTAAAGAAGTACCTTTCTAAGTGACAGTCAACTAAACTTTTCAATTTTCATCTGGTTGTTTGACCATCGTAAGCAATCCCAGAATATAGATATTTATTATTGACACAATTATTTTACTTTAAATATGACATTCTATAGACATAACTGGATTTAAGTTGTTTTCATGTTAGAAACCTAGCTAATGCAGACTTGTCATTGTTACTTGAGCTCTTTCACATCTTTTAAGCCATCTATTACCCAAGAAATAAGGAAAATATTTTTCAGTCTGCTTGCGTGGATATTTCATAGTATGCAGGGGAAATTTTTCTTATGTTTCAGTATTCTCAATTCCAGTTTTAATGGAATCCTATAACTCAGACTAGATTGAAAATCAAAACACAAGCATATTTTAATCATGTGCAAATATTATTCAATCTCATGCTACTCTAGAAAAATTATGACATTAAAAAGTGTGTAAGCCTAGCCCACAAATCATCTCCTTTATGAAACTGACTGTAATTTCCTCATTTGAAAAAAGTGTCGTTTTTCTAAAACTCTGTGATATGGGCCCAGAACTAAAGTGGATTCTGCACATAGAAGTGAAAGTAAGAGCAGTTCGCATCAGAGAGCTTATGCATAGCAGGCATTACACACGTACAGATATGTTGTTTAGTATAGTGGTGGATGAATGTTATGAAAATAAAAATGACACCACTGATAGATGGTATAATTAACACACTGAGATTTCTGAGGAGATATTTAAGTTTTTAAGCTGACAAGAGTTAGCTACACTCAGCACGGGGCAGCCAGAAGAGTCAAGGCCACATGAGAAGCCCTGAGGCCTTTTGGAATTTTTCAGGGGAGGTCAGTGTTGCTGACCCATACAGTGAGTGCATGTGGTAGGTTCTCTGGGGTATATCTTTTTAGAAGGTTCCAGAGGTAAAGCTGTCAAATGCTGTGCTAAGAAACATGAGGGTAGAGAATGGAGTCATCTATTTCTGGAATGTGCCAATTGCGTTTCTTTAACTGCATTGTGTTATAGTTCATACGGCAGGAGTGGGGGCATGCAGGAGCTGATGCAGATCTTCCTGATGCAGATCTTCTAGAATTCAGTGATACCCAGGAATGGTTTTCAGTGCCTGTTGTGTGCCTGATGCTGCTCAAGCACTGACAATAATAATATTAAAATAACAGAACCTAAAAATTCTACGGTTTTGCTGTGTGCCATAATGTTTCTTCATATTTTATGTAGCTTTACTACGTGCCAGAAAACGTTCTTAGTATTAAGTGTGTTAACTATTTTAGTCTTTACGTCAAGTTTATGGGATAAAGTATTCTCATTATCCCCATTTTAGAGATGAAGAAAGTGAGGCACAGAGAGATTAAATAATTTCCCTGCGGTTACACTTTAGAAAGTAACAGAGATGGAATTTAGACTCACATCTTGTTTCCAGTGCTGCATTCTTAGCTGTTATGTTGTGTTACAATATGAATTGTATCAATACTGAGGGGACAGTGAAAGACACCAACAAAGCTACTATAAATAAAAAGAATAAAGTGCCAAATAGGAGTGTCAACAAAAGATGCCATACATTCCGATTTTGGAAAGGTCCAGGGTTGGCAGGAGGCTTTGGGTTGTAGGAGAGGAATCTGGTAATACTTTCGGTGTTACAAATTGTAACAAGCCCCTAATAAAAAGGAATTTCAGAAGTGTGCCTATGGAGAACACCTCCTGCCCAGGAAGTATCCTAAATCAAGGTCAGAACCTGTGGTCATGTTCAAACAGCCCCACTATGCTACATGGACAGAGGGAGGGGTTCATGCCTACCCCAAGGTAGGAAGACACTGAGTAGAGGTTTGTTGGAGGATTAACAGGAACCGCATCTTCTTTCCTCATAAATGATTACGTAATGACAGTGGCACTTCGTTCCTGCCACAGATGACCAACTGATGAGCAAACACACGATTGCACCTGTGTTGAGGCCTGGCCTCAATGACTAACAATATCTTCAGCATCAGGTATGATGATTACCATGATTAGCATTTACACAGATTAATAATCTTTTATTACAAAAGATTCCCTATGTAATATATCATTTTAATGCCTAGGAAGTCACTTATTTGGCCCATACTTTTATGAAAACTATTTTGCTTTTGCTCAAAGTAATATATGTTTACAGTTGAAAAAGTTAAGTGGTACTATTAGGTAGAAGTTGATAATGAATAACAAGCATCCTCACTTCATTGTTTCTCCTTCTGGTTTCCACCTATGCAGAAATTGTTTTATTTTTTTTTTAAATGTTTATTATTTTTGAGAGAGAGAACACAAGTTGGAGAGGGGCAGAGAGAGAGACGGAAACAGAATCCAAAGCAGGCTCCGGGCTCTGAGCTGTCAGCACAGGGCCCGAGGCAGGGCTCAAACTCAGGAACCGTGAGATCATGACCTGAGCCAAAGTTGGAGGCTTACCCCACTGAGTCACCCAGGTGCCCCAAGAAGCAGTTAGTTTTATTTTTAGCTGTTTCTTCTGGCATTTACTCTCATATGGCTAAGTAATATGCTTACATTGCCATTTTTTTAATTTTTCCATTTTAAATATTATCCTTTGGCTTCTTACGAGAGAAGATGAAGCTTTAACCTTTTTTTTTTTTTACTTCTTTTAACTTTTTATTGATTTTTTTTTAGAGAAATAGAGTGTGAGTTGGGGAGGGACAGAAAGAGAGATGGAGACAGAATCTGAAGCAGGCTCCAGGCTCTGAGCTGTCAGCACAGCTTTGTGGGGCTTGAACCCATGAACCATGAGATCAGGACCTGAGCCTAAGTCAGAGGCTCAACAAAGTGAGCCTCCTGAGGCTTTAACTTTTTAATGCCCTCCCTCTTCCTTCCTCTTATACATATACATAACATACCCTCAATTAACACTTCCCTTTCCCCTAGCCTGGCAATACAGTTACATTATAGCTTTTGGTTATATCAATATCTTTGTTTCTTTACTATGAAGTTTAAATGTAATTCACAGTTTTCCTATGTGTTAATTACACCATGGGTCTTATCGTGTATTGTTCCCTCTCGTGCACATCTGCTTGGAGTAAATAATTGTCTTATTTTTTAAGTACTTAATTTTCTCTGTACTATCACTAATTAATTCCCAAAGTTTTGAACAAAACTTGAAAGTTGTTATTAATATGTCCAAACTCATCAAGTAGCATATCGTCTTTTCCCAAAAGAAATCATTCCTCAGTGTTTGCTTTTCCACTTTTGAATGGCTGACACGTCAGCCTCCTGCCTCTCGGATCATTCTATCACTTTTATCTGAGAACCCCCTCTCTTCTTGGTTGGTTCCTTTGGTTCCTGAGTCCTATTTTCTGATTCATATCTCTGCTTTGTGGCAGTATATTCTTTGACGGCTCCTTGAGAAGGACTGCAGGAAACATTTTTGAGGTATTGTTTATTAGGCAGGATAGGCTATCATGGTATCTCAGCCTCAGCACTATTGACATTGGAGCCAGATGATTGTTTGTTGAGGGAAGCTGTCATGTTGACTGCAGAATGTTTAAAGTCATCTCTGGGCTCTACTACCTAGATACCATTGCTAAATGTCCCCTGGGAATCATTGTCAACTCCAGTTAAGAACCACCGAGCTCTGTAAACATATTCATCTCCAAATCTCAGTTGCTTAACGAACAAATGTTTGTAGCTTATTCATGGTACATGTGCAGTGTGGGTTGGCACAGTACTCTGTTCTTCATATTAATTTATATAATTATTCAGGAACCCAAGGTGACAGACACACCCTTATCTTTTATTGGCACAGTGATTGTATTCTAAGGTCAAAGGAGCTGAGAGAGTGGGAAGCAGGGCAATTTTCACTATCTCAGTTCAAACCTTGTAGATTTACTTCTTCTCACATTCTAAAAATTGGCCAGAATTAGTCACAGATACATTGTTAATTTCAATGACGAAAAGGAAAAATGATCTCTGTCACATCTTATAATTCTGAAAATATCTTTATTTTGCCCTTATCTAATTAATAGTTTGGCTGGGTTTAGAATTCTCCACAAGAAAGCAATTTTGTGGTATAAATACCATTTTACAGATGAAGAAACACCTTCAGAGAGGTGTGGAACTAGTAAATAGTATAATCGGGAATGAACCAACTGCACACCAGAGGCAATGTTATGTGTTCATTGTATGCATCTCATTTTCCTCCTGGGCACATAGATAAACTGCATTTGCCAGCTTTCTTTCACTGGATTTCTCACTGTGACCAAATTTTGGCCAGTAGAATGGGGCAGAAGTGAAGTGTGCCTGGTCCATAAATATATTCCAGGTGCAATTCTCTATTATTCTTTCTTTCCTCCTGGTGAACCCAGAAGCCATGAGTTAAATGGTGGCAGCATCAGATGGAAAGAGCATGAGTGTCTGAATGATGTGATGAAGAAAGAGTCCTGCTCCAACCTCATTGGAGTGATTAAGTAATAAACCTTTTGTATTAAATAATAAACTTCAGCTACTATGGTGTTGAAGTTTGTTATTTTACCAGCTGGCATTTTTTCTCCTGACTAAGGGAGAAATGGATCCTAGAAAGTGCTGCTGTAAGCCACTTGCAAGAGTTCTCTTTGACTTAGTACTCTGGAAGGCAGTGACAAGAAACTCGGGTGAAAAGATGGTGACCATGTTATCAAAAACATTTGATAAAACTATTTCATATAATAATGTGAAAGGTAAGCAATATACCTCGTATGCCAGCAGCTCTAGGGAGAGTGATTGAAAAGGAGTGTTAGTCTATAAGTTACTAGAGATGAGAATTTGCCAGTTTGCCAGTAGAAATGAAAAGATATAAAAAGGGTCCAGAAATATGAAACCTTGAAGGTAGGAAAAACCAAACTTTTTCCCATACCATAGAAGACACATTTGAGAAATACTTTGAGCAATTAAATTCCATTAAGATCCACCCTGGGACAAAGAACAGGCTAAGGGTGTGGTCCATTTTAGCCTGATAGCCTCAAAGCAGAAGCCATTCTACCAAGAAGGAGGCAGGGAGTGATAAGTCAAATGAAAGGGATTTGAGACCCGTGTTTATAAAAGAACTTTTGGATTAGAACCCAACAAATTCAATATAGAAGGAAGAAACTCAATAAAAGCCATATGTAACAACTCCACAGCTAACATCATACTCAACTGTAAAAAGCTGACAGCTTTTTCTCTAAGATCAGGAATAAGACAAAGATGCCCACTCTTACCATTTCCATTCAATATAGTACTGAAGGCCCTCGCCAGAGCAATTAGGTAAGAAAAAGAAATAAAAGCATCTAAATCAGAAAGGAGGAATTAAAATTGTCTTTATTTTCAGATGACATGATCTTATATATAGAAGGCCCTAAAGACTACATCCAAAAACCTGTTAGAACTAATAAACAAATTTAGTAGTTTCAGGTTACATTATCAACATATAAAAGTCAGTTGCATTTCTATACACTAACAATGAACGATCCAAAAAAAAATTTTAAAAATAATCCCATTTATAATAGCCTCAACACTCAATTACTAATCATCAGGGAAATGCAAATCAAAACCACAATGAGCTACCACCTCACACCTGTTTGAGTGAAAACAAAAAGAAGAAAGAAAACAAGTGTTAGTAAGGATGTGGATATATAGATATATTGAATGCCTCATTTAACATCATGGTGTCCCATACAGCATTACTTTTGTTGTACAGCTTAAGAAATGAAGCACTGGCTCATATCTTGGTATTCACTGCCTTGCCATGTACACAATCACCCAAAAGCAACTAAGCATATTGATTAGTGGAATGGAGTGTTGAAATGATGGATAACACCTTGCATACTTGGGTTGTGTCCAATCCATTGAGATATATTTTTGGAGCTTCTGACTAATTTATGATTCTCCTACATCCAGAATATACATATCTCAAAACTAAAAGGGTAGAAGGAAAATACCTTCTTGTCATTATTATCCCTAATGATCTACTTACAAAGTTGTGCTTCCTACTCTTTCAATGCTTGGATCTGCTGATTTTTAGGTCTTAGTTCTTAAAGGAGAAAGTATCTAGCAGGTACACACTCAGGGTTACCTTGACTAGAAATTGTGGAATGTCAGCTAGTCATCTGTGTTCTTCATACCAGTGAACTGACAGTTAAGGAAGAGAGTTACTTTGTTGTCTGGAGTGATTGATTCTGAATATTAAGGACAAACAAGGTAGCTGTTACATGATAAGGTCCAAAGGAAAATTTTAGAACCCAGGGAATTTTACGGGACCCCTTTTAGTATTTCAATATCTAGATGTCATAGTTAACAGAAGGCTGAAGCAACTCATACAGTCAAGACCACTCATGTTTCATTCCTTCAGGAATGAGGATTTAAGTTATTCTGTCAAGTAAAGAACCATTACCAGCTGAGATTTTCACTGAGGGCATAGGGAGCATGGAGCCACGAGTTAGAGAATAGAGGACTATGGTAGCTACGCATTTTCTTTCTCACATGTTTTGCATAAATATTTACCAATTTCTTTCCCCCTCCCCCATTGTGTTAGGGATATTGGTGCTAGTTACCTTATAATGGAGTCTTTTAATTAAAGATGGGTGTTGTAATGGACTTATAAGAAGGATGAACATCATCCAGAGATGGATACAGTTACTAATAAGACTTTGGGTTTCCTTGTTTGGACAGAGGATGAACATGTCATTATTTGTATGAGGAATAATTGGATCATATTCAGCAGAAGAATAATGTAGTCTTATTGTTCTAAAGTTTAAATGCATGAATAAAATTATGTACAGGCCCTGAATATCCAAAAAAGGCAAACAGTGCATATATTGTTGAATCTCTGCACCATTTCTGCCCATTTGGACCCTCCCCCACATGCAGGATCTGGTTTATAGAATAGGTTTGCCGATGATGGGCATGCATCCAAGATTTGGAAGGTGAGAGGGAAAGATAAACCATTATTCTCTGGCAGCAGCTCCTGGCAGACACACAGGCATATAGCAGACATGAAATTTGCAGGGGCTTCCTGGCAGACTCCTGCAGAACACCGGCTTCAGCCTGCAGTCAGTGGAGTCCATTAGGGTCAACTTTCCTCTTCTTTCTGAGTCCCTAAACATCAGCTATAGTTTCTGGACCTTTTACCCTCCAATTCTTCCAAAAGTTTGTAAGCATTTAATTAACTGCCTTACTTCTCTTCCTGCTTAAAATAGCTAGAGTGATTTCTGGTCTCCTGAGCAACAGCTGATAAATACCTGTTTTTTCATTTTTCTCCTCTATACCACTCCACACCTGTTCTGTGTTTAGCCCTGTGGGATGTGATTTAGGAGACCCAGTAGAAGAAAAGGCATAGCTATACCTGGTAACTACTTGCTATATAGCAAAGCACCCCAAATTTAGTGGCATTTAACAACAACAATTTTATTCTGCTCACAGATTCCATGGGACAAGAATTCCAGCATGACACAATACCTTGGCTTGTTTCTGCTACATCACATCATGGCCGATCTGGGAAGATACATAATCTGGAAGGACGTCCACAGGTAGTTACTGAAATCATCTGAAGGCTTATTCATTCATGTGTCTGGCACTTGGGCTGGGAGGACTTGATGTCTATTACTATATAGTATCTATTGTCTGCACTATTGCAGACTAGAGTGTGCATGCGTTTTCTCACCATGTGGCTTGGCTTCCTCACAGTATGGCAGCCTCAGAGCAGTCAGATTTCTTATATGGTGGCTCAGGGCTCCAAGCATGAGACGGCAAACAAAATGGAAGCTGCATCTCCTTTTATGATCCAGCCTCAGAGGTCACATGGGATCACTTCCACTGAACTCCATTAGTCAATTATTGTCAGAAGGCCATCAAGATACAAGGGGAGGCATATAGACTCTGGGCTTGATAGGAAGGGTGTCTAAGAATTTAGGAGCCATGTATCAAAACTTTCGTACCATTTGGTTGAGAAGTCAGAGCTCCTTTATTGCCGTTGTAATTCCTCCTATTTGGAGTGTTCTCTCATTACCTGAGACTCAACACAAATGCTGACCTGACACCATGTAGAATAGTAGTCAAGCACCCTGACTATGAAGCCAACATCTCAGTGTGAATCACAGGTCCATCACATATGGGCCTACTGACCACAACACACACTTACTCTATCTGTAATGGACTATCTATATGTGTAAGAAGATGACAATAGTTTCTACTTCAGAAGCTTGGTTTAAGACTTATAGTGCATTGAGTGGTGGCCCCCAACAAAAAGTATTGTCCATTGGGAACTTGTGAATTTAGTCATATTTGGAAATAGGGTCTTTGCAAAGTAAGGAAGTTAAGGATCCTGTGATGAGATCATCCTGTGTTATATGGGCTCTGAATTCAATAAGTGTGTTTATTAAGAGATCAGTTGTGCTTCACATAATGAGTGCTGTATGAGTGTTACTATTTTTACTTAAATTATCTCCCTTTTCCATCAGTGAGTCCTATGACTTTTATTTCATAGCTCCTATCAATTGCCCCTTTTCTTTTATTTGTTTCCTTGCATATTATCTGCCTTTGTATACTGGAATGTAGGCACCTTGATAGGTGAGTCCTTGTCTTTTTCATTGTTGTGCCCTAGTTCTGAGAACATGAAAACAGGTATTTGATGATGACTATTTACTGAATAAATGGATAACCAAATGGATCTGGGGAAAAAAAAACACAGAAAAAAATAATGCTAAACTACCTGGTCAAATGGATTACAAATGGGAAGTGCACAGTATGATAGAATAGTTAAAAACTTTCATGAAAGAGGTTGAAATTGAGGTATGACTTATGCAGAATGAAAGTTCAATATGGGGAAAGTCTTTTTGAAGGTCAGAAGTATGTCTTATTTCACCTTTAAGTTCCTACCTCCCCATATGAGTGTCTGGCACATAAAACACCCTCAAAGATATTTTTTTAATTGAATTGAATTTAGGAAAGTGACATTCCAGAAAGTGAACAGTATGAGTACCTTATAGAAGGTTCCATGAGGAATGAATATATAAGTAAAACAGAAACAAACATTCTGAACCCATTTACTTGACTGAGGGTAGAATTGAAAATCCTTTTTGTACTTAATCTCCTACAAGTTGTTTACTACAGATTTCATTTTATCTAGAAGGAGCCTCCCTTCTGGAAATATGCCCACCAGGAAGAGCAGCCTCTAATACAGACTTAAACTTGATGCCTGGTCCAATTTTGTCATTGTGAAGATAGATTATTAGTGTTCCCAGTCTCTGTGTCTGAAGCTAACAGTTCAAGTGGTCTGCTCATCACATCTTCTTTCCATCCTATATGTCTGAACAAATCTACCCTTAAGTGATTGAAACTGTTTTTTTCCTTTTGTTTATCTTTTATCGTTCTTTCTCTTGGCTGCACATATGGTTATTGCTGCACAAGGAAAAGCAAGCCACATACAAACTCTGTATTTTTTTTTTTTTGGGTGGCTTCAAGCTATTCATTTTTAGAACCTATTTCCTTTTATTAATGGGTGAGTGAATTGCACTGATTTTCCAACTCAATTTCTAAGCATTTTACCACATTCCTAATTTAAATCTTCTTTTATTGTTATGACAGATCAGCAGACCATTTTCCTTTTTTTTTTTTTTTGGTCTCCGTTGTGCAATGACCTATATGAATAAAACTACTTTAAGAAGATGCCATAACGAGTAATCAGAATTGTAAACATCTTAAATCAACACACACCGTTGAAAGTCACTCTCTAGAAAAGGCAAGCATCTTCCAGAAACCCTATGATAAAAATGAAATAATAAAAAAGAGACATTAGAATAGATAATAAAACATAAATACTTCTGCCTCCCGAGTATTTTTTCCCCATTCCATTTTATCTCACATCTATGATAAAATAGTGTTGAATTTTAATAAGAAAAAATTACAGCTAATTTAAATATAGACTCTTTGTCTTCCAGTTGCCTGCTTTTGCTTTCCAGTTTCATCATCTGTAAAATGGGGATAGTTTTGGTGACTGTCTCTTGGGTTGGTCCACTGATGTATGATTTTGTGTGTTCTGTTTCATCTCCTTTCTTGATACTCTATTAACATGGGGATATTTATTAAAGGGAAATGCATATACATGGAACTGAAAAACAGAGTTAGTCTAATGATTGGCTATAATTTTTTTTTATCATTTCAAAAGGCACTTACTAAGTTTACCTGAATTGAAAAGAGTGAAGTTGGTCTTTATAGAATTCTGTAGAATGGGGCATCCTTGGAGTTGCTTTGCAGAGCATGAAGCATGGGTCCCGCAGAGACACTGCTTTAGTTCACCCTGTGGGCAGTCTCCATGAAGGGCCATGGCAGATCTGCCTGGGCACCTCACGCCTAGGCTGGGTTATAGCGATAACCCCTTTTCAACAGAGCAGTCACATGCAGCACATACCTTTTACAAGCTCTGGGCTTATTTCTCTTGAGGACCTCTCTTCATCGCTCGATGCTTCTATAATTAAGTTAGGTACCGAGAGAGCTGTATTCCTTTTTCTTTTCTACCACTGAGAGAGCACTTAGTTGAGTCCTATGTTGTTTATTTTAGATGCAGGCAGTGGGAAGCAGAAAGCCCAGTGTACTATCATCTCGTCTCAGATTTAAATGGTGGATTCTCCTTTGGATTGAACTGCATCTGTTCAGTGAAATTGTAAATGGCCACTTACCTCTTGGAACTGACTCATTTTTAGTCTGGTTTTTTTTTTTTTTTTTCCTATGTCTTCCATAATAGAACAGCAAACAATTCAAGGGCAGGGTTATTTGTTCTCTTTGGCTTCCTCTAGTGTTTCACCTAGCATCTTCCAGCACACACCTACAGTCCTATTTAAATAACAATTATCCCACACTGAGTCAGAGCAAATAATAAAGCTCACTGCAGATTCATTTCAAACCCCAGTGATCGGGAAGGTCAAAACCTTGGGGGAAAAAAACCTAAAACACAAATAACTCCGTCTCTCACAAGCTCCAGTAGCAACTTGTACATGCTAATGGCAGAAATAGTGTCTGAAATATTATTATCACTTCAACTATCAAATTACTCTCTGATGTTAATTTGGAGGCAGATCTGTTATATACCTATAGCAATCATTGTATAGTAATTGAGAAGACTTCACAAAGTAGTAGACCCAATTCCAAACATTTTGTTTAGGTAACATTTAGTTACCTAAACTAACTCATTTAATTTTTACAACCACCCCATGAGATAGAAACTATAATTATGTCTGTTATAAAGATGAGGAAACTGGGATGTGTAGAGTTTAGGAATTTGCCGAAAGTCACATGGCTAAGAATGGGATCAAAGAAATTTGATCATGGGTTGTTTGGCTCAAAACACCCACGGTTTCAGCAGGCAGGCTGTACACACATACCTGCTTGTGAAAATATGAATGTAAGGAACAAGTTTTCAAGTGTCCTCTCAATTTTGGTCCCTAATCATGATACCCATTTTTCTGTCCCTGCACCATGTCTAGCATTATGTCCCAAGGGAAAAGGGGAGGGAGTAAGTCTAAGAAGTTATGATATACGGAGCTCTCCTGGCCGTATAGAAGGAAGAAGAGAGAAAGGAAGGTCCAATTCCAGTCTCTCTGGGAGATTATGGAGAAATGAAGGAGACAAAGTTGGGAGAAACAGAGTGGGAGAGACTGCCTTTGTGTTCCTAAAACATGGAAAGAGCCCTGAAGTTCTCATAGGCTTACCTACAGTTCACACAGAGGCTGCTGAAGGCTTGGCAATAGTCATTACCAAACGGGTGACCTTTAATCAAAGCCAAGACTGCAGGTGGACCACCTGAGTCTGGGTCAAAATAGCATTGATAGTTGCTCTGCAGCACCAATGAGAATGGAATGGAGGCAGCAGCAGCAGGGACCCCCGGGACTTGATCAGGCTAAGCAACAGTGAGCAAGAGATACTTGAACTGCAGACTTCAGCTGCAAATGCCCACTGTACATCTACAGCGAAGATCAGATCATGGACACCTTAGGAGTGCAGCAGGGGACCAGCAAAGCACCAGGGAAACCCCACTATTGCTAATTTTTTTAAAAAAATGCTTATTTATTTGTTTATTTATTTGGAGAGAGAGAGAGAGTGCATGCACTGGAGGAGTGGAGGAAAGAGTGAGAGAGAAAAGAGAATCCCAAGCAGGCTCCATGCTGTCAGTGGAAAGCCTGATGGGAAACTTGACTTTACAAATTGTGAGATCATGACTTGAGCCAAAATCAAGAGTAGAATGCTTAACTGACTGAGCCACCCAGGTACCCCTGCTAATTTTTTAGCTGGGAAAATTAGAATGAGATTTTTTTTAAGCCTCATAGTAACATTGACTGCCATCTTGAAGAGAAGTAGCTGGAAGAGGGACCAAACCTGAACAAAATGGAATCATTTTAAAGAGATTGGGTTACTTTGAGAGATGGCTTAAATTATTCCATTATATCCTTATTGAATTAAAGTTTTATCTTCTTCTACTATTGAAGTGAGACTCAAGAGAAAGATTAACGCCATGAAACAAATATCTACCTTTTCTTTATCCTGGTGGTGTGGTATCTTAATTTTCTTCAAAACAAGGAGGGTTCTGCATAAATCTCTCTTTCATGGTATGAGTTTATTCCCTTTAAACTTTTTTCTAAGGGTGCACATGGGTTTAGAAATTAGTTCCTACTATAGTCTGAAAGGGCTCCAAATATCTTCAACCCTCTTAAAGAATGTTACTAAAACAGTGGCAAAATTTCCTAAAATATTAAGTAAATGCTAATTACTTAATTCTAAAATTTTAGAGTTAGACCAGAGTTTAAAATTAATTGATCTTATGGCCAACAGACACATGAAATGATGCTCAGTGTCCCTCATCATCAGGGAAATACAAATTAAAACCACACTGAGATACCTACTCATTCTGGTCAGAATGGCTAGAATGAACAAATCAGGAGACTATAGATACTGGCAAGGATATGGAGAAATGACACCCTCCTACACTGTTGGTGGGAATGTAAACTGGTGCAGCCCCTCTGGAAAACAGTGTGGAGGTTCCTCAAAAAATTAACAATAGAACTCCCCTATGACCCAGCAATAGCACTGCTAGGAATTTACCCAAGGGATACAGGAATGCTGATGCATAGGGGCACATGTCCCCCAGTGTTCATAGCAGCACTTTCAACAATAGCCAAATCATGGAAACAGCCTAAATGTCCATCACCTGAGGAATGGATCAAGAATATGTGGTCTATATATATATATATATACAATGGAATACTACATGGCAATGGGAAAGAATGAAATCTGGCCATTTGTAGCAACATGGATGGAACTCGAGTGTGTTATGCTAAGTGAAATAAGTCAGGCAGAGAAGGACCGATACCATATATTTTCACTAATTTGTGGAACAAGAGAAACTTACCAGAGAACCATGGAGGAGGGGAAAGGGAAAAAATAGTCAAGGAGAGGGAGGGAGGCAAACCATAAGGGACTCTTAAATACTGAGAACAAACTGAGGGTTGAATGGGGTGGGGGGGAAAGGGAAAATCGATGATGGACATGGAGGAGGGCACTTGTTGGGCTGAGCATTGGGTGTTATATGGAAACCAAGTTGACAATAAACTATAAAAAATAAAATAAAATTAATTGATCCTACTGTTACTTAATATATTACTTTGGTTATTGATTGCTGCAGAAGTTGCCCTAAAACTTAATGGCTTAAGATAACAATGATTTATTTGCTCATAGTTCTGTAATTTGAGCTGCATGGATGGATGCAAATCATGTTATTCTTGCCTGGCCGCAAATGAGGCCTGTGGAAGGAAGGTCTAGTATGGCTTCATTCAATGTCTAGGTACTTGGTGTTGTGTGCTGACTAGACCTTTTTTCTAGGCAGTCTCTCTTTGCTCCATAGCCTAAGAAGAACTCGTTAACATTGTTCAAGGAGTGTCCCAAGAGAGCAAAGGGGAAGCTTCCAGATCTCTTGAAGCCTTGGTGTCAGTCAGCACTGCTACAGTTTGATCTCTCCATTCTACTGTCACATCAAGTCAGAAGGCCATTTCAGACTTGAGGCTGGCCAGAGAAACACTCCCACTTCATGGGAAGAGCAACAGAATATTATAGGAATGTTTTTCCAGTCTACCACATGGACCTTCCACCTGTTATGTGCTTTCTTCAAAATTGAGTTCAATATATGGCTTAACCTCCAAAAGATGTTCTTACTATAAACTTTTATATATTCACTTTTGATTTATCTGTAGTATCATATTTATTTTCTATTATTCTTTATTCCTTGTTCTATTAAAAAAATCCATATAAGATCATTTTTATTCTACTTGAAGGACTTCCCCAACATTTCCTTTACTTTGGGTCTGCTCTTCATTAGTTCTTTTAGTTCTGTTTATCTGAAAATTCTTATATTTCACCTTATGCTTTTGGAATCTATTATTTGGGCTTGCCAGTTATTTTCTTTCAGTTTTCTAAGTATATGTATCCATCAACTTCTGACATTCATGATTGCTAATGAGAAGACAGATGTCAGTCTTAATTTTGTTGCTTTCAAGGGACTATGTATTAACTGGCTCTGTTGCTTTTACATGTTCCTTTTACTTTCTCATTTTCAGCAGTTTGGCTCTATGTGTCTAGATATGGGGTTTTTTTTTGTAATCACCCTGCTTTAGTCTTTCAGAACTTCTTCTATCTGTAGCATGATAAACTTCATCAGTTTTGGAAGAAAATTTTCAATTTTTCTTGACATAAGTGTTTGTTAACTTATTGTCATAAGTAGAAAAAAAGTATGTCATATAGAGACCTATAATTAAGATGTAAAATCCATAAGAGATTGCCATTCTTATATAAGCAACCAAAACAGAGCAGAGAAGCATAATTTTTTAACTCCTCAGAAATCTTGAAATAATAAAAAGCCCAAATCAACTAAAATACAGGATATGATTAACCTCTCTTAGCAGAGAAAATGCCCATATGGGGATCAGGAGAAAAAAAAAATAGTTGAACCTTAGTTAAATATTTAATGACCATAAGTGGCCTGAAATGACAAATTAGAATTTTTGGGACCTCTTATCTCAGAAAAGATGAGGGCCTTTGCACCAACTATTTTCATTGTTCTTCACCGAGTGCTTGGATATAGTTTGTCGACCAGGATATTGAATGTGAAATGGTGCTTCCCCAGTTGTAAGAGGGCCGAGAGGGAGCTACTTTCTTTCCTCTCTCTCTGTGTTAGTTGCATGAAACAAATGACCACAGCGTGGTGCCTTGACACAATCTCTTATAGTTTTGGAGACCAAAAGCCCCAACTGTTTCACTGGGCCAAAAGCATGGTGTCAGCAAGGCCACACTCCCTCCAGAAGCTCTAGAAGGGAAATTTCTTTGCTGTTCCTGCTTCTAGAGCTTCATTCCTTGTGTTTCATGGCTCACGGCCTCTTACCCCATCTTCACAGCCTGGAGTGTAGCATCTTTAAATTTATCTCTCTTTCCACTGAGTTTTCCTCCCCTCACTCCCTTTCTCCACTCCCCACCCCCTACTTTTCCCTCACTTCCTTCCTTCCACAAATAGTGCATGCCTGCCATGTGCTAGGTGATGTACTTGGCTTTCATGCAGAGCTTTGTAATCATACAAGACAAAATATATGTGATCTCATGTGATCATTGCAATCTCATTGAGAGACAAATGTGGTCATCATACTTCTAGATAAAGTCACGTTTCTTCTGAATGGTAGGTCAGGGTTTCTAAATTCAGGTGTCAGATTTTACATCCTTTGACTTTTCCATCCATACGTGTACCAGCCTTTTCCTCACATGGAAGATTATACCTCAGTTCGACTTGCCTTTATGGTTACAAACATTTATAACTTCCTCCTGGTTGAGGGGCATGTTCCATTCACTTCAGCATTCCTAGATCTAGAATAGCACTTTTGTCATATCGGGAACCGCATGTTTGCTAAATTAAAGTAATATTTTCTCTCATTGGTTCCCATTTCTCTCATTATTTCATTCTGGAGCACAGGAATATTTTACAGTGAACCTGGAGCTCCTCTTTCCTCTAGATAAATCACAAATCACATCTAGATAGCTAGTCTTACTTCTCTGACCAGTGCACAAAGGCAATATTAGAGCAAGTCACTTTTGTCTTTCTACTCCTTCACTTGCTCCTCGTAAAGGGAAGAGGAGGTTTATGTACAACTGTTAGGTCAGGAGAGCTATTACCTATTGCTTCTGACGTGTTCCTCAGAAGCTAAAATCCATCCTTTGTTTTAAAGTTATATCCAGATTTAATTTATAGCAGTATGACTGAAAGGTAACATGGAGAGGCCAGTGCCACTGAAAGAAGAATTTGTCACTTACATTCCCTGAGGGAAGAACCATGTCACACAGGCCCACAGAGAAAGCATTAGGACAGTCAGAGTGCAGAAGACCTGGTGTGAGGGGAACATCGGCCAGAGCCATTGTTGAGGTTTCTGTGGGAAAGACAAGGCCAGGCAGAGTCCACAGTGTAGGCTTGGCCAGTTTGAATAATTCCAGTGGGCGTTGGGCTATACAATGGTCCCAGTTGCCTGGTATCTGGCTCTGGGATGATTTAGGGCAGGGGAAATGTTGGCTTGGTGAGAGTCAGATAAGGAAGTGGCTATAGATCCAGGATTGATTGGTTTGCAAAGACAGGTGTGCTCCTAGGCAATATATTATCTTTAGTCCTGGGAAGGGCAGTCTTTTCCTGGGTCTGTAGGGCACCAAATGCAACAGCATCAAGAATATAGAAAATAAGAAAGTATAGTCAATATAATTAGCACTGTGTTGAATGGATGACAAGTGGACAAATACAGAATTTAAGAAAACAAAGGTAGGACATCCTTCCAGCTCCTTCTGGGCATTTTGAAAAAAATTTTTTAAATGTTTTACTTATTTCTGAGAGAGAGAGAGAAAGAGACAGCATGAGCAGGGGAGAGTCAGAGAGAGAAAGGGAGACACAGAATCCGAAACAGGGTCCAGGCTCTGAGCTAGCTGTCAGCACAGCCTGACGCGGAGCTTGAACCCACGAACCGTGAGATCATGACCTGCGCCAAAGTCAGACATTCAATCGACTGAGCCACCCAGGCGCCCCATCTTTTTGGGCATTTTGGACAGGCTGGTGCTGAGACACAGCACCTGCTAGGACCCCCGGTCTCCCAACTGTAAGTAAATTAAGAAAATCTTATTTCTGACAAGCCTGGCTGATCCTCTGCTTGCTTAGCATCAGAGATTTTGTTTGTTTGTTTTATGTTTTTGTGGAGGGAAGTTGTTTTCTACCACTTTCATTTGAGTGGATAAGGTATTATTGGACAATTCCAGAAATGACAGGTAGAAGATGCCACTATTCTCTAATCTAGTCTTTTCTAGAGAGTCAGAAATAGAGCAGATTCTTTGCTTTGTTTGATTTTATATGATATAGTATTGGCCAATACCCTGGGGATGTGGGATGAGAAAATGATAGAATTTGGGCCCTAAACTTGACCCTGCCTCCAAACAGCCTGTTAGCTATTCCCTTGTTCCCTTGTCTCACTCCCATGCATGCCCTTGTTTTCTTTTCTCTCTTTCCTTCTCTCCCTCCTTTCTTTCTCCTTCTTTCTTTCTTTCTCTCCCTCCTTCCTTTCTTTCTCTCTCCTTTCTTTCTTTCTTTCTTTCTTTCTTTCTTTCTTTCTTTCTTTTTTTCTTTCTTTCTCTCTCTCTCTCTCTTTCTTTCTTTCTTTCTTTCTTTCTTTCTTAGTTTTAGAGAAAGAGAGACTGCAGAGAGGGAAGTGGAGAGAGAGAGAGAGAGAGAGAGGGAGAGAATCTTAAGCAGGCTCCATATTCAGCACCAAGCTTGACATGAGACTCAGTCCCATGACCTGGGGATCATGGCCTGTGCCAAATCAAGAGTCAGATGCTTAACTGACTGAGCCACCAAGTGCCCCTTGTTTTCTAGTCTTAATGCCACTATCCTACTTCTGGTATTTATCACATCGCTCCTGAATAATTGAAGTAGTGACTTTATAAAGTCTCTGTCAAGCATATTTACTCCATGATCAGTACAAACTAGCTGTGCCTTTGTGACCTTGATTTCTTCTCACCACCATGTCTGTAACACCCTCTTCATACACAGGACTTTCTAGAAGTTTCTTTGAGAATGAAATCAGAGCCAACTAAATCACATATGCCTTCCCAGTTACTCAGATATTCAGTGAATCCTTTAGTTCACATTCCCCAGTTAATACTATATATTCTATATATGTATACAATTTCATTTAACACCTGGCTTAAGTCCCTGTGTGCTAGATATATGTTACATTCCATCCTTCTCTATTTTTCAGTTTCAACTGGTTTGTCAATGGAAGGAACCAGTTCTACATGGAAGAGAGGAATGAAAGTGGGGTATGGTTGGTTTTTGGCCCCTGGGTTTCTCCTTGGGACTTTATGTTCTTGTGGCCACAACGCTTACTGAGCAGCCTTCTATAATGGCAGCTCTTATCTCTGAGTTCTGGTATTGTCCCCAACTTGTGTACTTTCAGTCTTGAGGGTGATAGTATATTTCTGGTGCAGTAGCCCAGAATCTTTTCCCTTTAACTGCCTATACTTTTATAAATTGTGCTTTAATTAAATGTGTCATAAATAGTCAGTTTGAAGGTGCTTTTTCTTGACAAGATCCTGATGTTCGGTGCATGTCTTAGCATTGGAAATGTAAACTGAACCAAATAAATCCTCCAGGGCCTTGGTCAACACTGTATCATATAAAATCAAATAAAACAAAAGAGTTTATACTTTAATGGGGAATGCTTAAAATAAACAGGATAAATAAACAAAATCCATAGTAATTTAGAAAGCAGTTAAGTGCTAAGAACAAAAAAAGTGAAGAATGAATGACAGTCAGAAACTAGAGTAAGAGGAATGTTGAAATTTCAAAATATTTATATAAGCTTGAATTGAGAATCTTTGAGCAGGAATCTTTATCTGGTTCAGTGCTATACCTTTAGCTGATACAATTGTGCCTGATGCATAGTAGGTGCTCAATAAATATCTGTTGAATGAATGCAAATGCATTCAACCATTCATTCAACTAATACTGATTGAGGGACCACTCTGCTGGGCCCTCAGGATAATATAAAATAACAAAAGTTATTGCCTTTAAGGATTTGACTACTAATATCCTTTCTGTCTAACAATACTGTAATTTCCTCAACACTCACTTCATATTCTGAGCTTCTTTTTATTCTTAGTACTTACCATGGCCCACTACATATAACAAAATAAGCAGCAAAATTAGTCAAGACTCCTACATGCAAGTGTAAGATTTTAACTGATTTTAACGACACCATAGGTTCATGTTATTGACTCATAGAAACAAGTCAGTACAGATTTAGTTCAGGGTCTGGTTTTCAATAAACAATGGACATTGATCTCTTTCCTCCTCCTGGCACCCTTTTCCTCTTTAACTCAATGCTAGCTTCATTTTCAGCTCTCTTTTGCCCACGGACGGTAGAAACTTGCTTCTGTATGGTCTCAGGCTTACACTCTGCTACTTTGTAAGTGTCTTCAGAGAAAAGTTTCTTTCCTAACACTTCCAGCAAAAGTTCAGTGTACATCTTTCATCGACCCACTGTAGGTCACATGCCTTTCTTTGAATGAATGATTGTAGTCGGAGAGATGGGAATCTCTGACTGTCCATAGCTGGCTCACATATCATCTCTGGATTCAGTAATGAGGTCCAAACCACCTAAATCACTTGACCTTACAGAAAGTCCCAAGGAAAGTTGGATTTGTAGTACTAAAAAGAGGAATAGAGGATGCTGGTCAAACAAAAGCAACAGATGTCCCAGATACTTAACTAAAAAGCTTTATACTTTATATAGTAATATTCTAGTTAAAGCTTCTAATTTGGACTAACTGGGAGGTGGAAATTTTGGCTAAATTTGTAGAAACATTTAAAAGAAGTTTCTGTTTCTTTTAAATGAATTTCATGTAGATATGTAACAGAACAAATTTTCTAAGCTTTGCTTCCATTTCCTTAGGGCTAATTGCTGTAAAGAATACATGGCAAGAGTTTGTAAGAGAAAAGACGCTTCTGAAGTATTTGGGAATGGTTGAAAATGTAGTTCTTTAAGTGGTTTTAAGCACTTTACAATAATTCTTCTTACACTATTAATTTACATGGCCAAATTATCACAGATTCTGACTTAATGAGGTGTTAGTACATATGCAGATGACATTATCTAGTTTGCTTTAAATAATCCTCAAGGCATAGTGTTTCCTCTACCACTGGTAGAGTTGTGCAAATGTGTGCTGTCTTTCTAGAGCAAAAGCTTGAAAGATTAGTCCATTTATTTATTGAAATCACATGAATCTAGTTTGAATCATAGACTTTTTTACTCAAGACAAAGTAGGTCTTGCTCATTTTAGACCTCTTCCGTTACCTGCAGGATTTCCTTTCTGTCTCTTGGAACTGAGTATCTCTAAGTGTGGCCTCTAACAGTGTCCTTAATGCATAGCCCCTCAATAACTACAAGAGGACAAGAAACCAAATGCAGAAGTTGAGAGTATTTAGAAATTTTTGTAGCAATTAAGTAGTTTTGTAACATCCTAATACCCACTCAGGGGATTCATCTTACTGAACATGGTATAGACCAGTCAGGTGTTTTTGAACTTGTGTCATGAATCACCTTTGTCACAACTGCATTCTAATATAGCACAATAGACCACACTGTGCTATCACAGTGTTGGACGACGTATCATTTGTAATGGATTAAAAATGAAAAAGGAAAGAAAATAAAACTGGTCACTTATGCCAGATAGTTTGAAAAGAACAATTGTGCCAAAAATTATTTGAAAGCATCAGAAAGCTACAAAGGCAGTAAAGAATTATTCAGCCCAATGTGGAAGAAGATAGCATGATGTAAGACCTCAAATGATCCTAGTCATTTTTGTATGTGGTATCTGGAACCCCCCAAATATTATACAGACATTTGAGGAACAAGACAATGTGACTAATGATCAGAATAAGCATTAGACAATATAAATAGACTTGCTGATAATCCAGATAATGGGTTTATCAGTTATGGAATTTAAAACAGCTATGCTTCAGATATTCCAGAAATAAGATAAAATTGGAAATTTTGTCAGAGAACTGAAACATATTTTATATAAGTACCAAATGGAAATTATACAACTAAAAGATGCAACAACTGTATCAAGAATTCAGTGAATGGATTTGTCAGCAGATTGGGCTCAGCTTGGAAAGAAAATGAGTGAAGTAGAAATTGACTCAGAGGAAAACATACAGAATGCAGCAAGGAGAGACAACAGTGTTGGAAAACACACCACACAAAATGTAAAAACACCTGAGATACAGTGAAAATATCTATGTCCATGTCATTGGTGTCTCATCAGAAGAAGGGAGAGATAATGAGGGTGAGTAATATTTGAAGAGAAAATGGGGGAGAATTTTTCCAAATTGACAAAAAGATTTCAAGCCACAGATTCAAGAAGCTCCGTGAATCTTAAGCTAGATAAATACAAAGGCACCACACTGAGGTGTATCACCATCAAATTGCTGAAAGCCAAAAACAAACAAACAAAAGAAAATCTTCAAAATATCTAGAAAAAAATAATGTTACCTTCCAAGAGCAAGAGTTTGACTAGGCAGATATCTCAGCAGAAGTAATGTATGAAGAAAGTGAGTGAGACAAAATTTCAAATTCTTAAAAAAATTAACTATCAACCGGTAGTTCTGTACTCAGTGGGGATATTCTTCAAAAATAATACTGAAGTGAGGGAATTGTCAGACAATCAAAAAATGGGAGAATTTATCACCAGCCTATGACCCCAGAGAATACAAGAAGATTCTGTAGGCAAAAGGAAAATGTTCATGGTTAGAAGCTCAGAGTTACAGGAAGATATGAAAAGAAATATAAAAGTAAACATGTGGATGAGTCTAAATGAATGTTAATGGTATAAACCAATAGAATTTCTTATGGAGTTTGAAATATATAGAGAATTAAAATAGCAACAATCTTGTTTTAACAATTGAGAGGAGGGATAAGTAGATATAAAAGTTGAAAGGTCTTTACATCAAGAAAAAGAAAAACTGTACTCATTTACGTTAAAATCTAAAACAAACAACAGGCTTGTTTTAACAATTGAGAGGAGGGATAAATAGATACAAAAGTTGAAAGGTCTTTGCAGGTCCAGAAAAAGAAAAACTGTACTTATTTACATTAAAATCTGAAAAGCCTGGGACACTGATTCTCAACCAAGAGTGATTTTGTCTTCCAAGGAATATTGGCAATATCTGGACACATTTTTGATTGTTACAATTGAGAGGATATGGCTGGCTGTCAATCGGTAGAAGCCAGAGATGGTGCTAAAATCCTACAATGCACAGGAAAGCATCTCTCATCATAGAAGATTATCTCATCCAAATTGTCAATAGTGCTGATATTGAGAAACACTTATTACGAAAGGATGGAGTCAAAGCATGGCACTCAGGCTAGTGGAGAAAGCAAAAGTGATAAAAATAATAAATTCATATGTGGACAAGAAAAAATAGAAAAAAGGAAGAAAGAGCAGGTGGGGCAAATAGAAACTAAATCAGATGATGGCAAATTATTATCAATTCTATCAGTAATTGCATTAAATATAGCTGGGCAGACTCTGGACTTCAAAAATGATTGTATTACTAGATAAAATAAGCAAACCATGTGCCACTTACAATAAATGTATCCAAAATAAAGTTCATAAAGATTTAAAATAAAATGCAAAATGAATGAATAAAATATTTCAGCATTTTCCTATTGCTTCTAGAAGCATTTATGTGTAGAATTTTTTTCTCTTTCTCCTCATCCAGACATTTCATTCAAAGACTTTTTGCACTATGACAGTTAGTAGTAATTGCAGATTCAATTTTGTGATAGATTACTGTCTTCATATTTCACTAGACCTGAACTTCATGAGGGCAAAGATTAGTTTTGCTTTTTATTTTCCTGATATAAACAGAGCATCTGCCCTGGTCCTCGGCAGGCAGCGCGTATTCTATATATAGAATGACTTAAAAATGTTTGTGGCATTCCTTTATCCCTATAGTTCTCCATCCTTTTATAGGTCTCACATCCTTTTATACTATTAAAAACTACTGAGGGTTCCAAAGAACTCTTTAGTCATATCAACTAATAATTTCCATATTAGATATTAAAACAAAAATTTTAAATACCTTTAATAATTCATTTAAAAATAATGAACCTAATACAGGTTAACATAAATTATGTATTTTATGGAAATAACTATATTGTCAAGAAATTTCTTGAGAATAATAGCATTGTTTAACTCTTTGGAATCTTGTTAGTGTCTGGTTTAGTAGAAGACAGCTGGGTTTTTCCATCTGCTCATGCATTCAATATGTCACAATATGTTTCTTTGGTTAAAGTATATAAAGAAAAGTTGATCTTGTGTAGACATTTACCTTTCCAGAAAATGGTAGATATTATTGTTTGATATTACTCTAAAACTTGACAAGTAGTATTTTCTTAAAGGTTAATTACAATATGCAATTGGAAAACATCAATTACATCTTCATACTCTGTTACTTTAAGATTTGTGTATCTCTTTTGTACTTTGAATGGATCTTTTCTCTATGCATTCAATATCTGAAAAACCTTAATTCTTCAAATTATGAAGATCTCTGAAACATTGATACATTTCATTTTACAGTGTAAAACATGCATTCATTAATGTAACAACCAGTTTCATCAGAAAATATTGGGATATGATGAAGCTTAGGTACCATGTCAGGTGAGTTTCACAAATTCTGATTTTCATTTGAAAGCTCAAGATATATCATTGGCAACAATCATCAGTTGCCTCCTTCGAAGTAAGAGTCTCATTTCATTCATTTTGAGACAATATCTGCCACCTACTGAGAAGTCTGAATAATCATAGTTTGTCAGTCATTGTTTTCAAGTAAAAATGTGTTCTGGGTTAAAAAGTAAAAAGCAGCTACTTCAGCTCTCACTCAAATAACCCCACAAGTACTTTTCCTGGAGATAACTGTTTCATTCTGTAGATGGGAGAAATACTTCATGCATATTTTCCATTTTGTCAAATGGAAGATTAAAAAGACATGTACTGAGGGATCAAGATTTAATAAAATTTAAAAATTTAACTACTTCAGGGACATTCTTAACTGAAACTAGCTATTTTTTTCCTTCCTGTGAGTGTATGGCAGTAAAGAACACAATTACTAGCTATTAGGTAAACTAATAATAAATTTTATTAGAGTTTGGTGATTGGGCATTAATATCTGCAAAGCAGCCAATAGTTTTACTCAGCACTGCTTTTGTATCAGAAAAAATGCCAAGAAAGTGCATAGATGAATGGTTTTCACCTCATGAATTCCCTGCCAGAGCCTTGAGGACTGCAGGTGATCTTTGAGCACACTCTGAGAAGCACTGCTTTGTATTGTATGTTGAATGTAGCCATCAAACTACCTACTTACCTACATACACTTCTCACTTCCACATTAGGGAATACCTTCCTTTAGAAATGCTCTTTCTCTCACCTCTGCCTTTTTCAATGTGGTCTTATCCTCTCCAAGGCATATGCATTAGTTGACCCTGAAAATGGATTGGATTATTCCCATTCTGAGTCCTGACACTATTTTGAACATCTTGTGGTATAATTCTACATTGTCCCTCCAACATTCTTCTAATTAATTCTTCTAATTATGTCATCACTATTATGCTCTAAGCTTTCTAAATGGGGGCTCTGTGTGCTATTTATCTTTGAAAATTACTTAGTGCCTAGGACAAAGTTCTGCACATATTATATGTCCCACATAAATACTTATTACATCAAAATGAATTAAATGTGATTTTATTAAACCTCATGGAATTATCTCCCAGAATTTAATCTTAAAAACCTACTTTTGCTTTAAGTTAGCTATTTTTATCATGAACCCTAAAAAGTAGAATTAAGACTATTAAACCCAGTGACCTGAGTGGTTTAATGCCATATTTGATGATTTTGCTAGAGACTGAGTGTTCATTTCGTTACTCACTCATTTGTATTCCTCATTACGTTTAGTTTTTAAAGAAGAATTTATTTAGTTCTTGCTATGTGGTATCCATGACAGATATGATAGAAAACAAGGCATACTGCTTAATCCAAAGGGCATTACACAGAAACTGTGTCATGATCATCTATCAAGTGTACTGCCCTCTCTAGTTATTTGCTAGACAGAGTTCCTGCTATCATGAAGTATATAGCATAAATGAAGAGATATGTATGTAAAAAATTAAAATACAGGAGTGCCTGGGTGGCTTAGTCGGTTGAGTGTCTGACTCTTGATTTTGGGTCAGGTCATAATCCCAGAATCATGGGATCAAGCTCCATGTTGGGCTACATGCTGAGTGTGAAACCTGCTTAAGGTTCTCTCTCTCCCTTCTGCTCCTTTCTCCTGCTTGTGCGCGCACGCTCTCTCTCTCTCTCTAAAATTAAAAAATAAATAAAATATAGGATTTTGGACATTGTCACAGAAATAGGAACAATAAATGGTTGCAGCTCTGAAGAGGGAGCAAGTAATTCTGCCTGGAGATGTGAATGAAAGCATCATCACTGAGGTCACATTTGAACTAGATCTTCATTAAATGAATTGTGGCTGGAGAAGTAGGATACAAGCACAGTTCTTGCAAAACCCAGCGAAAGAAACATGGAGATGTGACCATTTGGTGATTAAAGCCCATAGGGGCAAGATCAGAGGGTATATGAAGGAGAATGTTGGGAGAGGAGGTTGGAATATTGGTTTAGATTATTCCAAGCTTGGTAAGACATCCCAAGGAGTTTGAATTTTATGTACAAGCATTGGAGATCCAATACAAACTTTTAAGAAAGATGGTGATGTGGACACCTCTGCTTCTTTGGTGGCTCAATCTGATGACCGACTGGTAAATAATGAGTAGGTAGATAATGCAGAGAGATTGATTAAAGCAACATGCACACTTTTAAGTCAGAAATGATGAAAACCCCAAAATAATATATTAGCAGCAAAGAGTGAAGAAAAAGAGCCAGATTTAAAAGGCATTTCTGAAACAAACAGAATTGATGTGACTCAGCAATCATTTGGATCATGGGAATGAGGTAGAAGTAGGAGAGGAGGGTGACATCAACATTTGTACATTGAGAAATTAGAAAAATGGAGGTGCTGTTAACCAAGATAAAAATTTCATGAGGTTGAACTGCTTAGCAAGATGGGGAGAGAATTTCCATTTTAGATAGAAGTTAAACTTTAGGGACAAATAGTCCTGGGTCCCCACTCCAGTTTTTCCAAGTATTGTACAGATGGTTCCCAACTATGATGGTTTGATGTACAATTTTTTGATTTTAGGATGGTGTGAAAGCAATATGCATTCAGTAGAAACTTTAGCATGAATTTTGAATTTGGATCTTTTCCCAGGCTAGGGACAGGCAGTACCATAACTCTCTGGTGATGCTGGGCAGTCACGGCTCCCAATCACCCAACAATCACAAGGGTCAACAATGGACACACTGATAACCATTCTGTGCCCATAAAACCATTCTAATTTTTACGTTTAGCATAGTATTCGATAAATTATATGAGATATTCAACTCTTTGTTATATGATAGACTTTGTGTTAGATGATTTTGCCCAACTATGAGCAAATGTAAGTGTTCTGAACGTGTTTTAGGTAGGTGAGTCTAACCTATGATGTTTGGTAGATTAGGTGCATTTTTGACTTATAAAATGTTCCTTTTAAAATTTTTTATTTGTTTTTTGAGAGAGAGAGAGAGAACAATTAGGGGCAGGGCAGAGAGAAAGGGAGAGAGAGAGAATTCCAAGCTGGCTCTGTGCTGTCAGCACAGAGCCCAATGTGGTTCTCCATCTCTCGAAACATGAGATCATGACCTGAGTTGAAGTCAGATGCTTAACTGACTGAGACACCCAGGCGCCCCTTGACTTATGAAATTTTCAACTTACAATGGGTTTACTGGGACATAACCTCATTGTGAGTCAAGGAAGGTCTGGATATGATATTTTTATTTAATCTCTAAAATGGATAAATTCACTGTGCAGTTAAAAAAATTGCCTTTGCCCCAGAAGGGGTCTAGCTTTTGTTCCTGGCTTCTGGGAGGCAATCTTTAAACTTCTGGAATTCCCCAAGTAATAGAATGTCTTTGTTATTCGTGATGGACCCCTCAGAGCACACCTGATAGTTTACACTAAGGAAATGACTCTTGGTGGACCCCTTGGACCACAGGGTATACCAATCAATCAGGCATACGTAACAAACTCCTAATAGAAAAAAGAAAAGAAAAGGAACACAGAACCTCAGGTGATCTTCTCAGATGGTTAATACTCTGCTCATATTATCACCTATGAGTGACAGAGGGTAAAGTAGGTTGAGGACAGCTTCTGTTGAGAAGCTTCACATGTAACCCTTCTATACTCTAACTTATGTATCCTTCCTTTGGTTTGTTCTAATTTGTATCCTTTCTCTGTAATAAACCATATCTCTGAGTATAATCACTTTCTATGAGTTCTGTGAGGCTTTTTAGTGAATCATGAAAACAGGTTGATTTGGGAAGGCTCTTGAATTTGTAGTTGGTATCAGAGGTGAGCCTGGCCTTATCTGAATTCCCCCCTCTAACTTTGTGGTTGGATCCCGATTCATCACATTTGAGTTAAAAGTCTTGGGCACAATTTGGTAGTCTGGAGAGCTACACCCTCAACCTCACAATTGCCTTAACTCGAGGTACTCACAGACTTATTGTAAAATTTATTTTACAAAATTTTGTACAAACTACATAGCCGAAATGGTGTGTGGCAGTGGGGATATAGTAGTGAAAATATATGTAGACTCTGACCTTATGAAGCATCAAACCCATGAATGATTGAGGACAAGTGTGTGCAAGGAATCAAATGTTGGTGCCCTCCCCCCAAACTCATATGTTGAAATCCTAATTCCCAATGTGATCATAGTAGAAGAGGTGGAGTCTTTAGGGGGTAATTAGGTAATAATGGTGGAGCTGTCATGAAAGGGATTAGGATCCTTATCGCTCTCAGACTTTTCCTGCCATGTGAGGACACACATGGCCATCTTCTGCAGCCCAGAAGAGAGTCCTCCCCAAAACTCAAACATGCTACTAGATCTCAGACTTCTAGCTTCCAGAACTGTGAGGGGAAAAAATGCTGTTGTTTATAAGCTACCCAATCAATGACAATTTGTTGTAGCAGCCGTCTGTGTTTGGATGTAAATATGGGTGTCATCAACATCAAGATGGTATTTGAATTCATGAATACAGATGAGGTCATATAGAAAAGGATTTTAGACAGAGTCCTTGACTCAAGAAACTAAAGGTCTCTTTTAGCTCAAAGCAAAACAAATGATCCTAGAATGGAAGAGGCAGCTTTTTCTATCTTTGCTTTTTGCCTGTAATTGAGAACACTGAAACATGTGATCTGAAGTCATCAAAATAATAATTTATTCCCAAGTGAATAGGTAAAGGAAACCCAAAATTGATGCTTTCTTAAAATGTTTATGGGAAACATAGGAAAAACACATATATAGAAGGAGAGCTTTCCATGATAAGTTGATAGGGAGTTTCATGATATTTTTACTGGTAGGCCACACATCACTAGATTATAACATGTTGCAGTTACAAATACACCTTTGGCCCCAGTGATCTTCTGGAAAGAACAAACTCATTTTTAACATTTGAAATGGGCATGTTAGCAGGAACAAACTTTCTGAATGTCAAATAAGCATTTCTGCTTTGAAAGTAGTTTAGCATCTATTTCTGATCACTTTATAAATGTCAAGCACAAAAATAAAAGAAATTATCATATATTTCATACCCAAAGACAGTGCAATAAAAAGTAAGCCTGAAGAAAGAAAGTCATGGCCAAAAATTCAGGTGAAATTGATTTTTGCAGGTGACTTCATTACTATTGTTAACTGTGTGGTTTCCTAGCACCTATATTCCAAAAGCTTCCAGTAAGCTTGTAGAGTTCATATGCTATGGACAGAGGAAGCAAGATTTTATTTCTCAAGATGATAAAACACATGAAAATAGGTAATTGACTAAGCAACTGAAGTGTGGTATTGTCCTTCTCTCCTTGTCTTCATTTATTCCTTATTATTAAGTACTGCTTCGGCTCAGTTTAACGAGTAGCCTAGAATATAAAAACACTCTTGGATTGTATCTTAAGAACAAAACAAAACCTTTTGAAAATGTATTCTTTTTCTTTTTTTTTTAGAAAATCAATTGCTGGAGTAGAACAATACTGGGAAAAACTTATGATTCATCAGACAAAACACCACTATCTTTCTAGTATTAGAAAAAGAAATGATAGCATATATTTTTGAAAAGAAGACTCTGTGCAATGCAGATTAACCACATTTTCAGCAAACTGAAGCATTGCATATGCTAATAAAGACAAAACACTTAGCATTTCCCATTGTTTTCAATGGTATCAGTCAGTCCTAGACATTTTAATGAACACAGGAAGAGCATGCAGTGAAATGGAGATTTCTGCATTGTTTTGTACCTTTCACTATTCTCCACTACAGAAGTTGTCTTTGTGGGGTTTTCTCTGCTGTGTAAAACTATATATCTCAATGCACTGATTGGTTGTATTGAAACTGGATGATTAAAAAGTAGACAAATATGGTAAATACACAAGATATTATTATATTACTGTATTTGATCAGGAAACATTTGTAACAGAGCAGTGTATTAAATTCTACATGAGGACAACAGTTCGACAATGGGAACCTTAAGTAGCACAGGATCAGATCCTCACTGAGGCGTGAGCTCCTCTGGCCTGCCTATGCTGATTTCAGGGCCATAGCAAAGACCTAGGATTCAAAATTGCTCAAAAAACAGTTGCTTCAGGGGCGCCTGGGTGGCTCAGTCGGTTGAGCGTCGGACTTCGGCTCAGGTTGTGGTCTCACGGTTCATGGGTTTGAGCCCCACATCGGGCTCTCTGCTGACAGCTAGCTCAGAGCCTGGAGCCTGTTTCGGATTATGTGTCTCCCTCTCTCCCTGACCCTCCCCTGCTCACACTGTCTCCCTCTCTCTCAGAAATAAATAAAACATTAAAAAATTAAAAAAAAACCAAAAACCCCCGGTGTTTCAGCTCAAACAGGTTGAGTTTTTTACATTGCTGCGTCACATCTAATAGAATTGCTTTTAGTTTTTATTTAAGATATTATAGAGAATATCAGAGGCTTGTGCATTTGTTCACATTTTAAAATTTTTATTTAAACAATATTGTTTTTAAGGTTTTTTTTATTATAAGCTTTTAATCTTTCTGTCTTTTTACACATACACACACACACACTCCCAGAACGATGTGTATTTATATGCTTCTGTGTTCCCATTTGATGTTATTTACAAAGGTATTTCAATAATCATTGATGACCAAACTTAAAATATTATCAAAGCTGATTTTTAAAAAATTTAAGGGGCATCTAGGTGGCTCAGTCAGTTAAGCATCTGTCTGACTCTTGATTTTTGGCTCAGGTCATGATCTCATGTTCATGAGATGGACTCCCATTTTGGGCTCATGGAGCCAGCGTAAGAGTCTCCTTCGGCCCCTCCCCCTAAATAAATAAAAAAACCAAATAAGTAAATAAATAAAAATTAAGAAATTTCAGAAGCAATGCTGATATAATAAACCATTGCTTTTTTGCTTTTGATTAACTAGATTTTATCAAAAAGAGAATACATACACATGGAAAAATTGAGGAAGAGAAAAAAAGATAAAGAATGATAAGGAGATATCCATTTTCCCCCCAGAACCCTCAGGTCTGTCTGCTTCCCAGAGGCTATCTAACTGTCAAAAGTTAATTGTGCCTCCAGAAATAGTCTATGCATATAAAAACATATAATATATGCAATGCCTTTTTGAAGTTTGAAATAATTTTAGATATTTACTGAAAAGTTGCAAAAATAGTACAGAATGTTCATGCATATCTTTTACAAATTTTCTCTCATGCTGACAACTTGTGGGAAAATGGTACAACTATTACAACCAACAAATTAACAGCAGGTCAATAATAATAACTAAATGATTTATTTAAATGTCAGCGATCCCCTGCCCCTAGTGTCTTTTTTTCTGTTCTAGGATACAATACAGGTCCCCATAATACTTTTAGTGGTTGTATCTCCTTACTATTCTCTAATCTGGGACAGTTCCTCAGTCTTGTCTTTTATTACTTACTTTTGATGAGAACTGGTCAGTTATTTTAGAGAATGTCTCTCAATTTGAGTTCATCTAGTGTTTCTCATGATTAAATTGTATTTACATTTTTGTCAAGAATAGTATGTCTGTTTCATATCAGCAGTACATGATATGAATATATCTTAATACTGATGTTAAAGTTATAAAAACTTAATACGGGTTTTAGTAAATTACACACATCTCTTGGGCCCACAAATGAATGGCAAAATAATCTTCAACAAAGCAGGAAAGAATGTCCAATGGAAAAATAGTTCAGAGTGACTGGGTGGCTCAGTTAGTTAAGCGTCTCTTTCTTGACTTTCGCTCAGGTCCTGATCTCATAGTTGATTCCTTAGATCAAGCCTCATGTGGGACTCTATGCTGATATCACAGAGCCTGCTTGGGATTCTCTCCACCCCCCACCAAAATAAATAAACACTTAAAAAATAGACAGTCCCATCTGCAAATGGTGCTAGAAAAACTGGGCAGTGACATGCAAAAGAATGAACCTGGACCACTTTCTTAAACCATACACAAAAATAAACTCAAAATGGATGAAAGACCTAAGTGTGAGACAGGAAGACATCAAAATCCTGCAGAAGAAAACAGGCAGCAACCTCTTTGACCTTGACCACAGCAACTTCTTACTAGACATGTCTCTGGAGGCAAGGGAAACAAAGCAAAAATGAACTATTGGGACCTCATCCTGGATATTTTTTTAACTTAGCATTTTATTATAGCATACCATGTCTTTGTGTCTATGTAGTATTCAATTGCACTATAGGCCATAATTTATTTAACTGGTCTACTATTGTTGAATATTCAAGTTACTTCTGGTCTTTTAAATTGAATTAAATTAAATTAACTTTTTAAAATAAGCTTTCCACCCAAGATGAGGCTTGAACCACAACCCCAAGATCAAGAGTCACATGCTCCACTGACTGAGCCAGCCAGGCACCCCCGATCTTTTTAATTTTGAATAACAATGCTAGAAAAGACATTATTTTAAAAGTATTTGTGCATGTCTGTATTTATACATGTAGGGGAAATTCCCAGAATTGGAATTGCTGGGTTAAACCTGACGTGCATATTAATTTTGATTATATTGACAAATGTCTTCATAATTTACATACCCCTCCTTAGCCACATTGCAGGGGGGCTTATTTTCTCACGTTCTGGCTAACACTTTTTAATCTTTGCTAATATGATAAGAGAAAAGTGCCACTTTATTCTTGTTTTAATTTACATTTCTTTTATGATGTGTATCTGTTAGTAAACTATTACAGTTTTATATGAAATAAGTCAAAGATAAATACCAGGTGATTACACTCAAATGTGGAACTTAAGAAACAAACAGACAAGAAAAACAGTCTTAACTATAGAGAGCAAACTGATGGTTACCAGAGGGGAGGTGAGTGGCAGATGGGAAAATTGGTAAAGGGGATTAAGGGTACACTTAGCATGATCAACACTGAATAACGTATGCGGGTGTTGAATTACTGTATTTTACCTGAAAAGTAATATAACATTGTATGTTAATTATACTAGAATTAAAAAATAAAAGTAAAAAATTACATTTTTTGTATACTTTTTACTCTTATCCTTTGACTGTTTTGCTACTGAGTCTTTAGCCTTTTTTGTATTAATAGGATTCTTTAAATAATAAACCAATTAACCCAGTGTCATTTAGGGCAAAGGTTTTCCTCTGTATTTTATTTGGATTTTGACTCCCTCTGTATCCCTCTCCTGTGATAGGTTACTGATTCTCATAATGGCTGTTGGACAACCTGTTTCTCAATGTCAAAGATCTCCTGAAACCATTCTATAAAACTCCCTATAGTCATAATATGATATAATTCCTTCCTTTTATGTTAATGAATGTTTTTTTTAAAACCCACCACTGAGTTAAAATGTGTAAGATGATTTAAATGTGTTTTTTGACTTATTTGCTTGTTTTGCTTTAAGTCTGAGCACTCACACTACCAAAGATTCAGCAAAAAGGTAACAGGTTTTATCTGTCAAAACCATTCACCATTACACTCACATACATTTTTGGTCAATGTATTTACTACTGTAATTGACTCTAGTATCAAAACACTTATTCTTCAACCTGTGCTATGGAGTAAAATGGAACAGTGACTGCTTACCTGCATATGCATGTATCTGTATCTGTATTTTTAAATATGTAGATATTTATGTATTTATGTTTATATTTTAAAAAATACAGATGTCATAAGCTGACAATTGCAGTCTCTTGGATATCAGATGTTCTCAACCTGGATAAGACCAATAATTTTCTCTTGGAAAATATATACTTTAAAAAACTGGACTGTTGGCAGTGTTCTCCAAAGTAAAAGTGATTATTGCTCCAAAAGGATTAATCCAAAAGGAATAAGGAAGTATTTTTGCTATCTTGTTTTGTTTGTTTTATTTTGAGCCATATAACCTTTCCATATCCTATACTGCTAAGGGCTTATTTATTTTTGACATAATAGGTGCCAGATATAGCTATGCTCAGTTTCTGAATTTGAGGCCAGGAAACATTTGGTTACTGAAAAGAGAGATCTGTTGGAACTGGCTGAATCCTGGAGTAGAGTCATGAAATTCAATGTTGGAGAGCATCTACATGACCTGGGAATGTCCAGCCCTCCCTCGTCATCAGCCTGTATGGCCGCCCTCACACCTGGACCCCTTGGCACACTGCTAACAGTTCAGCCTGGTCCCAGGCTCTGGGAGAAACTCTGAGTTTAGACAGGAAAATGTTCCATAGCTCTGAGTCAGTGTTTCTTACTTTAGCTGCTGATGGGGGGTAGGGGGGCTAGAATTTGGTATTGGTGCTCAGGAGGGCAGAGGCTGCAGTTTATTATTATGTGCAACTCAGATGGTAGTTGGCACTTCTCAGGCCCCTCAGAAATTTGGTTAAATTTGTTTTCAATTATACACAGATGTATGTGGCCTGAAAGGGGACACAATTTCCCAACACTTCCTAGCATTTCTCATAGTTCACAGCTTCGTGCTTCTCTCTGTTCTGTACTGCTGGTTCTGTTCTTTGTGCAGAGAGCGCACATAGGGAAAGTCCATTTCCTTCCCTTGTTCCCAAAGAAAGCCACACAAGCCTTCCGTGACTGTTTTGTATATGGGAAGAGGAGGTCACGTAAAGAGATGCTCTCACAACAATCCTATACATTTTATATATTCCAAATTTTCATTTTAGAAATGAGAACCTTGGGCCCAAAGAGGTTAAGTAAACTGACTAAGGTCATAAGACTAAAAAAACTGTCAGAGTCAGTATTAAACCCAGATCCTTCTGAGTATCTTATGCACTCTATTCCTAATATCTGCTTCTTTCCAATCATCATGTCTCACCTTAATGGGATTGAGTAGATATGCATGGATGGATAAATGTGTAAAATTAGTTTTGAATGAAAAGAATATAAACACATAAATGCAATGAGAATATGGTTTATTTTTGCAAGCAACACCAAAGTAGACTTTTAACCTTAATGGAAATCTAAAGGACATCATTTTTTAACTATTAATATACAGCTCCCTAGGCATCTACAGCAGCGGTAATACGTTATGTCTTACAAATGAAAGGGAAAACGATAAAGATAAACTGGATCACCAAAGAGGCATATGTTTGAGTATTTTATCAGGCCTAGCTCACTTAATTTATGAAAGCTCATAATATCCCTGGTTTAGATAAAAGTTGTGCCCATTAAATAGCAGAATGAAACATGCCTGCAAGTATAAAGCCTCATGGGGCATCCTGACTTATAGTCAGTATAGATAGTGTACATTGACTTATACATCTTTCCATGTTAAAATATTTAGAAATTTCATCAGTTTGAATACTGTGTGTAATTTTCCAACGTTTCTGTCCTTACATAACTTTTGTCTTTGATGGAGTGTTTTTTTTCTAGCGTTCCCAAGAAAGTGAAATATTTAAACGCTGTAGATTGATTAATATTATAAACAAATGTAATTTATGTAGAAATGCACCAGCAAATGATTCTTGTGCTCATCCTTGCATAAACAATGTACTTGTTCTGTTATGGGATTTTCCTTTTCTAAATAGAAGTCTCCCTGGGCAATCGACAGCTGTTTCTATAGGATGGTAATTAATGTTTTTTTTCTCCATTAAAAAGGAATGCTTTGCAGACTTAAAAAAAAAAAGATTAGTACAAGGATTCTTGTTATTTCCTAATTTTAAACCAGCTTTACTGAAACATGTTAGATATAGATGAGATAATTATACAGTCCAGGAATATCCTGCAGAAAAATGTGTGGTTCTCAAGCTATAGTTTCCAACCTTAGCATGCATCAGAATCACCTAGAAGGATTGTTTAAATATTCAACTTCTAATTTATTAGGTATAGGGTTAGGCCTGATATTTTTCACTTTTAGCAATCTCTCAAGTGATTCTGATGTTGTTGATCCAGGAACCACACTTTGAGGAACACTGCTCTAAATTAATGAAACTATTTTTCAAATAAAGAATATCACATTTTAGACATCCAAGTGAACATCTTTAAAACTTTATACTTCTTCTAATTTTATTTTATTTGTTTTGAAAGAGAGAAAGAGAGAATGCCTATGTGCATGCGTACAGGTTGGAGAGGGGCAGAGAGGGGGAGAGAGAGAATCCCAGGCAGGCTCAACACTGTCAGTGTAGAGCCCCCATGCAGGGCTCGAACTCATGGACAATGAGGTCATGACCTGAGCCAAAGCTGGGTGCTTAACTGAGCCACCCAGGAGCCCCTAAAACTTTATATATCTTCTAGTAATGATGCCATGCTCAAAATCTCTGGAAAATTTCTCACTTGGCTTTGCTTTGAGGGTCAGTTCATGAACCAGACAAGAAAACTATTTCCCTTATTTGAAAGTCACGCACTGGCCCCTGACTTTTCCTCTTGCTTCTCATGTTTCTAAGAAGGAAGAAGCCCTATTGAAAAACAAATTTCTGATCTTTCTACTCATACTGTCCTTCACTCTTTTGCAAGGGCAGCTCCAGTTATTGCTCACCTCTCCATTCTAGTATCTTAGCTTGAACCTGGTTGGATAAGTCTTTAATCAGGGAAGAATAAGGCCCCTTTTAGACTCAGGAAGCCCTCTAAAATCCCCCCTTCACACTGATGAAGCTGATGTCTTGGTCTCCACTTAGTTGTAGCACTCTGGAGTGGAGATAGTATGAATGACTGAATTTTGACCTGAAACCTTGAACCTTGAACCTGGCATTTCACAAGTTTTCAATGGCATTTTAATGGTAAACTGAGGAACCAAACTTCGGTTTTGTTTTTAATTTCTCTTCTCTGTGTCCTGCATCATGGACTTCTCTATTTTGAGTGGACAATATTCATGTGGGTACATATGTTCAACTCATAAATTACTTATTGAAGTCCTATCAATCCTAAGGTACTATTCCAGATTCTTCAAAAAATTACAAAAGCGAATTTAACACAGTATATCTGAAGCACTTATGTTAGTTCATGGAAGAGAATAAAAAGAAAAACAATGCTAAGAAGTGGTGCTATTGGTGGCCTGAGCAAAGAAATCTGAAGTACAGGAGGTGTGAGACCATAGGCAATTGATAAGCTAAAGAAAAGTTTGCTGTAGGAAGCAGTATTTGATAAGAGCACTGATAGACGGTAAGTCATTGAAAGGAAGGGAGCTAGTGGGATTTGTAATGTCCAAAGGAACTTGTATAAGAAAAAAAGGTAGATGGGATACCTGGGTGGCTCAGTCAGTTAAACATCTTTGGCTCAAGTCATGATCTCATGGTTTGTGATGAGTTTGAGCCCGCGGGCATCGGGCTTGCTGTCAGCACAGAGCCCTACGTTTAGGATCCCCCGTTCCCCTCTCTCTCTGCCCCTCCCCTACTTGTTCTCTCTCTCTCTCAAAATAAATAAATAAATAAACTTTTTTTAAAAAAGTAAAAAAAAAGGTAGAAACACAAGAGGGAAAGATTTTAGGAGAATAATTTATGTACACCCAAAAGTGAGAAAGTCTGGAGAAGAATGGGTGAATGGTAGACACGGAGATTCTCCATCTACAGTCTACCACATGCCCAGCTGTGAGGAATTTGGCCAAAAAAAATAGCCTTCAGCTGTCATTGCCTTTAAGGGCTGGCCCATTGTAGAGAATGACCTTGCCAAAGCCACACTCATACCCTATGGGGATACAAATGCAAAGTCTTTTAAGTTTAATGGGGAACACTCCGATTGGTGGCAAAGATTCTCTTTCAAGTTTTCTGCTAAGATGGCCAAAGTTTTGTTAGGCTGGCATTCACTTGACTTCTTCCCCTGCCCCATCCTTCAGGATACAGCTCTTGATTTCTAATAAATGTCTGTGAATTGATACTTCTATTGTAGAGAATCTGGAATTCCAGAGTGAGGCAGATATTCCTCCCTCATTCTACAGACAATCAGGAATGACTCAAGTCTATCTGAAGTCAAGTGATATGCCTAGAGATGTATTTTAAGAAAACAGATTCAGCAAGAGTGCATGGAGAAGAGAGTAAAGGAGAAGAAACTGGAAGAGAGACAAGTGAAAAATTTTGCTATAAACAAAGAGAGTGTACTGAAGTCCTGGAATCAATCATCAAGGAAAAATGGAGTTGAATGTGAGTTATGGTGAAAAAGAATAATATGAAGAACTCAGAAATTGATAGGATATGAGAGTTGAGGAGTGAGGGAGAGGAGAATTCAGGTTTTCTCTAAAATTCTGAACTTGGGCGCCTGTGAACACTGTAGGGCTCTTGACAAAAATAAGGAAGTCAAGTAAAGTAGTGTTTGTAGAAAGAAAGATAATCTACTATTTGTCCATTCTGGTATGTTTCTGTAACTCACCTTTCTGCATATGGGAATAAATTAGGTCATATTAATAGACACAACCAGAATTGCAGCACCAGCTCCCATGTCTTCTCCAATTATTTCCAGACATCCACAAGATCATGTGTTCACTAACAGGTTTTTCATGTTCTAGTGCTCTGGCCCTCCAAAGAGAAACATACCCCCTATCTAATATGCTGAATTCCAGAGCTCTGAATGTGCAAATCCACCCAACGGTGCTGAATTTGTGGTTTTCAAGCATTATGAAGCATACAGTTCAGTAGTGTCCCTCACAGGGTTGTGCAAACATCATCACTACTTCCAAAAATGTGGGGTTTTTAAACCAATTAACTAATTAATTAATTAATTTTAATACACCTTATTTTTTCAAGCAGTTTTACATTCACAACAAAACTGAATAGGCAGTATAGAAAGTTCCCACACCTTTTCTTCCCCAGCACATACATGGTCTCCTCTACCATCAAAATCCTATACCAGAGTGGTGCACCTGTTACAATCTATAAATCAATATAGACACCTCATTATCACCCAAAGTCCTTAGTTTAAGTTTCACTCTTGGTGTCTGGTCTATGAGCTCTGACAAATGTTTAATAATATGTATCCACCATTTATGGTATCATACAGAGTACTTTCACTGTAAAGACCCTCTGCCTTCCATCTATTTATCCCTCCCTTCTTCACATGCTCCTGGCAACCACTGGTGTATTTACTCTTTCCATAGTTTTGCCTTTTCCAGGAAATTATATAGTCTGCCACATAGGATGTAACCTTTTCAGATGGGTTCTTTTCACTGAGAAATATGTAGTTAGGTTCTTCTATGTCTTTTGTGTCTTATAGCTCGTACCTTTTTAGCACTAATATGCCATTGCATGAATGTTTTGCAGTTCATTTTGTTTACGTTTATATATTTACTTTGAGAGAGTGAGCTGGGGAGAGGCAGAGAGAGGGAGAGAGAATCCTAAACAGGCTCCACACTGCCAGCGCAGAGCCTGACACAGGGCTCAAACCCACTAACCATGAGATCATGGCCTGAGCCAGAGTCCAGTGTCAGATGGTCAACCAATTGAGCCACCTAGGCAGCCTGTACTGCAGTTTATTTTTCCATCCACCTACTGAAGGACTTTGTGATTGTTTCCAAGTGTTGGCAGTTATAAATAAAACCTCTATAAACATCCATCTATAGGTTTTTCTGTGGACATGTTTTCAACTCATTTGGATAAATGCCAAGGAGTACAATTGCTGGATCATATAGTATGTTTAGTTTTGTAAGAAATTGGTAAACTGCCTTCCAAAATGGTTGTACCATGTTGCATTCCTCCCAGCAATAAATAAGAACTCCCGGAGCTCCACAGCTTTGGCAGCATTTGATGTTGTCAGTGTTTGGGATTTTAGCTATTCAAATAGGTATAGTTGTTATAATTTACAGTGGTCTGACGATATATGATGTTGAACATCTTTTCCTGTGCTTATTTGCCATCTATATGTTTTCTTTGTTGAGATGCCTGTGTTTAGATCTTTTGCCCACGTTTTAATAAAGTTTATTTTCTTACTCTGAAGTCTTAAGAGTTCTTTGTATATTTGGCTAGCAGATTCTTATCACATATGTGTTTCACAAATATTTCTCCTAGTCCTCTAGGCTTGGGACATGCAGTGTCTTCTTTACCCATAAAGAGAGAATCTGTAATTATTAACCAAAACTCCCTAGCCCCTGGTGAATTCCAATCTACTTTCTGCTTCTGTTAATTTTCCTATTCTAGGTGTTTCATATAAATGGATTCATGTAACATGTGCCCCTTTGTGTCTGGTTTATTTAATCTATGATAATTTCTCAAGCATGTGTTATAACATCATTTCTTTTCAAGGCTAATATGCTGTTGTGTGTACATATGTCATTTTGTTACCTGTTTGTCTTTAGATGGACACTTAGGTTGCTTCTACCTTTTGACTCTTGGGAACAATGCTGCGATGAATGTGTAAGTTTCTGCTTGAGTCCCTCTTTTTAATTCTTTTGATAGTGTAATTAGGGGTGAAATTGCTGAGTCATGATAATACTTTTTTTTTCAACTTTTTAAAATTTAATTTTATTTAATTTTATTTTTATTTTATTTTTTTACAAATAGGTTATTGTCAAATTAGTTTCCACATAACACCCAGTGCTCATCCCCACAAGTGCCCTCCTCCATGCCCATCCGCCCTCCCCCCCACATCCATCAGTCCTCAGTTTTTGTCAGCATTCAAGAGTCTCTCATGGTTTGCCTCTCTCCCTTTCACCCATCATTTCCCCCCTTCTTCTCCCCCTTGTTCCTCAGTCAAGTTCTTCCTAATCCTCCTATACGTGCAAACATATGATATTTGTCCTTCTCTGCCTTGAGTCATGATAATGCTATGTTTAGCTTTTTAAGGAACTGCCAAACTGTTTTCCGCAGGAGCTGCATCATTTTCTGGATTCTTTTGTGTCTATCCCTTTGAGGGTGGCCTAATGCCCACCCCCCTTCTACTCTGCTGCCTGTCAGTGTGGGCCCTGAAGGAACATGCCAAAGCCATGCACCTGAGTCTCCCTCTTTCCTCCACATGTCCCAGACCTAGTTCACAAAGAAAGTTGGGGAGCAGTAGCCTATTTTGAAAATCCATCATTTTTGAACTGGTAGGCATTTTGATGCTGCTATTTGAAACTAAGGTAGCTTTAATTTTGCATTTCGGATTTTAACTTTTTAGTTGACATTTTATATTCACTTGAGATATTTATCATCTGCCTGCCATGGCACACATTTTATAGCAATGAGGAAAAACAAATCAGTGAACAAATGGAACAAATCCTATAATTGAGCTTACAGTCCAGTATAAGAGACAGAAAATAAACATAACTTTTAAAAACAAGACAAGTTAGGTTGAGATTAGTGTCATATTAAAAAGTGATGTGGGGGAGTCTGGGTGGCTCAGTCAGTTAGGTGTCTGACTTTGGCTCAGGTCATGATCTTGCAGTTCATGAGTTTCAGCCCCATGTCAGGCTTTGTGCTGACGGCTCAGAGCCTGGAGCCTGCTTCAGATTCTGTGTCTCCCTCTCTCTCTACCCCTTCTCTGGCTCACACTCTGTCTCTCTTTCCCTCTCAAAAATAAATAAACATTTTTAAAAAGTGATGTGATAGAGAGTTCCTTCATAAGACACTCTGGTGGTTAGGATGGCTGATGGACACCTGTCTGAAGTGACTCTGGAAAGGTGACTGGAAGGGTGGAGGAAGTCAAGTATGTGAAGAAAAGGTGGTGGGTGCCATTCTGAGGCATAAGGAACAGCAAAAGCAGAGTATTTAAGATAGGAAAGATCTTGGCATGTTTAAAGTACGTAAAGAGCCATGGAGAGAATCACAGTGAATAAGTAAAGAGGCACAAGAAGGGATAGAAATGCAGGCAGGACTCCATGGAGCACTGAGAGTTCAAGACCGGGAAGCAGTGTGGAATTCATTCTGGGGGCAATGAGCAGGTTCAAACAGCATAGGAACCTGATAAAATCCATGCAATGTGTGTTCTCAGTACTGATTCTTCTGCTGCTGTATTCAGGATTCTAGTCGTGCCCATGGTGTTCACACTGCCCTGAACCTTCACAAGAGAATCCCATCAGGTTCAATGTGGTTCTTCTCTCTCCTTTTCCTTGAAGAATTGGAAGGGTGTTTTAGAATGGTGTTCTGGTATACCGTTTAAGAACATTGAAACATCATGGTCTTAGTGTTCATTGTATTCTCTCCCCAAAAGACACCTTCTACAACTCCAAGACACTAGAACCAAATAGAACCAATCAGATCACCTTGAACATTAATTTGGAATTGGGATCTAGGGTTTGTAGCCAAGTGGCTGCAAGTATGAAGCTAAAGTCATTGTGGCAGCCTTAGGTGGTTCATATGTATACCATTTCAGAGAATGAGACAGACAGACACACACACAATGAAGAAGATAAAGAAGAAGGGGGAGGAGGGGGCGAGTAGAGGAAAGGAGGAGGAGAAGGAAAGAGGAGGAGGAGGAAGAGAAAGAACAAGGAGGGGAAGAGGGAGGGAGGTGGCAGAGGATGGTGGGTGGGGAGAAAGGAAAGAGGAAAGAGGAAGAATGAAATGGGTAGAGCAAAGCAGATATGAAGATTAATAAAGGAGAGACTGGGCCCTTGGTCTAGACTCTCATGTGACCGTCTCCACTTTTCCCTAAAGTCAGGCTCTTCTTTCCATGGGACATCTCTCTCTCTCTCTTTTTTTTTTAATAATTTTTCTCTGTTCATTTTTTAAAATTTTTTTATGTTTTTTATTTATTTCTGAGACAGAAAGAGAGAGAGAGAAATAACGTGAGCAGGTCAGAGAGAGAGGGAGACACAGAATCTGAAACAGGCTCCAGGCTCTGAGCTGGCTGTCAGCACAGAGCCCAACGCTGGGCTCGAACCCACAAACCGTGAGATCATGACCTGAGCCAAAGTCAGACGCTTAACCAAGTGAGCCACCCAGCGCCCCTCCATGGGATATCTCTTTAGCTAACCAATAAATTCCTCAGTTTTGCTTTAACCAATGTAGTAGGTGTTTTTACTTACTACCTTAATGGGAAAGAAGCCAAGGGGAAAGCATGATTGGAGTAAAATAGCTGGGGGCAATTTACTAGGAACATCTTTAGAACATTTTTATGCATAAAATTTAGGGCTTAGTACACTTAGAATAAGGGAAAGGAAAAGGAAAGGAATGTCAGATAGCATCAGTAGGTCCCCATATTTATGATGATGTCCTGCTCAATTTCACAGTCTGCTTGAACTCTGCTTTCTCTGAACATAAATTAGAAAACAAAAGGGAATGGAAAACAAGGTCTTGTCCCTGGCATGCCTTGCATGCCCACAAATACTGACTTTTAGTGGTAACTGGAGAGTTTACTCACCCTTCCTATGCACCTCTGCTATGAAACCAAATTGCCACCTGGTGTTCAGATTACTGCTTTGTGCTCATATCTGGAACTTGACACAACTTTCATTTTCAGTTTAGAGTTTGAAATAGCATGATTTATCTCTTTGGGGGAAAGGTAGAGTTCGAAAACTCCCGTGTGGATTGTAGATTTTGCTTCTCCGGTGAAAGTCCCACCTTATTCCATGAGTGATGCAAACTGTTCTATCATGTGGACATGTGTACATGTATGTTTTCATTCTGTTTTCATACTTAGTGCCAGAAAAGAGGTCATTGACCCCAATTCTTGGACCTGCAACACCATTGTCTCACCGTCGTCATGTGAATAACCACACCATAAAATATTACTGATATTTTATATGATCTGGAAGCAACTTTAATGACAAATGTATACTGTGCAAATACAAAGGAAAACTGATTTATTGAGCCATTAGGTCTCTTCAGGGCACATTCGTCCCAGTTGCCCAATAACTTTCGTTTTAGGGAGTTTTATAGTGGACAGGAGGGTTGGAGGAGTGTTAGGTATGGCATACTGTTTTTACCATTTAAAAAGTAGTCATGTAAGGTTATACCAACATCAAAAGAAGTTCAAAAAGAAATAAGACTGATATTAATTTCAATACTTTAACATATTCTTATCATTTTCTGTGATAATCATATAGTAAGTATATGAACTCCAGATTCGACCCTACTGTCCATTCCAGGCACCAGGCACAACCCTGGCAAACCTCAGCTCTGGCTTCTACCTCCTCTGATTAATTTAACCTGTGTTTGAACTTTGTATGACTGGAAGCATATAGCACTTATCATATCCTTTCACTCAATATTGGTTTTTTAAAAATGTTNCGGCACAGAGCCTGACATGGGGCTCGAACCCACGAACCGTGAGATCATGACCTAAGCCAAAGGCAGACGCTTAACTGACTGAGCCACCCAGGCGCCCCTCAATATTGTTTCTATAAAGTTCATCCATAGGATTGCATCTACCTGGAGTGGTCATTTTCATTGTTGTATAGTATTTCATTTCATTTCATTATAAAGAGAGAATGTGTGGAGGAGGAGGAGAGGGGCAAGAGGAGAGAGAGAGAGAGAAAAAATCCCAAGCAGGCTCCACACTTAATGTGGAGCCTAACACAGGGCTCAATCCCACGACCATGAAATCATGACCTGAGTGGCAATCAAGCGTCAGATGCCCAACTGACTGAGCCACCCAGGCATCCCTACTATTTCATTTAAAAATAAACTATAATTTATTTATCCATTTAATATTATCACTTGGGCCTATTATTAGCAATGCTGCTATGAACATTCTTGCACATTGTGTGGGAAAATATGATTATATTTTGTGTATATACACTTAGGTATGGTTACTTCTAGATGAACTGTGACTGATAGAAAAATAATGAGATGGTGCAAGATACTCCCAAATTTAATGCTTTTTGCAGTACGCACTTAAAGGTTAATTGAATGGATGGACATATAAACATAACAAATGAGTAGTTTTATTCTTTTTTTAATGTTTTTTGAGAGAGAGAGAGAGAGCAGGGGAGAGGCAGAGAGAGACACACACACAGAATCTGAAGCAGGCTTAGGTTCTCAGGCATCAGCACAGAGCCCCATGTGGGGCTTGAATTCATGAACCATGAGATCATGACCTGAGCCAAAGTCAGATGCTTAACCAACTGAGCCACTCAGGTGCCCTTGAAAATGGGTAGTTTTAAAGGTAATGATGTGTTTAAACATTAGCATTTATCTACTTAAATATGTAACTTTGAAAGCTCTCAACTAATTATAGTTCTTAAAATTGGGTTATTTTATCATGAATCCTTTGCTACTTTCTTTTACTCCTTCGAATGCTAAATTGAGAACTGGACATGAAGAAGAATATGATAACACTGGATTTTATTCTGCTCAGGTAACTTTAACACCTCATGCCACACTGCATATGTGTAAACCTATCCCTAAACAAAAATTAGATGATGTACAACACGATGTTGTGCAGAACCACAAGATCTCTGCTTTCAAAGCTGGCGTCTACATTTGCAGAGAAACCCATCGAATGATGCCATTTGGACAAACCCTCCATGGCCACCTGCACTCTGCACCCTCATCAGCATTTGTCACACAATTTCACTGCTTTTGACTTTGCAGGCGGAGTTTTGATTTTAGTATCAGCCCATGAAACAGTGTTTGTACATCTGTCCCTTTGGAAAGGTTTCACCAGCAGACTAAATCCCTTAAAGCTGGCAGGAAGGGACTGCTGGCTTTCCATGGACTGTGTATGGATAGCTGACTGAGGGATCCAGATTGGAAAATTGGCTCCTATCTTTTTGTGATGTGTCATTTTGTAAATGGCTCAAAGTGAAGCAAAAAAAGATCATAGGTTCTGCCCTTTTCCTCTTCTGTTTCTTCTGCCATGCTCTTCAAGCAAACAAAATATGATGAAAGCCATGTAACATATGCTCGTTTCTGCAACTTGTAATGTGCAGAATTAGAGCTCCCTCAAGAACTGTGTCTTTCTCTTAAGTCTAATCAGCACATAGACTGATGGCTGCCATCTTGTCCTATGCACTCAGGCTCAAGCCTATTCAGTGGCCTCCCCTCAGGTGTTTACATGAGCTCAAAGTATCTGGGAGACCACCGCAGAGCAGGACAGAAGAGCTGGGGTATGAAGTCTAATTAATGCCTTTGGGGGCCAGACAGGTGCTACAAAGGGTGAAGCTTTGTAAATGAGTTAAAGGGAGGGACAGGGGCTGTTTCCAGTGGAGAGTGTATGCTTCCCCGAAAACATGCAAATACATTTTTTCTTTCTTTTTTAAAAAATTTTTGATGTTTTATTTTTGACACAGAGAGAGAGAAAGAGAGAGAGCAAGCAGGTGAGGGCAGAGAGAGAGGGAGACACAGAATCCAAAGTAGGCTCCAGGCTCTAAGCTGTCAGCACAGAGATGGATGCAGGGCTCGAACACACAAATGGTGAGATCATGACCTAAGCCGAAGCCCAAAACTTAACTGACTGAGCCCCCCAGGCACCTTGCAAATACATTTTTAAAAACTCTGAGGTTACTTGGTTTCTACATACACATGTCTCTGTCCACATACACTTTGCACACACACGTACACAGGTAAATACCACATACACTGTTTCTCACTCATGCATAAACCTGTTTCCTCCAAAACTGCCAGGTTCAGAAGGGTAAAATAGTTTGCTGCTGGGCTGTATTTCCTGGGTCCTGTTTTATCAGTCCTATTTAGGCCGTCAAAGGATGATGAAGATTTAGCTTAGTGTTGTTTGATGGACAGGGATTTTTAGTCAATGTGTGTATGTGTGAAATTATTCCATCACACACACACACTCACACACTCACCTACACACCCAAGGATAACTGATTTGAGAGAATCCATTTCAGCAGAGATGGTGACAATTTTGTGAAACACTAGACTTGAAACGGGGAAAAAGTACTAAATTAAGGAGCAAAAGGCATGTAAATAGATGAGAAACAGAAGTTTGCAGGAAGCCCTGATTTGTTTAAATCCTATTTTGTTGATTACTCAAATCACAAGTAAAGAATATGCACTATCTAATATGCATAGTGATAATGATGATAAATTTCATGATTTAAGGGGAAATAACCAAGTAATCCAAGTTTCATTATAAACATTGGGATTGTTCTAGGAAGACACGTGGAGTTTTATGATGATTTAATGATGATGGTCCTTGGTTTTCTTCCTAATCTATCTCCATGCATGTACCTGCGGCAGGCACACATTCCCTGCTTTCTCCACTCCCACCCCCACCCCCAATCTGCAAGCACTTTCTTTCTCTCTTTTTGCTTTAATAAAACTGCTGCAGTTGGAGAAATAGGGAAAAGAGGTAGATTTTAGAGAAGAGTGTGAAATATTTCAGAGTGTTAGAATATCCTGGGCCTGACATCAATCTTTTGACTGTTGATACATCTTATTTCATTATAAAGATTGCATTTGAAAAAAATCTCATACTCCACTAACAGTGACTGTAATGTGTTTAACGGGTATCTTTTAATATGCATGTATTTTTGTCGAGTGTTGTATACAGGTATATTAAATTTACAATACGGTGTAGGTTTCATACTGTATCTTCCTTTTTTCCAGTATACACTAAGTGTTTAAGATCAATCTATATTGTCAAGTTGATAACAAGTTCGTACCTTCTGTTTACTGAATAATTCTCTGTGATGCACAACACCACTCTTGTCTTTCCTCTTTTCCCATGATGGACATTCAGTTTGCCTCCAAACTTTTACCAACTCAAATAATGCTTTGGACCAATCTTTATGGAGTGTGTAAGAAGTTTCCTGGGATTTACAACCCGGACTGGTATACTATGGTACTTAAAAATATACAAATGTAATATGCAAATACATATAAAATGTATGCATTTACATATGTAAATATATCATTATATTTATATATTACATGTGTGAATATAGTCAGGTAGTGTTGGATTTCTTTCCAGAATTTTTTGCCCCAGTTGTCTTCACTCTAATTAGCAGTTCATAAGATAAGGGTCCATATCCCTGTGAACACTCATATCCCTATGAAAGGCAATATCTGACTTTCTAATGATTGCCAACTTAAAAACTTTGATGTGATATCTTATTGGTGTCTTTTTTAGCGTTTTCTGATTGCCAATAATTTTGAATGTGTTTTGAAACTCTTATGATCATGTTGGGTTACTTCTTCTGTAAACTGCATGTCTGTTTCCTTTGTCCATTTTCTGTGAGCCTTCTCCAGCTGATTGTAGGAATCTCCTGCTCATTCCACATATTGACACTTTGGTTTAAGGCATTGTGTATATCATCTTCTTTCCTATCACCCATTAACTCCTTTGCAAAATTCCTGAATTTCTAAAAAATCAGAGTGACATCCTCTTGCCTCAAAGACTGTGTTTTTAAAGTGTTGTTGAGAATCTCTTTCACCCATAACATGCTGGAGAAGGGACAGTCTCTATCTGAGCCTTAACAGAGACCTGGAGATGTTCTCAGAAATGGCTTGATGGAAACAAACTCACAGCCATTTCTTAAGTCCATGTAGAAACCTCACAAAAAAATATATCCCTTCTCCTCCTTGGTGGTAAAATAGGTGTAAATATGGGAACAACAGCCAAAAAGTCATTTCCCTTTGTGAGTGAACTATTAAGCGGTTGTACATTAGAATTCCTGTTGAGCTGTGGCTCTCCCTATCACAGGAGCCACCTGAGCTCTACTGGCACCCACCACTCCCATTCATTGAGAAGAACCCTTCCAAGAAATGAAGATGCTTCTATTAACTGTGTTCTCTAGGAAATATCAAAAACTGAAAGGCAAAGCTAAGTGTATTTGTATTTGGTCATCGTTATTATGGCTATACTGTTCATTTTATATTCATAGATCTTGGCATATATAATAATGCAAAAGAGAATGAAATATTAGAATGTTCTATTTCTAAATGAAGACTGGGAAAACATAAGCTCATGCTGTTGTTTCTAAAATTTGAGACTATCTTTAGCTGATTTTTCTGAAGACTAAAATAGCATTACTATCCTAAGGCCTGCATGAAATGACTCCCTCAGTTAAGTTCCCATTTGGCACTGAGTATCCTAAGTTGGCTAAGGAAAGATATTATGCCCCATGAAAGGCTATACTTGATTAGTGAGACAATGACCAGCAAGATACATAACTGAATGAAAAATACAGTAATGTAGGTTTAAGGGAGTTATTGTTGCCGATAAGATGTTTAAATATACTGAAGTTGCTTCTGCCATAAATATTTTACTGTTTCATCTCCTAGAGATTATTTCTCACTCATGTATTACTGTGAAGGTTTTTGCAAGCCTTTTAGCTTGTAAAACTTGAGCTTTTTTCCCTCAGATTCATTTTCCTACTCATAGACATCCACATTTTATACTAGTTTCCTTTTGACTGAGCATGTTACAGGAAGTTACCCTAATCTACTGCCTGTCAGGGATACTGAATTACGTAGCTCTATAACTTTGTCTTCCTTATAAGTTACTTATATGGCATATCTTTTCAAAAGTGTCAAAAACACTGAGAGTAATATTTTTCATTGCATTTCCTAATATCTATCATGGATTAGAATGTTAAAATATAAATCTATAACTATCAGTTCTACTCAAAATAATTTGGCGATTTAAAAAATTCCGGATATAGGTTTGAATCCATAAGTAATTTTTATTCTAAATAGTTTAATATTTTTATCATTGATCTAAAAGTATGGTTGGCCTGTTAATAGAAAAAATAAACGCTTAGAAACTGGACTCTGTTTCTCCTGAAAAATTAGTATATTCAAGGTCCAGAAACACTTGCTAAGATGGTATCAAAATAAGATACTGTGTTTTATCACAATTAATCCTAATCACCCGAGCTAATAAACTATCATGCATTTTATTTTTTTATTTTTTAATGTTTATTTTTGAGAGAGAGACAGAGTGTGAATGGGGGAGGGTCAGAGAGAGAGGGAGACACAGAATCCAAACCAGGCCCTAGGCTCTGAGCTGTCTGTCAACACAGAGACCCATGCCAGGTTTGAACTCATGAGCCGTGAGGTTATGACCTGAGCCAAAGTTGTATGCTTAACCAGCTGAGCCACCCATACGCCCCTTACCATGCATTTTAAAATACTATATATACCAGACTCTTACTAGACCAAATTGAAGATCCTTTCTTAACCAATACACAATGAAATTACTTAGTCAAATGTTATAGACTTCTAGACTTATTCTGTGCCATTCAAGTGCTTTCTTCCTTTCTTTTCTCTTGTTCTCTTTTTCTTCTCTCTCTCTCTCTTTTTTTTTTTTTTTGTGCAAAAAGATGATTCCATTAAAGCATGGGGATAGGACCTATGGTCAGAAAGAGCTGCCCCAGGATTGTGATAAATGACTGATTATATACTTGGGACATGGGAGAGGTAAAGTCAAGGGGAAGTTTCTAAAGGGACCGTACAATGTTTTCAGTGCCTCATCGGCATAACCACCATGAAACTCCCTTCCTAATTCTCGAAATCTTAGTTTTTCCCTGAAAGACTGCAGAGTGAATTTGTTCAATAGTGTTCTCTTGCTTGGCAAATATCTTTTATTTTAAAGCTCTAGAGGTCTTTGTTTTATTCCTTGATACTTCTAAGTTAAGGTATTTTTGTAATAATATAACACAGAAAAAGCAATAGAATGATCTAAAAACTTTTATTTTGGTCATCATTGAATATTTTAATTCTTTTTCCAGTGTTTTCAACCACAGTTTTTATCCACATGTTAATGGCAGTTGGCACTGGAGAATCTTCAGTTGTTGTGTACGCTGCCATCTTGCTCAACTTCTCTGCCTCTTTTCACAGGAAACTTCTCTGTGATGAAATTCAGCAGCTCGGATAATATACTGGCACCACTGGCAATGAGGAATCTATTATGTTGTGCCCTTACAATACCACTAAGTAATTATAAGCAGTCAGTCAATGAGATTATAAAACTCGTCAGAATAAGAAAGAGAAAGTATGCAAAATGATACTACAAGGGATCATAGTTATGGAATGCTGACTATGACTCATCATGCTGACTGTGGGAAGTTTCCTGAAATCAGTTCTTCTAATAATCCTAGGAGGTAGCCATCATCATGACCTGCATTTTAAAGATGAGGAGCCTGAGAATCATGAAGCTAAAGACTAAATCTCTATTCTGAATGATTTCATGAACCAATTAGACAGGGAGAAAGCCCTCATCAAATGGCTACATTTATCTTGATAAAGTCCCAATGACTCTCTTTTGCTTCTCCTTTGCCTCCAGAGATGTGTCTAGTAAGAAGTTGTTACAGCCAATGTCAAAGAGGTTGCTGGCTGTGTTCTCCTCTAGGATTTTGATGGTTTCCTGTTTTGCCTTTAGGTCTTTCATCCATTTTGAATGTATTTTTGTGTATGGTGCACAAAAGTGGTCCACTTTCATTCTTCTGCCCATTGCTATCTAGTTTTCCCAACACCATTTGCTGAGGACACTCTTTTTTCCCCTGGGTATTCTTTCCTGCTTTGTTGAAGATTATTTGACCATATAGTGAATGGCTACATTTAAAGGTGAATGTTTTGTGGAGCTTGATTGAGGACAGGGATGGCTCATTCCTGATGATGGATTACACAGGCTTTCACCTAGTAACACATCCAACCTGCCACCCAAAGCTTAGACTGATAAAATAGTATGACAGAGTCCTTGAGAAAGCCTAACCAATGAAGATGGGTAGAATGAATTATGGTCTATATATGTTATAGAATATTTTAGTGCTGTTAAAATAATAATAAAGTTATACCAGTGGACTTGAATAAGCCTCTATGACTGGTATTGTTAAGTGAGAAAGGTAAGATGAAAACTAGTGTTTATAATGTATCATATTTATAAAGCACTTAGAAACATCTCCCTGTACATATGTATTTGTGTGTGTTTGTGTGTGTGTGTATCTGTGTGTGTGTAGATAAGTAAGAAAATTATAAACCAGGTGCTAACCTGAGTTACCTTAGCATGATGGTATGGTGGTCATGGTAGAGAATGTAGTTGGAAGAGGAAATAAAATGAAAAATAAGAGAACATTAGATACTAATAAACAAAAGTACCCCAGCATGTGCCCCACTTTTGTAAAGTAATATATATAGTCGCTATGGGCTGGATTGTGTCTTCTAATAAGGATGTTGGAGTCCTAACCCTCTGTACCTGAGAATGTGAGCTTATTTGGGGATAGAGTCTTTACCCATCAAGTTAAAGTAAGGGATAATCAAGTTAAAGTGAAGCCGTTTGGGTAGACCCTAATCCAATATGACAGGTGTTATAAAAAGTAGAAAATTGGGGCACAGAATGGACGATATGAGAAGACACAGGGAGAAGTCAGCCCTCTATAGACTGAGGACTGCCCAAGGCAGACATCAGCTATGAGAGAGGCCTGCTTCAGGTCCTGCCCTCAGAGCTTGTAGAAGCATCCAGCACTGCCAATACCCTGCTTTCAGACTGCTAGCCTCCAGAGCCACAACACAAAGTTCTGTTATTTAAGCCACTCAGTTTATGACATGTTTTTACAGCAGCCTTAGGAACCGAATACAAGGGCATCTCCATTCATAAAGACATTAGGGGAGAAAAAGATAAAGTTTAACTACTTCCATTTGTAGGGATCTTTAGGATACATGGTCAAGTGAAAAAAACAGTATTAGAAAAAAGAAACAGTATTAGGAAAAAATAAACAATATTAGGAAAATGTGGGTGGAATGCTTGTATTGAAATGGAATAATTAGTAGACAGGAGTTGAAATACCAGCTTTACTACTTATCTGTGCAAACTTGGGGAAGTTAACATCAGTTTTGTTATCCATTCAATGAGGCTAATGATGCCCACATATTAAGGGTGCGTGGGGAATAAATGGCCAAATGATGCATGCAGAGTTTTGATGCCTTCTTTGCTGCTCAGGACCTTGACATTTGCTCTCTCCTATGTCTGAAAGGTTCTTGACATAGCTGACTTTTCATCACCTCAGAAAGCGTCTCCTGAGCATTCATTTTCCCCTTTATTTTCTCTATCACACAGCACCTAGTTTACCTAACTCATATCACTTTTCCCAACCTCACGTTATTTCTTTGGTTTCTAATTTATTTTCTATTTCTCCCCCAGTCCACTTGCTCCGTGAAGGCAAGGATTATTTGGGTTCTGTTCACCACTGACTCTCCAGTGCCGAAGATATTTGTCAGGCACAGAAAGACAATCAAGAAATATTGTTGAATGAATGTCTGAATAGACAAAAGTGCTCTGTACAGTATTTACCACATACTAACTACAGAGCAAATATTGGCTATTTTTTCTTGTTATTATTATAGGTTTACTATAATCTACACATTGGGAAAGAGAGGAGGATTTCTTCATTCTCCACCATCCCTATTCACCCCAGACGTGGGAAGCATACATTTCCCTGACTCAGAGAAGAGATCTGATCGGAGCCCTGTTTTAATTTCACAGAATCTGTCCAAAACTACTATTAAGGACTACTTAGGCAGGCAAATAGCTCACCAACAGCCTGCAGATGTCCCTTAACATAATGGAGGCCTTATTTGGCCTCCACATCAGTGACCTTATTTGGCCCAGGTAGTTGTCAAAGGCATAATTATTTTTAAATATAAAATAGGAACCACTGCTCTTTATCCAGAAATGTAGCAACATCCCATCTGGAGAATAATATGGCAGTTGCTGAGAAACAGCATATAGAAATAATAATTTTTGGACAGAATGTAGCATAAAATCCAACAAAAATGAATGGATCTAGGTAAGTAAATTATAGTGATCCAAAGGCAATTTATTTGGATTGCTAATCAACTTGTTAGAAAAGGTGGCTTGAAAATTATTACCGGCAAAATGGTGGTGGGGCCTGTGGCTTCAGAGCACTCGGTATTAATTAGGCTGTGTTCACACTGATTTTTCTTCCTCCTATAATTAATATCCGGGACGCATGGCAACTAGGCACATATACCTATGTAACATGTCCCTTTGATACTCCTTGAAGGGTTCAAAATATGTCAAATTAAAAAAAAGATTAATGTTTATTTATTTATTTTATTTATTTTTGAGAGGGAGAGAGAGAGAGACAGCGTGAGCAGCGGAGGGTCAGAGAGAGAAGGAGATACAGAATCTGAAACAGGCTCCATGCTCTGAGCTAGCTGTCAGCACAGAGCCCGACGTCGGGTTTGAACCCACGAACCGTGAGATCATGACCTGAGCTGGAGTCAGACGCTTAACCAACTGAGCCACCGAGGCACCCCAATGTTTGTTTATTTTTGAGAGATAGAGAGAGATGAAGCATGAGTCAGGAAGAAGGTGTGGGGCTGAGGGAAGAAGCCCGAGGGACGAAGGTGTGGGATTCGTGGTTTGTAAAGGTGCAACATTGGGCAGAGTGGCCTTTACCAGAGCCATGCACAGGTCAGCTTCAATACCTGAACACATCCTTGGATTTTCTAACACCTTCCATGGGCACTAGGGCGGGTACTTATGATGAATCCAAATTGAAACATCATGTGAATATTTTCGCATATAAGTCCTTTTCCACACAATTAAATATTAATTTATGCGTCATTCAAACGTAGAAGTAGATATTAAAACTGATTAGATGACTTACTGATTTGGTGGGGCAAAGGCATCTGCCAAATTGGCCTTGTATTCTAAATTTCATTTTAAAAATACACTTTATGGGGATTTTTATCATAATTGAACTAGAATTTGCCAAATTGCATTCCACGCTTGTTGGTTTGCAAATTGGCGCAGATACACAGAAGCCAAGGAGAGACAGAAGAAAGAGGCAGACCACTCCAGGTGGGCAGGTGGTGGGTTTAATAAAGGAACTTACATATGAGGCTTGTCTTAGACAACCATAAGGTGAGTAGATCTCCACACTCACCTGCCAGGATCTTAGAAGTTTATGTAGTGGCCTTAACTGGGCCACTGTGCAGATGGTCTCAGCAACACCAATTCTCTCAAGGCTACATCCTTGAAACAGCTCCTAGTGTGGGCACAGTGAGCAGAACATACATTCCAAAGATGGAGGAGAGCACGAAGAGCTTCCTATGGCCCAGGCCCAGGTACCGGTCAACCAATGGTCACGTTGTGACCTCCTTTAACAATGCTACACAAATGACTTTCAAGATATTAGTAGATATTTCTCAAAAAAAAGGAAAAAGGATATGATATTCCATGTTCCTCAGAATTTCTGATCTCCCCATCAGATCATGTGACAAAGGGTACCTTTAAACTAGAGTTAGGAGCACCTGGCTGGCTCAGTTGGTAGAGCTTGTGACTCTTGATCTTGGGGTTGTGAGTTTGAGCCCCAAGTTGGGTATAGAGATTATTTACAATAAAAATTAGAGTTAGAACTTCTATACTATGTTACTATCCTAATTTGTTTATTCCCTAGAAAAATACATTTTACAGAAGTTCCTGGGTGTATGACCCAGGGTTCCGATTACTTTTACTGGTCAAAATACTTTTACAGTGTTTTACAAATACTAAATTCATATATTAAATATATTCTAGGCATAATACTTCACTACATATTATATCAAATTTTTCTTTTTTATTATCTTCCAATTTGCTTAGTACTGTTAATCCTTGGCATAATTTTAACACCAACTATAATAATATTATGGCAGTATATTATACTTTTTACTGCTTATTACATTTAAGATATAATAATATTTAATAGTTCTTTCTGTTTGTGCTTTTTAAACATAATTATCTAATTCCTTAATATAGACTTTTTATGTGAATAATTTAAAACTTTTACACACACACATGCATACTCTCATTATGAATTAGCAGAACATTTAAGTCACTAAGATGCTAAAGGGGAAATACTACCCTTAATAAAACAAAATACACCAACAAAGTTTTAGGAAAAAAACAAACAAATTTGTTCATGTTCTTCTGAATCTCAGTTTAGCCAACAGACAGCTGAATGCTTCTAAAGTTAAACAAATTCCTCAGGAAACAATAAAAAAGAAGTGCTTTGGAAATTTAAATAATGACTTTTATATCATTATGGTGTTTGTTTATCTATCTATCATCTATCTATCATCTATCTATCTAATCTATCTATCATCTATCTATCTATCTACCTACCTATCTATCATCTATCTATCTATCTATTTAATCAAGGTGGTAAATTAAAATACCAACTTGGAAGCCACACTTTGCTGATGGTATGAAAGTGGTTTTGCTCTTTCCTTGGAGGAAAGGTATTATATAAGTGCTCCCAAACAAATGGATTTCATATTCTATACTTTCCATTTTCCGTGAACATTGTAAACACATTGGGGTCCATTTAAAATGCTGTTTTGGTGGTTTACGCAGCTGGACCATCTTTAAGGGGAAACCATCCTTTTGAAAGAAAATTTTTTAAGTTTATTTATTTTGAAAGAGAGCAAAAGAGCACAAGCAAGGGAGAGGCAGAGAGAAGGAATCTCTAACAGGCCCCATGCTGTCAGCACAGGGCCTGATGCAGGTCTTGAACCCACCAACTGTAAATCATGACCTGAGCCAAAGTCAAGAGTTGGACACTTAACCAACTGAGCCACCAGGGGGCCTTGTGAACCATCTTGAATTGAAGATCTTTTGGTGTAAAATTATTTTTGAATGGGTCTCAAGATGGATTTGTTATTAAATTATTAAATCATAGTTTGATAAGACTGAAAAGTTTCCTAGGAGGTGGGAGTTTTCATTGTAAAGCTGAGAAAGTCCTAGAAAATGAGTTGGTCATCTTACTTTCAACTGAATACACCCTGGGGGATTTGAGTAAAGTCATGCTCTAGGACTAGTTGAATCAGTCCTGGCTTCAGATTAAGTTGGGCAACAAGAGCCTTTATTATCTTTAAGGGAAAAAAATTGTTACTCCTAGTTGCCATAACTTATATCATTTTCCCATTTTTCTCTGGGAAAATTCCAATTCTCAGGTTCTCAACATGGCATATCAAGTACCTTACCATCTGGCCCATAACTTCTCCGTCCTTCCCTACCTCACACCCTCCTCCATCCCTCACTCCTTACCATACTCCAAACCTGCCGAACTTTTAGGCATTCTCCTTCAAGTCTTGAGACCTGGCTCTTTCATTCAGGCTCCTTCTTTTGCTCTCTCTCATGCTTCCCTCCATTCAGCATACTCTTTTTGTAAGATAGCTCAAATATCATTGCCTCTGAGCAACTGTTTTCATCCTCCTCAGGAAAAGCTATCTCCTCATCCTTTAAGCTCAATGAAGGTTCTGTTTATATCTCGATAATATAATTGATCACTTAGTATTCCAAATATATTTAATTTGAAAATATCTCCTCTACTAGATATTTCTCAAAAACAGTGATATGACTTATTTTTATCTCCAATGCCTAATCTCTTGCCTGGTGCACAATAAAATTTGTCAAGTAAACATCTTAGATTAATATATTTATTATTTTTTTAAACAAATGAGAAAACTGAAGCTCAGAGAAATCAAATGATTTTTCCCTTTATTGATAGCTAGGAAGTGAGTAAGGCAGGGTCCAACTCTAAAGACCATGCATTTATTACCACTTCTATTGTATACATTGATTGCCAACAGCACACACTCTCAACTCCCAGTGGAGAACTCCTGAAAGCAGCAGGAGGAATATTTATCAAGAGAATGAGAAAGGAAGTTCATTGCCTTTTGAGGCAATGATCTGAACGACAATAGAATTCCTCCAAGGAATAATGGTCCATTTGGATTAGAATGATTTTGTACTAAAAAGAGTCCTTTTTTCCTGTCTTGCATATTTCAGGTAAATTTAGACCAGTCTTATTGATTTAGGTCAGCTTGCTATGCCTCTGATTCCATTAACCAGTATATTTCTCAAACAAATCTTAGCATAAACTAAGATCTTGTTTGTAATATCTTTTGTGCATATAAGAGGGAGACAGCTATTCTGATAAATCAGACCATTCAATTAACATCAATTTAAATTAAACTCCATGGTTTGTCACTACTTATAAGGTTCTGTTTGATAACATACTCTACTTTCTTCAATCAATTTGATCTTCAATAATTAAGGTGAAATATCAAAGGTTATCGATGTGTAGAATTACACGTACCTCAAGCCAATTTTAAGAGCTAATAATTTGTGTGAAATGTAGATAATTTCAAGAAATATAGTCAATTTTTTAACTATTGAATTAAAATAAAAAGTCTGGTGATGAATTTTCACTGCTTTTAATGAAACATCAATGTTTCTTGTTTTGAGGGGATTTATTCTGTGTGCCTGGAACAAATTTCCAGACTTTTTAGGCGCTTTGTTTCTCTCGCAATTAGAATAAGTACTTAAGTTGTCATGGAAATACTCCCCTCTATAAAAATTCTTAAAACAGAGGCTTTCTTGATTTGTCTCTCTTTGCAGAGAAGGCAATTACTACTGCTACCTTTATCCTCCTTTCTTTGTGATTTTGTATATTTCCCCAGTACCTTCCAATTCAGATCATTTTGTAGCAGTTTCATGGGGCTTGATCTCTAGATAAAAATGCCTCTTCATTCATGAGAAACAGTAATAACATTCAGATGGTGTTCTAAGCTTTTAGTAGTTGACAACAATCATTGAAAAGGTGCAGATGTGTAGCTGAGGTATTGTTACGTTGGCTGCTTTTAATGTAATTCAATCTCAGAATATTCTAGTAGTTACTTGGTTATAGGCTTTTGTGCTCTCTGAGGTAAGTGATGGCTGGTCTCAGCAGCCACACACCTAGTTGACACATCTAGGCCAGAACCCTAATCTCATTCATCTCGGTGAGATTTGACCCTTACTGTATGGCAGGTCAGTTGATAAATATGTCGATCCTTGAATATCAGTTTGAACTGCGTAGCTCTGCTTGTACTTGGATTTTTTACAGTACAGTACAGTAAATGTATTTTCTCTTCCTTATGATTTTCTTAATAACATTTTCTTTTGTCTAGCTTACTTTGATGTAAGAATACAGTATATAATATATATATAACATGCAGAATATGTATTAATGGACTGTTCATATTATTGGTAAGGTTTCTGGTCAATAGTAGAATATTAATAGTTAAGGTTTTGAGGAATCAAAAGTCACATGAAGATTTTTTTGACTGCACAGGGGTCAGTGCCCCTAACCCCCATGTTGTTCAAAGGTCAGCTCTAGATCACCTGTGAATTTCTCAGGACAGGCACGGTTAAAACAAGACAATAGGCCCGAACTGGAGTACCTTATGCAAAGCCCCATGTCACCAAATTGAAACTTAATTACAATTTTGGTCTCTCCCAGAAATGGAAAGTGACCTTGTCATAACCAGTCTATTTTTTTTGCCTGATATACTTCCCTGTTCTCTTTCCCTTCTGCCTATAAAACTCTTTAAATTTATACAGCTCCTTGAAGCTCCTCCCTACCTGCTAGATGGGATGTTGCCTGATTTATAAACTGTTGAATAAAGTCAGTAAGATCTTTAACATTTAGTGAAGTTGATTTTTGCTTTTTAACAGCACTTAATAATTATTTGTTCAATGGATAGAAACATTAAATAGGTTCTGATCCTTTATTTTGGGGGTGGGGGTGGGGGTGGGGAGTGGAGTTGAGGTTGGTGAGGTATTGATCTTATAGAACTGGTGGTTTAGTAAAAAGAGAATGGAAATGTAGCCCATTATTTTTCCTCTATCATTTAGTTATATATTTACTGAGCATCTGCAAAATATACATAATGTGCTTGGTGCTGAAAATTCAATGGTGACATCATGGTGTGCAGCAATAGCTCAGCATAGTGCTTACAGGTACAAGATTTGGAGCTAGCTTAGTTTGAAATCTAGACATTTTCATTCATTAACTTTGTGGCCTCAGTTTTCAATTTCCTCTTTGGTAAAACTGGTTGCACCTACTTCATAGGGTTGCTATGGAGATAGGATGATGCCACAATTCTAAATATTTCTGAACAGTGCCTGTAACATAATAAACACTATGTTTGTAAAATATAAATGAAATAAGGCAAAATATTGACCAAGAGAGATATAGTGTCTACACTCATGGAATTTATGGTCTTGCCAATAATTCTTCATTGGCTAATACCATTCCCGGGGTACAATATAAGCACCAAATAAAACATGTCCCCAAGGGCAGCTTTTGATAGAGTAAATCAGAGAAGAACAAGGGAAAATTAAACAGAAGAGAGAGTTCACCAGCGCTGAGATGCTCTCCAGTACAGCACCCATGCAATTTCCCCCTGTCTTCCCCAAGCCTCTTCAAGAGAAGGAAATACAAGTATATTATGATGAGTGCAGAAAAATATATGTATAAATCACAGAAGTGACCTGGCAGGTACAGACACATCTCATTCAATGTAATAGATGTCTTTGTAGATACACTGAGGGTCTTTGAATCAAATTATATTTGTTTAAAGGAACCTATGGTAAATCCATTTATAGGGGACTAGCCATTAGCTAATTTATTTAATTTTTATATTTATTTAGTTTTTGGCTTTTGCATTGGATTTTAAATTCACATTTTATGTACTAGTTTTTCCTGAAGTTTAGATTACCTTATAATTGGATTTTTTAAAAACTTTCTGAGATCAGGTACTCTGTTTATTCTTCCAATATGAGCACTTGGCCTATGAAGGCATTCACAACTATTTGTTCAAATGAATAAATGACTATGCCATCATCTAAAAATAAGAAATGTTTCATAAAAATATGAAATGTTTCAAAAAATATGAAATATTAATTTTTAGGTAGTGTTATTAAGCAGTCAATTTATCTTCAAATTTACAATGACTAAAATAAGTAAATGTTCTAGAAAAAATTCTAAGATAGAGAATATTTTAAAAACTAATTGAACATGAATGTATCATCACTAAGTTATGTAAGGAGATGAGTCTAGGCAGGAAAGGCTTAAGAGTTTAAGCTATCCCTGATTTTATTGCCTTCTTTCCTTCTTGGGCTGCTAATTTCTTTCATTTCATAGTACCACTTGGCTACTTAGTATTCTAGAATTAATACAAGGGCACAGCACGTGGATCTATATTCCCTTCCTATTAAAATAAGACCCTAAGAGAAAGTTTGAGTCCCCATGGGGAGAAAGACTAAAGCCCCACACATTGTTGGGGTCCCTGTAGAGACTCTGAAATGGAATGTAGTTTTCAATCCAACAAGAGTATTCAACTCTACTCACTACTGTCATATATTTCCCAATTGAACTCTCTTTCCTAAGTTTTACATGGCCATTGAAAACTTCTTCAGATTATTGGAAACGTTTTCTTACCACTATACATTCCCCAGCTCCTGACATACCTAAGTCAATAGAAGAGTTCATCCCAGGGGAAAAAGTAGAAGCCTTCATATAGAAATCCTCTGAAATTCTTGCTGCCAAAACTCACTGCATGGACACCCGTGCTTCTCATCCCCTCTGCTACAATTGTGACCTTTTTCTTAAAAGAAATCTTTGTAATAGCACTATGGATTATATCTTGGTCTGCTTCCTTAAGAAAATTTCTACAGTGATAATTCCTTTCTCTTCCTGATATTTAACTATCTTCAACTTATTCTTCTATACTGGTTTCTTCTTAACAACATTCAAAATTCCTACCACTCAATTTCTTCTTAGCCACAAAAAGGGCAATGATTTTGGACTCCATGCTTACTTTAGCTATAATTTCTTTATTCACTGTCAACACAGCCAAGAGCCTTTGAAGAGTTATGTATTTGGTCTCTTCTTTTTCTTTATCTTCTTCTCAATTGAAGGTAACTGATTTTGCTCCCACCACTCTAGTAAGATGTTTTTCCAAAGACACCAATGGTGACCTTGTCACAGATCCAGTGGAAAAATTTCAGTTGTTATCTTGCTTGATTTCCATGCAGCATGTGACATTGTTGACCTCTCCTGAGGCATCGTGGCCTTGTTTTTCCTTACTTTTCACTCTTTGATTTCCTTCTACTTTTCTTCTGTTCTCTGTCTCCTTTCTCTTCAATACTCTCTAAATGTTAATGTTTGTCTGTCTGTGCCCTTGGCTTTTATTCATTAATGGTAAATACTGACTCTCTTCTGTATGCCAGGCACTGTCTAGCACCTGCTTCCCTTCGTTCTCTGGACAGTGTCCCTACTAATGCCATCCATTTCCATCACTTAAATTATCAACTGTGCCAAGTGTTTCCAGATGTAGCAATAATAATATAAGACATAATAAAAAAAATTATTCATTGTTTATCTGAAATCCAAATTTAATTGGGCATCATATATTTTATCTGGCAGCCCTAACTATATCAGAAGTCACAAACTCAAATGCCTTCAGGAGCCAGTTAGTTAATAAAAAGTATAAGAAAAATAATGGTAGGGATTATGGCCAATTAAAGAGCACATGCCCATTCAGAAGACCTTCAAATTCAAGTCCTTTTTATGCATCTGGAAGCAAACAAGTCAGGTCTACAAGGGCCATATCTCATATAACACTGTATGTTTGAAACTTTTGAAGTCTATGTGCTAATGATTCCTTCCATTCCTGTGAATACAAGTGTTTTCTAGATATCACCACTTGGATATTCTTCTGGTAACTCAAGATGTACAAAATTAAAGCCTCTATGAAATAGCCAGAGTTATCACTCTATAATACGGATTGGATCATGCCACTTTCCTATTTAAATCTTTAACCTATTTTTTATTACTTTCAACATACAATACAAACTCTTGGATAGGGTTTACAAGGAGTTTTATGTGTCCTTAGATTAGAGCCCTTACTGTCATCTTTTGTCATTATCATCCTCATCCCTACCACTCAATGCTTAAATCCTAAGCAAACAACTCCACTAAACATCAACAGACCATTTTCTCCCTGGTTTCTGAGTCTCTGCTGGTGCCCTTCTTTTGGCTTGGAATCCTTCTCTTTGTGAGGATCCACTCTACCTACCTCTGTTGTCATGTGACTTGCTTTGGTGAATGAGATATGAACAGAAGGGACATATGTAAATTATAGAAAGAACTATTAAGGAAAGTACATGCTTTGCCATACCTGATTTTCTCTATCTCTGTGGTTGTAAAAGCATATGTTTTTTTGGGTCCACAGGACACAGGAAAGGTAAACCATGCTTCTTTGGGTTAGTGCCTGTACCAGGCCAGTTCCTGATTGAGTGTACTGCACATCAGAGATGCTTGGTACAAAATTTTAATTATAGTCACAGATGTCACCCCAAACAACCAGAAAAAAAGAAAAAAGTTTTACATCTCTCCATATTTTTTAAATATAACAGACTTTTTTATCAGCTGAGTAGACATGTGGGTCAGCTTATGTATTGGTAAAGAGATTTATTTTTTTGAGCACAAACAGTATTTAGTAAAGATAACAGTTTTATGTGAACCAAAGAAAAAGAAAGTGCACACATTAGTAACCAAAGAAATATTGATTTATTTGCTTTCCTGTGTTATTGTTACAAAGGAAAAAATATTTGCATATAATGGGACATTCTGTTAATGAAAAGGTGTGCCTTAGAGTAAACTGGATGAATTCTCATGCCAAATTGAGAGAATTTCATTCACTATGGTTAAGTCCTTCCCATACCTGCTATTGACTAAGTTACAGTGCTTGACTCATTTATTATCATGCTTTCTTGAGTTTCCACAATGTGCTGAGAAATTTTTTATGAGGACCCCCACAATAAGGTGATGCAGGCTAAAGAGTATTGTTCAATGTCTTTTGAAACTCTGATCTGCAAACACAGCTGATCAGAGACTTGACTGGGAAGTTATTTACATGCAGGGATGCTCCAGGCCCACGCTAGTTCTTCTGAAGTCTTGGAGTTGGGAACCACTTATTTAAAGTTTTTCTCCAGAGGAGCAGATGATAAGCTTGGGGGCACTGATATCTCAAGAAAAGATACAGTTTTCATTATTAAGCAGCTTTCATTGTCTTTGAGTAATAATAATCTGTCTATCAGTTAAAGAATTAAAACAAAAATATGTGAAGAATTAAAGCAATGGATAGTCATTCTTTCAACTGAGAAAAAAGTGTTCAAATTTGGTAAAAAGTCTGAGATGAGAAGCAGAATAAAGATTTGTGATGTAATGAAGAGATTAATTTCATCATAGAAATGGAGTTTGACATAGTAACAGGAAAAGAGATTATTTGAATTACTTAAAAATTAACAAATTTTTATTTTATTAAAAAATTTTTTAATGTTTTCTTTTTTAAAAAAATTTTTAACGTTTTATTTATTTCTGAGAGAGAGAGACAACGTGAGCAGGGGAGGGTCAGAGAGAGAGGGAGACACAGAATCTGAAACAGGCTCAAGGCTCTGAGCTGGCTGTCAGCAAGGAGCCCAACACGGGACTTGAACCCACTAACTGTGAGATCATGACCTGCGCCGAAGTTGGATGCTCAACCAACTGAGCCACCTAGGCTTCCCCAAATTAACACATTCTTAATGACAATCTATTGGGTGTTGGGACCCCAGTGTGAGACATAGGGGACCTCAAGATGAGAGAGTGTACTTTAGCAGTAAATTGACTACATAGGAACCAGACAGACATGAGTTCAAATCCCAGCCCTGGATTGCAAGAGGCATGATTGAGTGAACAATGTAACCACTGTAGCACTTAGATTTTCAGTCTATTTAATGGATATAATTTCTAATAGTATTAGTGGTACAAAATATATAGTACAGTACCTGACTCATTGGCAAGCTGCATTTTCAGTTAGGATGCAATCTTGAAATAGTCACATGAAGAAGATGTACGTAATATAGAAGTGATCTTAACATAAAATAATAAGCCCTACTGTATACTGTATCAGAATAAATTGGAGATAAATGATGAGATGAGGAAAGCCTGTGTCACTCACAGGGGAAATGGCACCCAAGTGAGATATGCAACATCGGGTATACTTGGAATTTGTGGTGAGCAGAATAATGGCCACCCAGGCCTTCCTCCCTAGATTCTGTAAATATGTTATTTTGTATGGTAAAAGAGAATTATGATTGTAGACAGACTTAAGGTTGTTAATCACTGACATGAAAATAGGAAGATTGTGCAGGATTATCTTGGAGACCCCAATGTAATCACAAGAAGACTTAAACACACAAGGATGTAGAAGAGTCAGTGTCAGAGTGATACAGTGTGGAAAAGATTCCACCAGACATTGCTGGCACTGGAAGGAAGGAGGCTGCCATGAGCCAAGGAAACCAGGAGGCGTCTAGAAGCTGGAAAAGGCAAGAAAATGAATTCTTCCCTAGAGCCTTCAGAAAGGAATGCTGCACCGCCAACACCTTGATTTTAGCCCCATGAAGCTTATTTCATACTTAGGACTCCAGAACTGCAAGGTGATACAATCACATGTGGGTAAGCCACAGATTTATGGTGATCTGTGTTGGCAGCAGTAGTTAAGTCAATACAGAACTAAAGAACTGGTCCTGAGTGGGGCTCTTTAGCCCTATGAACACATGGGGTTGTGAGCAAGTGTGGCTGGTGGAAACTGTGGCATTTCTGTATGTGTGGAGTACAGGGGCGAGTACGTGAGTGTTAGGATGTGATCCAAAAGCTAGGGCAGGGACGAGATTATGGAAGGACGGACACTCCTTCGGAAGAAGGTGGGCTTTATCCTGAAGGCACCAAGGAATCCTTGAAGAGATGAATGATGAATGAATAAGATGACAACCCACAAATGAAAAGAAACTCTTGAGAGTGAAGAAATTTAAGTTACTTCACTTAATGTACCAAAAATAGATCATTATTTCTTTTGGAGATGTGATCTGAATCATAAACTCACCCTATTTCTTAATTCTAAGTTTTATTTTCTACTGTTTTCTGGAGTATGTATTCCAATGTTCATTTGCATTATTTTGATACTTTTGCTCCCTTATTTATGTGCCTTGAAGGAAGCATAGATAGATCCAGATACAAAGCAAAGGCATTTTGATTTTCTCTTTAATTCCCCCTTTGATGATCAGCTGTCATCCCTAAAAGTGGAATCTGCAAGCCAGCTACCCTGTGTGTAGTGCCAGAATACTCCAGAAAACTCACCTCACAGGCTGACGGCACCATCAGTTATCTTTTTTCCTGAAGGAGGGCAGTGTGCATTGTGGTGTAGAAGAAAAGGTGACCCCAGAAACAAAAGAATTATTCATCCTTTCACTCAATAGATTTTTGTTGAGGTGCTATTTTGTGCTAGCCCATGAATCTTCTTTCAGGCTAGATCCTCAAGCCTGGCACTGGGTATCTACTGGTGAAAAAGTCAAACGTGACTCTAGTTCTCTGGGAGACTCTGTGTGTGTGTGTGTGTGTGTGTGTGTGTGTGTGTGTGTTGGGAGATGGATATTAAATAAGCAAATACTTGCAAATAATATATATTTACAGTTCACGGCAAATGCTGGGAAAGAAAGGAAGAGGAGACTTTGAGAGAGTGAGAGGAATAGGAAGATGGAGATGTGTCCTTTACCCTGGGCACTTAGGAATTTTCTGAGGAAGTGATATTTGCAGAGAAACCTGAGGATGGGAAGGAAGAACTCAAAAATAGAGAGCAGAACTTTCCCAACAGAAGGAATATTGTGTGGAACATTCTGATATTCAAAAGAAGGTCCTTGAGCTTGAATAAGTCAGGGACCATGGGCACAGACCTTGAGGAGGCCAGGATGGTCAAGTGCCCACAGTCTCCTATAGTCTTGACTACAACTGGAACTCAATGGGCAATCGTGGTCAAGGTGTTCAAAATTTCTGGACTTCTGGTACTTTGTAAAAGGAATTGATTAAACTTGATGTTCTCTAATACCCTAAATCAAAAGCAAAAGAATGATTTATCGATTCCATTGTCACATAAAGAATAAAATGATAAAGGGAATGTCTGTATAGATTATTGAAAAAGCCTCAGTTTTTAGCAAATATTTATTGAGGACTTAATTTATGCAGTGTGCCGGGAGGAGCATGAGCAGTGAAATGCATCAGCATCTGTTCTCTGGGCGAGGCTGTTACTTCTGTTGTGCTCTTGTGGCTCCGTAGGCTGGTCAGTAGGAAGAATCTCCAAATACTACCACCCACAGACCACTTTTAAAGGATCACTGAGAAGCTCAGTGCAGCTTCTGAATATCTCAAACCTACCCTAAGACCTGAAGATGCTGATTCTGACTTCTTAAGCTTGCTGCCCACCAGCTAGATATGATCCCTTGGTCATGTCACACTTGCGAGAGCATGGGGCGGGTTTTGCTAGACATCCTTGGACACTCTGGTGTTTAACTTCCCTCACCAAATCTTGTTTTCAGAGTGGAGAAGGTGAAGAGCTGGGAGGACCCGGTCAGTGTGGACTTAAGGCACTCGGTAAATTTCCTGCAGTGTCTCCTGTGGGTAGAGGATTTAAAATAACTAGATATAGCAGAGGATGATTTCTGGAGAAAACCATGTGATTCTCTCCAACACCTAAACACATCCCAGAAAAAGAGAATCTGGATGGTGGGTGGAGAGACTGCTGACTGAAATGCCTAGAGAGTGTGTGTTCCTTGACATAAAGAGGGAGAATTTAGCTTGAGATTATTCAGACAGGAATGTCAGGATCTAAAGTTAATCTTTGACATTCCAGTTTGTCTTGCCCCATTTCCATCCCCGTCTTCATGTGGCAGGAGGGAATGCATCCGGCTGCCTCTGTTGGCTAACTTCTGCTTGAAGCAACCTTGGCAATGGAACCTTGGTTCTTGCTGTTCATTGTTAAACGATTGCCACGTATGGGGAAATTAAGAATAGCATTTCTGTAGCAGCCCTCACTTGTGTTCTTATCATCAAGCTAAAGAAAGCTCTTGTTAAATGGATATGAGGTGACTTAGGCGAAGTACGGCCCTCTGGAGCTAATGTCTAAACTCTTAGTTCTTATTTGCTTTTCTTTTGCCGTTACAGTTTTATTTGCTGAAATGTTAACTTTCTTAGTATAATTTCTTAATTACAAATAAATATGCTTCTGGGGAGGAAAACAGTATTGTGAGTGAAATTAAAAGTAAATATATTAGATGTATTAGAGCAAATGAATGTTAATGAAGTCAATTTCTTTAATACTATATGTATAGACTCTGTGTGCATATATATTTATATTAATATTTAATATATATNTAAGAGCTAGGACTAAAAAATTACAAAGACTTCATCTCAGTCTTTTAAAGTTGTAACTAGATTTTAGATTTTGACCTCTCAGAATTTGATCACCCTGATTGATAACTGTTAATCCAATTTATTTTTTGATGACATTTTCCTAGGTTTTAAAAACTAGCTGCCACAACCCAAATGAACTTATCCACAATAAGTGCAGAACCAAGGAAGGAGAGAGAAAAGCCAGGATGAGGCAAGCTTGTGTCTCAGCAAACAGGGCTTCTTCAGTCCCCAAGGAAGTTGTCAGAAGATCCACATGATCACATCCTATGGGACACAGGGAAGCCTGGCCTTAAGTTGGACACACCAGCAAGGGATTTTAAAGTGGACTGATACACAATGACAGACAAAGAGTAAGATTTGATAAATCATAGTCTGGGTATTAATTGTTCATTCTTTCTCTTTTTCCAGGTAGTCCTGAGATGGGACTGCCTCCCAAGAAATACGGTGGTATTTAACCCCGAGGATAATTTGATCTTTTTATGTACTTTTTTTAAAAAAAAAATTTTTTTTTAACGTTTTTTTATTTTTTTCTAGGAGAGAGAGAGAGAGACAGTGTGAGCAGCGGAGGGTCAGAGAGAGAGAGGGAGTCACAGACTGAAACAGGCTACAGGCTCCGAGCTGGCAGTCAGCACAGAGCCCGACGCAGGGCTCGAACCCATGAACCGTGAGATCATGACCTAAGTGAAAGTCAGACGCTTAACCGACTGAGCCACCCAGGCGCCCATGATCTTTTTATGTACTTTTGTGAGAGTTCTATTGATTACTCCTTCATCTGAGAGGTAGGCGGAAATGTGGGAAGCATGTTAGAATTTGCAGCTAGCTTTTTCTTTGGTGCATCATGGGGTCATGAAGCCTAGTGGGATGAGGATTGACCTTCCCCAATAGATAATGCAAACATTTTTTCATTATCATCCAGTTACAGAAAACACCGAGAACATAGTTGTGCTTCAGAAGAAAAAGCATTTTCTTTCCCTGAGGAACAGGGTTCTAACATTTCTGCTGCTCATAATTTGAGCCAGGTGTGATCAGAACCTTCCTGATCATCCGTCAAATTTCAATGTTAGAGACAAAAGGACAATAAGGGCAGAGATATAAGGTATATCCTGGATTGGGGCCTGGGAGGAAGGGACTGTGGAAGGAGAATTTTAATAATCAGGGTCCTGGAAAGTGGTCTGAAGGCAGGGCTGCCTACCTGTGTGTATCAGGTGGATCGAGAGGGTTTGCTGTGGGCATTGCTTATGATTCAAGGCCAGATTCACCTTCAGGACTTTATCCATCTTGTGAATGCGACCTTTTACTTACTATCTGCATCTAAACCAACGGAGCAGCCCCTCAGGAAAGAAAGGGACCATCAAGGGGTACACAGAGAGGGCAGTCGGCAGTAAGAGCAAGGGGGACCCTCAAACTTGGTGGGGTGTTGGGGAGAGATCTGCACTTAGAGGTTGAACTGAGCATGCCTCAGCACGAGCAGTGGGGTTTGGACACCTCTGATAAGGCATCTTTCTCTTCCCCAAATAGCTCCAAATCAGCTTTCCACAAACCCCCTTCTTGCTACACACACAGGTAGTATGTTGATCAGACTCCATAATACTCCAGGTAAAGCTTGCAAAGTGTAGTACTTTTAGTGTGTGAAAACAGCGAAGTGTTCTTGTCTGTGCGTCATGCCTTTGGGAGTAGCAGAAAGGATAACCCAGACCCAGCAGAGAACTATTAGTCCTTTTATTCAACAGATTTTATATTAAGTGCCTGTTTCTCCCTAGGCACTGAGGCTGGCATCAGATATCCATTTGTCTGAAAACCAAATGTGATTCCAGTCTTCTCGGAGACTCCAGGTGTGTGTGTGTGTGTGTGTGTGTGTGTGTGTGTGTGTTGGGAGATGGTCATTAAATACCTGCAAAATATTTACAATTTTAATAAATCCTGAGTAGGAAAAGAATAAAATGCTTTGAGACAAAAGGCAGTGGGGTACAAGGGAGGGTGTAGCTGCCTAACTTTCCACTGGGCAGTCAGGAGATTTGCATTCACACAGCATCTTTTCCTGTTAGAATATTCACATTGTGCTTGTTGGCTCTATTATGATTTTATGCCCTGTTGTTCATTACTTAAAAATGACCTTTAATCCTAAGCATGGTTTGCACTCATTTCTAACAATGTAAAACCATTGCATTTGCATTGGCTACCAAAAACAATGATTATGTTTTACTCTTACCATCTGCTTAGCTATTGATCCTTGATGATGTGCCATTTGTTAAACTTCCATTAATTAAAAAAATAATGTTTTCCTGCTCACCTAGCATCACAAATGGCCTTATCAGCATTATTCTTTTGATGAAACTTACTGTAAGCCCCATGGGTCTTTAATTCATTGGACAGGTGGATCATTCTAAATTGTTCTAAGATCTAACATATAAAGATATGCAAATTACTAAGGTCTTTTTCATACACCGTCACATTTAAACCTCATTTCATTGCAGAGAAGACTTGCTACCCCCATCTTACAGATGAGAAAACTAATGGTCAAAGAAGTTAAATATCAACTGAAAGTGAGACAAATATCTCTGGCAAATGTAAAAACCCAGCTCGCCCAACCCTAGGGTCAGTGATGGCTTACCTTTGGCTCCACTTTCTCTGCTTTCCATGCAGGTTTATTTTAAAGACCCATTAACTTTCACACTTTGATTATTCTCTTTTTGGACTCATTTCTCTTTACTAGCTTAGCTGGTAATTCCAGATTATTAACTGCCAAGTGGAGCCAGTTGCATTGATAAGATACTTCATCTCTCTTTACCTCACTGTTTTCTTCTGTAAAATGGGCATTTGGTAGCACCTTCCTCATGTAAACATTAAATGAGATAATTCATATATATCACATATGATATGATATATTTAAGATGTTTTCAAAAGCTCTGCTGCATAATAAGTGTTCAGCAAGGGCTAGTCCAGTTTTTAATCTTGGTCTTTCAATATTAGAAAGCCAAACATGGCTTTGCAATGTCTAAATAGTATAAAAAACACTGATATTCAAGTAAAAATCCTCCATATTTTGGGTTATCTCTTATTCAGTACAGATCCCTTACCCTTTCAATGGCATCAAAATGCCCAATCCTAAAAGCATATGAACTGGATAAAAAGGAGCTGAGTCACGGGATCTTTACATCTGAAAAAACTCTGGATTCCACTTGCCAAAGTCTAAACTCTTCTTTGGAAAGTTCCCTCAGTCCCTGGTTTACCTTCAGAATGATTCTGAATAGTTCAGATAGAGACTGGTTTGGACTGTTGAACTGGCCCCATCATCAAATGCTGGTTTCAGTAAGTGCCCTGGCTTGGAAGTCATAGGCAAGGGACACTACCTACCACCCAGCCCCCACTTTTCCAGAAAAGAAGGGATAAGACATCAGTACCGTTTCTTTTTCCTCAACTTGTCTTCAGCTTCTGACCCTTTTATTATTTATTAAAACATCTCTCCAAGTAAAGCCAGTGGATGCTTGAATTGCTATGGCTTGGAAATGCCAGCCAAAATGGTAAAGGCAAGGTCAGAACAATTGATTAAAAGGAGATATTTGAATTAGCAGATATCATTTATGACATTCCTACCCTCTTTTGACCTGGGAACTCAATGGAGACTGTATGTGCAGTACAGAGGAAACAAGCGAGGTCTGTGAATTTGGTGATTTCTGACTCTGCATGTTGGCTTTGCCAATGATGAGACTTGTGATCTCAGGGCACTGCTCTAAAGGTGGGTATCCCCACTTCTTAAAAGGAAATCTGCTACCTTGTATGTAGTTGTTAAACATAATAAAAAGTGTCAATTGCAGAAGTCGGCATATGTGAGGTGCTCAAAAATGATACCTCTTATTATTATCTGGAAATACCAAGTATACATAGCTATATTCTGTAAAATAAACAATGCTAATATTCAAAGACCAATCTCAAATATGTGAACAGAGTTGCTTGTTAATCTTTATAAGAAGGTTGATCATGATCTCTTTGCTCCTAGATATAATGGATAAGTTATTTTAGGCCTCTGTGTACTTGACATCTTGTTACCTCTTGTTACTGTAGCCACTGTCTCCCTGGAAAATTCTCTTTTCTTGGTTACCATGGCACAAGGCTGGCCAGAATTATGACAAAATGCATTTGAAAACTGGCTCTGATCCTGTGCTTCAATAGACAAACTACTGTGATTATCTTCTACAGGAGGAGCTATGGGGTAGGGTGAGATGGAATTAGAAAATGCCCCTCCCCTAGCCTGCGCCTTGTGATTTTGCAGGACTCTTTCAGTTCATGTATGATCAGTGGATACAATAACCACTGTTTAGTAGTGTACTTTTGTGTGTGTGTGTGATTGTGCATAACAACTCAGACATTTATTTTCCCCATCTACCTCATAATGACATGACTCTACATTTATTATGAACTTCTATATTTCAAGATTGGATTTTTGGACCTCATTCAACATGTTGAGCCAGGGTTTAACAGTATTTGTACTGTGCAAAATCTTTCATCATTTTGCATAGAGAAGGTGTACAAGATTAGTAGCAAGGGCTCTCCAGCCAGATTGCTCAAATTTGAATGCTGGCTCTAATCACTATCACTGTGTGCCTTAATTTCCTCATCTGTAAAATGGGTGTAATCACAGTATTATCTCATAGGATTGCTGTGGGAATTAAATCTGTAATGTAAAATGTTTTAAAACTGTTCCCAGTAAAGAACAAATGCCTAATAAATGCTATGTGTTAATAATAATAGTCTTCCACATATGCTCCCTGGACACTCTCTTCCATTTATAGATGACCTTTATATCCAGTCCTTCTGGGATTCCAGGCTCATTCCCATCTCACAGTTGGATATATTCATTTGGATGTAGTTCTATGGATGTCTCAAACTCAACACATGCAAATCAAAAGACATCTTTTCTTTCCCTGAAATGCCTTTACTTTGTGACCTCCCTAGTTCAAGTCATGGTACCATCATCCAAGCAGCATGTAAGCCAAAACCTGGGTGTTATCATGACCCCTTCATCACCGCATTTACTAGTTATCATGTCCAGTCTTCTAAATATCTTTACAGTGTGCCTTTTTTTCATCCCCACTGCCTCTCTCTTAGTTTAGTCCATCTTAATTTACTGTTTGAGCACTTCAAGACCTTTGAACGTGACTTCCCTGCATGCGATGTTACCTGATTCTGATCCTCACTCTTCATAGCTGCCATAGTGAGAAATCTTCAGCAAGAATCTGAACATATTAATTCCTGGATTGAAACTTTCAAGGAGCTGCTAATGTCTGATTAAAGCCTAAACCCTTGGTTTTAAGATATTTACATAAATGGCCAAAGTTCACCTCTCCTGCCATAGAACTTGACCCCCAATACCCCAGCCTAGGCAACTACTCACAGTTCTCTGGATGTTCTATTGCGTGTCTTAATCTTTGCATATGTGGTCTCTTTTTGAGGGCATATTCCTGTCCTTTCTTCCTTTTAAGTAGTTAATTCATCCTTGTCCATTAGGATTTGGGTCTGATGTTATTTCTTCTGTGAAAGCTTCCCTAATACCCAAGATCAAGTTTGGGGCTCTTCCTAAATCTTCCTACAGCACATGTATCAGCTTTGTGTGGCACTTGTATGATAGTGTAGTGGACACGCTGACTGGCTATGGAGCCAGACTGCCTGATTGGAACCCTGGCCCTTTCTGTGGCTTGATGAGCTTGGATCACTTAAACCCTCTGTAGCTCCCAGAGATATTAATAGTACCTCCCTAGAGTAGGTTGAGAAATTGGTCACAAATTCTTCCTCTCCCTGTGTAGAGTCTTTTGTAATTCAACTTTATAATTTACTCTGTCAAAGGTAGATTCTTTCTCCTTCCCTTGAATCTGTGCTGGCCTTGCAAATTGCTTGAGCTAACAAGACAGTAGCAAATGGCTACCAAGCAGAGGCTTGAAAAGTGTTGTGCAGTGTCCCCTGCTTTCTGTTGATGCTCTTAACAACTCTGCAACTGTCACTGAATGAAGAAGTCTGGGCCAGTCTGCTGGATGATAAGGGAGATGGTCCCTTGCTGGATGATCCTCCTGTCCCTACTACTGCAACTACATGACATGTGAGATCATTGTGTCACTGCCAGCTGGCTACAGATGCATGGCAATGCCCAGCTGAGCATGCGTTGGGCCACAGGACTGTGGCTAGCCAAATGATCATTATGGTAAACTGCTAAGTTTGGGATGCAATTATATATGCTCTTATGGGGCCATGAGGATTGGATAACTTAGCACTAATGTACAAAGCATACAGTCAGTGCTATCTAAGCATTCAGACTTCTTACTACAGCAGCTTACTGACCTGGATGGATTCACTGCTAGACTGCAGTTCTTTGAAGGCAGGAATTCTGGTTTTCCTTCATTACATCCTCTGTATATCATACAGTGCCTTTCTTGATACATGTTGAATGAAGAATACACATTCCTGAGATCTAGTTGCTAAGCACAGGTCTTGCTTATACATGAAGAAATCAACGGTCATATGTAATGTAATATGTCCATTCACTTGTGCATCTCCACCAACCTGATCACTCTACACTATTTTACTATGCCAAACTTTTATCTACTAAGAACATTGGATTTGATAATATCAAAATTAATTCACTACCAACATTTTCCCAGTATAATCCTGTGGCTACGTACACAGTCATGCTATCTGACTTATTCAAGTATTCCTTTTCCTAAGAGGGAGAAAAAGATGTTTCAAATAATTTATGTGTTTCGTTTTACCAAACTTTGGTTACATATGAATGAATGGAAGAGAACATTTCGATAGGTGTTCTAATCACTGTGGATAAAATTTAGACATTTGCCAAAACTCAATAAGGGAAATAAAAATGACTTGTCACATCAGACTACTTTGTTATTCAACAATCTTGCCACCAGATGATCTTATGTCTTTACCCCCACATCCTCCACCCATGTCCCAAATTCTCATTGACAACTGAGTCTGCTTCCATGACTAAGGATGTACCTTTCATTGGATTTCTCCAAACTCTCCCCAAATCTAAAATTGCACGTTCTATGAGCACTCACCATCCGAACATAATTAGATTTTCATTCTTTGCTACCATTTGCTATCATCACCCATCTGAAAGATTCTGGACTTCAGAAAACCTACTGGCTGAGACTTTGAAGGTCTGTCTCTTTTCCTCTCTTTTGTCCATTTGTTGACAGGTTAACTAACACCTGAACTTGAACATCAAATGCTTCATCTATTTTGACAAGCGCGTATGTGGCAGTTTCACTATTCAGTTCTGACAGATTGTCAGCCTAGTTTTGAATTATCCAGGCTCAGAACTGTGACAATTTTTTTTTTTACCTTAATGTGAAAAAAAGCTTCCTGTTTTCCCCTACAACCTTTCTAATTTATATAAAGAACTTTAATTTTATGAACACATTTTAAAACAAAATGAGTTTAACATATTTCCCCAAAATGTTAATTTATTGAACAATCTTAGATATACTAAGTTAAATAACTTCCTTGTCAGCAACATAAGACAGTACTTTATGTATACACTCATAAACAAAGGAATGCAAATTTATCCCGTTTTTTTTTTTTAAAGAACTTTATCTATTTGAATCAAACATTTGAAGAAAAGTGATTTAGAATGAAATTTAGTTTTCGGCTCTGCCCAACTTTTGATTAAAATGAACACACTAGACTGGGGCGCCTGGGTGGCTTAGTCAGTTAAGCGTCCGACTTTCGCTTAGGTCACGATCTCACGGTTCGTGGGTTCGAGCCCCGCGTCGGGCTCTGTTCTGACTGCCAGCTCAGAGCCTGGAGCCTGTTTCAGTCTGTGACTCCCTCTCTCTCTGACCCTCCCCTGCTCACGCTGTCTCTCTCTCTCTCCTAGAAATAAAAAAAAAAAAAAAACATTAAAAAAAAAATGAACACACTAGAAACACAATTCAGTTACAAAAAAGTAACTTTTGGACAGTTTCATTCAACTTGGTGTAATAGATAAACTAGCAAGTTCTTATTCCCCAAGGACGCATTTTTAGTGTAAGTGCTTTACAGACAGCAATTAAAGAAAACACAAGGATAAAAGGTATAAAGTGGCTTGGAATTTAACAAACTGCTTGCCCAATTAGAATATACAGTTCAAGTATAGAACCTGGAGATATGAAATGTAGGTAAAGCCTTTTCAGAATTAACTTCACGAATGACACTGTAAGTTCCAGAACCCTCTGGTTAAACTAAATCTCTCTTCTGAAGCAAATCCCTTAATCATGCCTCCTGCCACAGAGAGAATGGAGCCAGTGGATTTCCTGAAGTCCACAAGTCTGGGGAGATGTGCCTAAATGATATACTAACTTTACATTTATAATACAGACTTATCCTGCATGACGAAGTCGCAAGGCAAATCTGAATTTTGGCGCTTAGAGAACTGCAGTTCGTCTGGAAGCTGTCCAGCTTACATAAACTTGGCAAGGCTTACAGCACCAAGTGCTAAAAGATGTCAGATGACTAAAGTTTGTGTCCTGGCTGCATCCCATGCTCCTTGTGAAAATTCGAGTAAGTCTCTTCCTTTCCATTGGCTTGAGTTTCTTCATCTGCAAAATGGGGATGATGAAATCTGACTTGCCTACTTTGCAGAGTTGTAAAGACCAGATCAGCTAGGGAATATAGAAGTCCTACAGGAATGTCAGAATTAGCCTTCCTGCCCTAAAACGTGTACCTCATTTTTTTCTTACCAAGGCATGTTTTTAATATTTCTTTGAATGTAAGATCTCAGAGTAGGTTATTTTCCTTGATTGTTATAATACTGAGAGATCAAGAATTAGAAAGAAATTTGCAGGTGTAGTCAGATGATTAAGGTTGAGGATGTTTGCTGCTTGAAATCTAATTAGGCAGTAAACAACTCCATCCTTGTGAGCAAGGACTGGCAAAAGTAAAATAGAGTTGCCTCGCTGGTAGAAGTGGGGGACGCAGTAAATTGGATTTTAACATTAGCCTCCTCTCGTGCCCAATGACCTCCAGTTGCCTCAAAGCGGCCCAAGTAAACTACAGTAGTGTCTTATTGAGGACAGCATCTTACACTTTAATCTGCACACCTGGAACCACTTGAGCATGTTTTAAAATGAGGATACTGGTTCAGGAGGTCTGGGGCAGGACTGAATTTCTAAATTTCTGATGAGCTCCCAGTTGATGCAGATGCTGCTGGATGGCAGACCATAAACATACTTCTGATGTAGGCAGGTGATTTCTGAGTGTGGTCTTCAGGTGTGCATTTGCCAGCTTGGGCTGCCATAACAACACAACACAGACTGCGCGGCTTCACAGTGGAAATTTGTGTTCTCACAGTTCTGGAGGCTTACAAGTTCAAGATCAAGTTTCCAGCAGGATTTGATTTCTGGTGAGAGCTCTTTCTTACTGGCTTGTAAATGGTTGCTTTGTTCTTATCTGGCCTTTCTTCTGAGTGCTCTCTCTCTCTTCTTCTTATAAGGCCATCAATCCTATCTAAATTATGGACTTTAGTTGATGATAATACTACATTGGTCTGTCAGTAGTAGCAAAGGTACCATCTCATTGTAAGATGTTAAAATAGGGGAAACTGGTTGGCAGGGGGGAGGGGGAGAGAGGAAATGGAAAAAGGGAATGGAGGAACTCTGTAAACCTAAAACTGCTGTAAAATATAGAATCTATTAATTAAACAAAAATTATATTCCAAGATCTCTGTTCCAAACTCAGTGAATCGATCATGGAGGCTGGAGTATGGATGCTTCCAAACTAACCCTTTAGGTGATTCTTATGTGTGATAAAGTTTGAGAACCATCAGGTAGAAACTTACAGCTCCAGTCTTATTATCAAATGGATGGGGTTTCACATCTTGACAGCATCTCTTCACAGCTGGCTGATCTTGATCTCGAGCTCTCTCAGTCTCAGTCTTATGTTAAAGTCAGGGCAAAAATAGCTCACATAGCTTCTCTGGGTGTTAAGTGATATCATGATGTCTAGAGTCTTGAACACAGAACATGTATAGTTAACACTTCAATAAATATTTACTAAGAGAAATTTTGCTATTATTGTTATTTTTATTGGGGCTTTCAGAAAAGACCAGGCAATAACATAGGCAATAAAAGATCAGGACAATAATAAAAGTAATCCTAGATGCTTCCACAACATTTCAAGGTTTATATATAGCTTTCACTTTCATTACCTGACTTGATCCTGACAATGACCTTGTGAAGCAGAAATTCCCCTTTTAACAGATGAGGAACTGAAGCTTAGAAATGATCAGTGATTTTTCTGAAGGACACAGAGCTGGGAAATGTCAGAGCCCAGAGCATCTAAATCCTACTTCGTGGTGGTGGTACAGTGTAGTAATTAAGTTTGAGGGCTCTTGAATCAGACTGGTGGGTTCAAATCCCAGAGGTACTAGTTACTACTGGTGTAAAATTGGTAAACCAGTTCACTTCTCTGAGTCATAGTTTCTCCACTAGTTAAATAAGAAAAATGACTGTGCTTACTTTGCAGTGTTTTGCAAAGCTTAAATGAAATGATGTTCATAAAATTTGAGATTACAGGCTGGCACATAGTGAGTTTACTATTTTCTGCATTTAAAAAAATATGTTTCTTTGAGGGAACAACTTGCATCCATGTTCCATGAAGAGTAGCCTAAGTTTAGTTACGGGAAATATGGGAATCTTTGTGTGTATGTCTTGGGGGGCTGGGGTAGGGTAGGGGCTGGGATTGCTATAGCTTCTAGGGAGGAGCTAAGGGCTGGCATCACATGATATGGAATATGAATCTCTTCTCTATAACCATGTGGGACATCTGAGGTGCCAATAAGGAGACAGTACAAGCAAGACAGTCATTCTGGCCCTTTAGTCCCAAATATTAGAGATGATGGTAAAAGCAGGAAACAGAAAGATGACATTCCCTGTGATACTTGGCAATGACGGAGGATTTCTGTAAGGGGGTTCTGGAAACAAACTTCATGGTAGCCAAGTTCCCACACAAACATTTCAGAAACAATATATTACAAACTTGCTGAGCACAGTGTCCACTTTACCTGATTTTGTTGCCTTTTTAATTTTTTTAAACAACTAGTTCAGGGATAGACACTTGGTAGGATGAAAACAGACAGATGCTTGTTGGAAAAGACTTGAGAAGAGAGTTGGCCCAACAAAATGTTCTGTGTATTTTGTAGATGGAAGACGAGTTGTATATTACTTCCCACATTACGAAGGAAGGTTTGGTAGACCTGTCCTAGAAAATGTAGTGCTGCCTTTTTTTTCCCCTCCTTTGAGTCATCATAACTAAATATAATGGTGACTGCTAAGTATCACGATGTTGATAATAATGATGGTAGCTCTTCCTGACTTCTTCTTCTGTGCCAGGAACCATTCTAACCACTTTACATATGTTGCTTCATTTAATCAATCCCAACAGTTAACTGATGTAGACAGTATTTTTTACATTTCAGAGATAAGAAAGGCAGGTTAAGTTATGAGGTCTTGGATGCACAGCCAGTAACAGTTAGACCTGGGATTCCCACCCAGGGTTCTGGACCCCAATCAATACACAAAGGTTATGTTAGATGTCATTATAAAAAAATGATGGAACTTAGAACTGGATAGGTGTTAGTGATCATCTAACAGTAGAAGTTGTCAGAGCGTTTTCTGGAAAGAGTTGCCATTGAATTAGAGATTCTTGTGTGCCAGGCACAGCCCTAAGCCCTTTGTGTCTATCAATTACCTTAAATCTTCACAAGAAGCCAGTAAAATATGAACCCTCATTATCCCATTGTTGCAGATGATTTGCAACAACCCACAAAATTGGTAAATAGTCGAACTAAGATTTGAACCCCAGTGTTGGCAGTGTTAGTTAGCATCAATCCCCTTAACCATGAACGGAAAGAAAAGTGAGAGGCCTCACCAGAGACCCAGTGAGGCACTTGTGGGATTGTGGGTGGGGAAAGGGCAAGAAAATGTCATTGGAGACCTTGGAGCAAGGGTCAGGATTTCAGCTGGTGACCATGTGTGTATGGCGGTGCGGGGTGGTGTCCAGGGAGACTGGATGGCTTTGCAAGCATTTAGAAATGGCTTCAAGCCAAGTCATGGCCAGATGATGAGCATGTGAGAGTGGGAGGGAATTTGAATTCGTTTTGCCCAAAGAACTGGTCAACCTGACCTCTCTTCTCAAAAGAGGCTTCGTGCACTTGATCTTGGCAACACAGAAGTCAGCATTTTTTTTTTTTCCTTTTCAAGTAGTAACCATGGCCACGAGTAGTTTCTTGGTTTGTCTTCATCTTCCCAAACATTCCCAGCAGGCTTTGATTTGCTTAAGAGAGCAGATGACCTGCTTGATGAATGCCCATGGGGGTGGTGAGGGATCCCTCCAGTACTGCGGCCTGAGGGCCCTCAAATGAAACCTCCCCGTGGAAGCTTGACCCAAATGCCTCCCAATTATCTTCCACCCCATCGCCCCGACCTCACCCCTAAGGTTATAGTCTTCATCTAGGCCGTGCCCTACACCTTGGTGTGCGGAGCCAGCTTTCCCCAACAGCTAGCCAAGTCGCATTGACTGGTTCTAGCTTCAACTGGGAAAGTTTCCTGACCAGGAGATCTAGGAGTTCCTGGCGCTGTGCCTGCTTCTGGAGAAGGGCATCTCGTTGCGCCTCCCTGCTGGTGTCCTTCGCTCTCCGCCTAACTTTGTGCCCCATCTCCAGTCTAGCTGTCGAAGTTGAACGCCTGGGGAATCCACCTGCGCGTTCTTCGCCAGGCGCCGCGCGTGGCACAAATGGGTCCCGGAGGCGCCTCTCCGAACCCGTCGTCCCCTCTAGTCTCAGGTCTGGCTGCTGGGTCCCTGGAACCGCCGCGCC